>NC_054829.1:132739807-133055345 GCF_018345385.1 Vulpes lagopus
ATATCACAGAAACGGTGCTGTATCCACGTTCTTGGCCTCCTTTCAGATAGTGTATGGTTTCGATGTCTCCCATCACTGATAAGGATTTGCTTTGATTACTCGATCTAGGTGATGTCTCCATAGTACGGTTACTTGCTGTAAGGATTCTGTGGGAAAGCACTCTGAAGCTGTAAATATCTCATCATTTAGTCAACTTTCAATTTATCTATTTCACTCTATGTGCACTCTATCTTATTCAGTGGGTTATAATCCACTACGATCATCATTAATTTATATGCTCAATTTATCCCTGATTGGCCAGTGGGCACCAAGTCATCTTTTGTATTCTTTTGACATATCCCTGTCCTTCTTTGATCAAGTCCTTGTTTTCTTGGCACAAGATGTTCTAGGCTTCTATGGACGGAATTATTGCCTCTCAAAATTCATATGTTGAAGTTCTAATCCCCACTGTGGTGGTATTGGAGACGAGGCCTTTGGGTAGTGTCCCCATGATGGGATTAGGACCCTTCTAAGAAGAGTCCAGAGAGCTTGCTCACTCTAGTATTCTTTCTGTCGTGTGGGGACATAGCGGAAGATAGCTATCTACAGGCTGGGAAGAGGACTTCCATCAGAACCTGAGTTGGCTGCCCCTAGATCATGGGACTTCCCAGCCTCCAGAACTGTGAGAAATTAAATTCAGTTGTTTACACCACCCAGGCCATGATATTTTGTTTTATGAGCCTGAATAGACTAAGACACAGGCTCATCATTGTATGTTCCCGTCTCAGCCTCGGAGCCCAATGACTACCCCTTCAGCTATTCAGAACTCAGACAGCAATAGTGCTCTTAATACTTCCCTCGAATTTACTCCGTGCTTTGGGCTTTCTGGCCCACATTTGAAAGTCTATTTCCTTACCCCAGGGTTCAAACATCTGTACTCTAAATTAATACGGAGAGAAATTCACATGAACCTAATTAATGCCTTGTGATGCTTTAACAATGTGCTCGCTCTTCCATGGAAGGATATTTTTGTCCTCAAAGTGTCTCTCTTGAGGCTTCATGTTGCAACTGAGTTTTGGCTCAAGCTCTACATAGTGCATTGGTGGGGCAGGCCGACAGATACGGGAGCCTCGGGACAACTTGCTACCCAGGGCTCACTCTGCCCCGTGAAGCTGGGCAGCCCAGTTGGGTGTGAGACTGGCTTTGACTTTTGCCACTGAGGCAGAACAAAAGGGCAGGCTTGGGAACGCAGGTACCATGCCAGCTGAATTAAAAAGCATCTGAGTCTATTTTCTCCTTTGCTCATGCTGTTTCTAATTAGATATTTCCTTTGGACTCCAACGTGAAATAACCTTGGGATAACCTTGGGATGCTGGGGAGAGATTGGTTATCTTTCTCTGCTTTGGTACTCTTCCATACGGTCTTTCTCCCGCATTTCCTTTCGATGAACTCGTCACTTGCTATAAAACAGGTCTATGTTAAGTGGAGCAGAAATGCTTTCAGACAAGAAGGGGGATGTAAAAATTGTAAAAATTCGTGAGTAGCTTTACCAGTGGAGGGGTTACTGCCATTCACAATATAGGAGTATTATTTTGTTTTTATTTCCATGAGCGTATATTTTTCAGTATGCTTTGAAAAATTAGGAACAGCCACATAAAAGTTAACTTCATCTTTGGTCTTTTAACAAAAATTATTACTAAAAGCAATCTCCAAATTCAGTAGAGAATTCCTTTATGACATGTATTTGTTATAGTTAAGTGGAGATTGCACCAAGAACATTTTATCTGGCAGGATTTGTTACAGGTCGTTCCATAGTGTAAATCTCCACGTATATTTCCTTGCTGAATTAAATCTCAGAATTAGAGCATTTCCAGAAGTGCCCCTAAAACAAATTATGGGATGTCCAAAGATGGAGTGCCCAAGGCCACCCTACACAAACCTGCCTGAGGCCTCCAGCTTTCCAGCCTGAAGACATGAGCTTACAGGATACAAAGATTTCCCCGGGAGAGGGATTGGAGTAACCCTTGTTTTATTACCACGTATTGCAATAGATTCATTTTCTTAGTGTCAGTGGTGGGGCAAGGAATTGGTGGGGTGGGGGGTGGTGGTGAATAGGCACAGGAGGGGAGCAGGGCAGGAAACTTGTCCCACGTGGTAGGGACCTACTTAGGTGGTAAATTTGCCAACTGCCTGAGTAGGGGACTCTGAATAGCAGGAAGTCACAGGACACCTATGGAGGAAGGAGGGAAAGGAGGTGGATTGGGGCACATGGCCAAGGACTTCTGTGAAATCCTTGTGGGGGGAGGTTCACTGAATGCGGCCATCATTCCCTACAAGAGCCAGATATGTTAGCAGTTACCGGGGGGCATAGCATAGACCTTGCAGTTGTATTGCCTACCAAGAAGCCCCATGGTACATGTTATTTCTCCTCTTATCTCCCCACTTTTGCTTTATTTGGGTGATGCTGGAGCTACAATTTAATTCATTGTCGTTTACCAGGCACCATGCAAATAAATGATAGATATTATTTTATTTCATCCATTTACCATTCCTATGAGGTAGGTGTTTTCACCTGCGCATCCCTATTTGATAGGTGAAGAATCTGATCATAGGGAGTGAAATGGAATAAGAGCTTGAATTAGTATCGCAGAACCAGGATTTGATCCACGTCTGTCTGATGTCAAGGCTATACTTTATTTCATAGAGGTGGTTCTCAACAGTGCCTCCGACTGTGGCTCGACCTTTTTATCGAAGGTCACAGACCATGGTTATTCAAAAGTTTGGCTCTAGAGAAATTCTGGACTCTGGCCCTAGCCTTATTATAAGCATTATGTTCTAACTAACCGAGACAACCAGCTGTTTGCAGGGTCCGTTACGTTCTGCCGCGCAGTGAACACCATAACAAAGTGGCTTAAAAAAACCCATTTGTGTAGTTCATGATTCTACATGTTGGCGATTTGCTTAGGTTTGCTGAGAAGTCCTTGTGATTAGGGTCAGGTCAACTCTCCTTGGCTGGATTCTCTCACCTGTGTGGGACCTCAGCTCCAACTATAGGGATGGCCTCCTTCAATGCATCTGTCATCCCTTAGTCCGCTAACCTGAGCCTGTTCACGTAGCAGCAGATGGGCTCTAGGAGCACCGAGGCAAGTGCTTTTTACATCATTATTTGTGCCGTGTTCACTGGTGCGCTATGGGTCAAAGCTACTCACATGAACTCAGATGCAAAGAATGAAGAAACAAACTCTTCACTCTAGAAGAATCTGTAGCACCTTTTTGTGAGGGCATCACGTTGCAAAGATGTTATATTAAAGGGCTGTGAATCCAGGGAAGAGAAGAATTTGTGATCATTTAAAAAAAAAAATCTATCATCTTTGACTAATCCTGTCCAGTCTTTTACAAATCTTTGGTACTTTTCATGAGGGAAAATCAGAGAAAACTTGAGAGTATATCATAGAAAAACACCCATCATTACTGAATATGGAGGTGTAACTGGGAAGCCCTGTGCTTAGTTGGTCGTGTAGTAAAGCATGCTCAGCAGCCTTACATAAGAGGAAAGTCGGACTCTTACAGTCATTACTCAGGCTTCTTTCCAAATTTCCTTTTTTAACTGGAAGGGGAATTCTAAAAATTGTTTATAAGTCACATATGAATTTTCACAAATAGCTGTTATAAGGGCATCCGGAAAACATAATACCCTTTGTTCCAACGTGCTCTAAAACCCAGGGAAGCCTGCTTATTTGAGCTTTGGATTTTCCCCCAGAAGATTCCAAAGCGGATGATTACTTAATTTAGAAAACCTGAAGAAGACGATTTTCGTTTTAAGAAAATAACAATGAAATATCCCCTTAGGAAAAAAAAAAAGTTACCATTTAATGCCACGGGTAAACAAATTACTATGACAAGAAAAGAGATACCCTCTACTGCCTACAAAAGGGGCTTCTCTCAAGGTGTCGTACCTCTGACATTTGTTTGGTAGTTACATGGCAGAAGAAAGGCAATGCTCCTTTTCCTTCGAAACAGTCTTGATAGCTGCTGGGTCTGGTTCCCTCCTCCTGGAAGCACTAAACTATTTTATTTTGACTAGGGAACTGAGACCCCCCACACACACACACACATTGTGGCCAGAAAAGTTGGGACAGAAGTTCTTTCATCTTGGTAGGTGGATGGGAGGCTTTGTTACTCTGGGTCAGAGCTCATTCCTTCGAGAGTAACGAACTCCCTCACAGTTAATCTTTATCAACAGGAGACATTGCATTATATGAGATAAAAATAAAATTCCCTACTGGATATATAGATAATTTGAGTTTTAAATGTTTTCCTGTGTATAAGGTCTATGGAAAACCAATAAAAGAGATTGTGGATAGTGACCCCAAATTAGAAATTCACTCCCACAAAAATCTAAATATGTATACCGTCCTGGTCTCAAACTTTACCTTTCTAATTATTTTAACAACTGAATGTGTACGTTATCTTCCAATGGCAAGAGATAGATAATTTTAGGTTAAGATCAGGGGATTGTTATTTTGGCAAATTTGACTTTGAGGTATAGAGCTCTTAAGTCAAATAAATTTAATAGGTGTGGCTTTCAGATGATAATCAACATATTTGATATTCTCTGTGGCTTTTGTGAATCACATTCTATTGGCCCTGGGTCCATTGACTAGATACAAGTTTGCCAAAAGCAAGTTTCCAGAAGCTAATTTGCCAAATTTTATTCTGTAAATGGTAAATTTACAATGTGGCCAATTTCCAAATTGAATAGAATCCAGGTTACTGAGCCCATGCGTAACCTCCATTTCTGCTGTCGTGGTTGCTTTGCTTATACGCTTACTAGACAATGATAAAGGGGACTGGAAGAGGGAAACAACTGATACCCACAGAGTTTGGTCCTCCAGTTCACCTCATTATTCCAATTCTCCTCTGTTGAGGTCGTCTTTTGGCAAGCACGAACACGAGACACAAATATCTTCACGTTCTGTACCCATTCATTGAGATCTATCCATATACCTCTTACCCAGAGCTTCTTGCCACCAATTTTCCATTTGTTTCTTCCAAGTCCCTGACCTTTCTGCCAAACCATTAGTTACATAGCCAATGGTTTGCCTCCTCTAGGCAAAATGAATTAATGGATTTACTGCTCAAAATTCTATCTACTGCGGGTGGCTTTCCCTTTGCCACATTTCTGCAGAGCTAGCCCAGAATGGGGCTCGAAGGTTACAGCTGTCCTCTTTCAGCTGATGCCTATATATTGTGGAGGACAGCCTGTATATACCAAGCCTGGGTTTTCTTCTTCTTCAGTCAGGTGATCATAAAGAGCGTCATGAGTCATAGGTATGTGTTGAGAGAAACAGGCAAATAGTAGGCATAAGACTTAACGTGACTTGTGGCTGCTGGGCCTGCTTTAGCCCAGTTTCACCTCTAACATTTGTTATGGTGGAGTTCATGCTCAACTTTAAATCTTGCTGGGTTAGACAACACCCCATTCACGATCAGTGATCATGATCATGATCACATCACATGGTGATTTGGTGGCCCACGGTTAATTTCTATTAAAACACAATCACAGGCCAAAGATCTGTTTCTCAAAAGGAAAATAATTGTATCCGAAGAATGGTGTGGTGTTGCTTTAATCAGTAGAGATCTGCATTATATTTACTCCTGTGTTGGCCAAAGGCTCCATATAGCATCCTCATCCACTACTAACACTTCAGGCATCATCAGATCTGTTAAGTCCTATGACTCAGGTGGCAAAACAACTTTCGCAGAAGTTGCAGAGCCTTCTGTTATTCAGGACCCCATTCAAAAGTGGGAGCTCTCAGGTTCCTCAGTAAATGGGTCAGAATAGCTTGCCCAGGGACATCTGGGTGGCTCAGTGATTGAGCGTCTGCCTTTGGCTCAGGTGGTGATCCCGGGGTCCTGGGATTGAGCCCTATATTGGGCTCCCATTAAGGAGCCTGCTTCTCCCTCTGCTTGTGTCTCTGCCTCTCTGTGTCTCTCATGAATAAATAAGTAAAATCTTAAAAAATAATATCTTGACCAAATGAAATATATGTAGCCTCCAAAAATTCAAAGTGGTCCACCATATATTGTGCTTTTTTTTCTTAGTAGTAGGAGGGGCAGATGCAGCAACTTGTGCATTGATGATTCCATCATCGAAGGAATTTCACCAATGTGGAAGACTCCTGAGATCTTTGGGGATTTATTTGCCACTCTCTGGCATATAAGTGTCTTACTAATGTGGTTACTATCCCCTGCTAAGGCAGGCCAGTCAGCACAGTTTCATCAGTGTAATGGGCCGGCACGATTCCGTTGAAATGAAGGCAATCAAGTCCCCGGCCGACTAGATCATGACGTAGTGCTGAGAGTTGGTACAGCTCTGAGAGAGGACAGTGAAAATATATTGCTGGTTAGCCAGCTGAAGACAAACTATTTCTGATGGTCTTTACAGACAGGTATACAAAAAACAGCACTTGCCCGATCAATAGCTGCACAGCAGGTATGAGGGAATGTGTTGATATGACTCAGCCACGAAACCACATTCAGAACAGCACTTGCAGTTGCTCGATAACGTTTGTGATAATCCACTGTCACTGTCTAAGATCCATCCATCTTCTGCACAGTCCAGGTAAGTAAATATAGAATCTTTGCCTAGTGGGACATTAATCAATTCGGCCTCATCCATCTTTATACTCCTCTCACCCTGATCCTACACTCTTATGATATATTACCATACGTATTCCTCGAGCTTCAATCAATATAAATTGGCGAAATCACGTAATTCTTTTGGCGTGTCTCACCTCTCTGCGTGAGTCAACCTTGAATCTCATTCTTTGAGATATTCTGAGGCATGAATCTTGTTAGAGGTCTCAAAGGTGAAGAGAGGTGGTGGGAGTCGGCTATGAGGAAGATCAGTGGTCCAGAGCAACACGCCTCCCTCAGGGGTGGTCTTTATGGTTTCTACAGTCAAGGAGAGAATAAGCATCTTAGACCAAGAATGAGAGGCTGCTTATGATAGTAAAGAAGGCTCAACAACATTTAGGCTTTTAAAATTCAAGTTATGTGGCTTCACTACAATCTGCCTGTAAGTTCCCATTCTAATTTTCAGCGACTTGTTCCTTCCCAAATAGTGCTCTAATTTTAACAAGAGACCATATGACATCAGAAATCAGTTTGGTTCGTAATTTAGCCAAGCACAGATTAGATTTTGAGTTTTTTTGTTTGCTTTTTATTTTAGAAAATTTGGCTATAGACTAAGATTTCTGTAGGAGTTGGACTATAGGATTTAAGCATTTCTCTTAGGGCAAATGTAGGGATTTTCAGGTATGTGTGTGTATGTGTGTGTGTGTGATACATGACCCTATTTCTAGTATTGAAAATGACACTGGTGAAATATGAATTTCAAGCACTGAGCTCCTTATTTTTTTCTTTAAGTTATTTAGCTCATTTGAAGGCAACCAACCAATCCCCATCATACTCCTTATTTTCACCAAAATGTTATGTGGCAGCAAATAATCCAACATCGTGCCTTCTATAAACTCTTGATCACATTGTATTTATGGTGATAATTTGAATAACTGTTTTGTTATACATGCTATAGGCTATCAGGGTCATTTTCAATACTGGAAACAGGGTCTAGTAGGGCTTTCACATATAATCAGATTAAAGGCCAAATGCAGGAAGCTCAGAAAAAGGAATCAATTTATATAAATATAATAAATATATAAAATCTATAATATAACCTCTGTATTATACACACACACACACACACACACAGTAATAAATTTGACTTTCCATAATTGTGAGAGCTAGTTAAGTAGTATCCATAAGACTTCCTTTTTGTCTAATGCTAGAATCTGAAGCTTATAGGGGAAGCCAGATAAAAAAATCAGGAAGGAGTTATTTCTATACAGCAAGGAGCAGCAAGGAGAAGCTGGAGCCCACAGGTAGAGGCTGGAACTCCAGAAGATCGCCTAGAACTCACGTCAGTTCTTGCTGTCTCCAGCCTTGGAACATGGGTATCAGGTTGGAGAATATGGCACCTTTCATCATGGAGCTTAGCATACACCTGGCCCAGGAGTCAGAGAAGTGGGAAGGGAACCAGGTGAAAGTACATATGACTGCAGCCTGGTTGCTGTCCCGTGCTAGTGCAGCGAGCCCAGGGATAAACAACGTGTATGAGGACAAAAGCACCCATCCTAAATTTCCAAACAAAGAACCAAAATTCCTGCTGTTTCACTTCTACCTTCCAAAGGTCATGCAAAAAAAATTTTATGTGTCTCATCCTAACTGGAAACGCAGAGAATGTACTTCTGGGAAACGTAATCCAGCCCTAGCCAGTCTGGCACATTACAGAGTCACCACACAGACTAAAGAAGGAAACTCATGATTATCTCAATAAATGTTAAAGGAGTGTTTGACAAAATTTAACATTTATGCGTGATAAAAACCCTTAGCAAACTAGGAACAGGAAGCAATGACCTCTAATTGATACAAGATGTCCACAATTTTCTCTTCCTAAGGTGAAGAGCAGGTCAAGGACACGTGTTATCACTACTACTTACCATCATCCTGAGGATACTGCCCAGTATAATAGTCAAGAGAAGAAAATAACATGCATACAGATTAGAGAAGAAAAAAGTAAAAGCTGTTTATAGTCACAGCACTCTATGTATCTAGGGATAATATTGAGAATATTAAAAATTGATGAGACACCATTGTTGATCTACCAGCATGGACATGGGCCACAGCAATAGTTTAGGGCACGTGCGACCCCCATCTCAGGTGAGGGATTAATTTTTATTTGTTGGATCATGAAGTAAAGGACAGTCTTTGCAGGTGGAACTGGGATGTCTGGGTGGCATGAAGGTATGGGGCACCGGCTATTTAATAATAGGAATAACTGAACTGGTATGAACCAGCTGCCTATCGGCCTTGAGTTTATATATGGTCTCGGTGAGTCTCTCATTTTCCTTTTTTAACTCCTGTGTTCACAGAACCAAACTGGGGCACAGAAATATTGAATAGGCGGTGAAAGTTTATCAAATAAGTGGAAGATAAATGAAAATTTCCGGTCTTAGCTAGAAGATATGGCCTGCATACAAGACTCTAGTGGAGTACCCATGTCACAATGATCATGCAGTGTCTCCTTTACATGGAAGTGTGGAGGGAATCTAAAACACGGAGTGCTTGGGGGGTCCGGTGAGTTTGGTTGTAGGCATCTTAGAATGTTTTTTGGTGAGGCCTCACAAAGAGGATGTCTTAAGCAGAAATGTGGTGTGATCAAAATCTTAGAGCTCAAAGGGTCTCTGATGACAGCGTTGGATGAATTAGAGTGGGATGAGACCAGAGTCCCAAAGCAATTATTTCCAACAAATCACGATGAAAATGGTTCTAACAAGAGAAAACAATGCCAAGGATCTGGAATTTACCCATTCCTGATTCTGGAAAAAGTGTATCATATCCCTTTCTCTATATTCAACCATTGCAGCCACCTAGAGCTTAGATATGTCTTCTCTGTGGCATCTCCAGCCGTCTTTGGAGCATCTGTAGAGGTAGAGATAGGGCAGGGCTACGAGTGAGCAGAACCCTCCACCAAACCATGAAAGAGGTAGAACTTGACTCAGCTCCTTTTCATTTCTTTGTGAGCATTTCTGCCCTTTGGGGCCGTCATTCTGTCCTCTTTTCTTTACCTGACATATGAAATAAGATAAAGATAACTATGACTTGATAGCCAACAGACTAGCTGTCTGCCTTAATGACTCCCAGAGGATGAGACAAAAGCCTTTTCCTTTTTTTTTTTGTTTTTGAGACAAAAGTCTTTCAAAGGTCTTAAACGTGTAGATAGAGGCAAATGCAGTCTTGTCTCAGGATTTCCAACATTGATTTTTGAAATCCTTAATGTTAGTACAAATAACACGGGGTGCTAATTCAAAATGCAGATTCTTGGAGCCAGTCCGTCACTTGCTGAATTTTAAACCAGTTGTCTGGGTGAGTCTTGTGCAGATTAAAGTTTGAAAACTGCTGTTTAGCTCAAACCACTACTCCGACCCAGAAGGCCCATTTCCTCTGCATCAGATTTTGGCCTATTCAAGATGCTAATGCAGTTCATGCCTGAAAAAGAGAACACAACATTTACGGTTTCAGGTATCATGAAAATGTTAATAATGCCATTCTTTACATCGGGGTATATTACAATGTTAATTATATCCATATATATGCATATATAATTTTATGATCGCTGATAACTAACATTTCTTGCTATACCAAGCACTACACCAGGCGCTTTACATACAGATATGAATTCAATCCTCAAATTAATCATTTAGGGCATTTGTCTGTCTTCTTGGCCAGCATTTGTCCCCTCTTCCGGTGTGGGGGAAACACCGTGTATAAGGCAGGCTCTGCCCCTCGGAATTGAAGTTGAAAATGGCAAACACTGGTTCTCCCAGCCCTCCTTGCTACTATAGTCCAGGCCCAAGGGACACATTCTGCTGGTCAAATACCCTTGCTCCAAGGTTGAGGCAGAAGCTTGCGACGCATAGGACGAGAAGCCCTTCAAACGTATTATGAACGTGGTGGGAGTATATACTTACCGTGCTGGATAAAACCAACTCATTGGGTCTAAAAATTGTCTTCATAATAAGGAAATTAATGGTGGTAGTTATATTGCAAACTGTATTCACAGAAGTGTACGTATCCATCTAGGGATAATGATTGGAATATTGAAAATTGACGTGGTGCGATCATCGACCTATCAGCATAGACATGGGCCACAGCACGGTTTGAGCTAAACACAACCAAGGTTTCAACGACCTTGGAGAAAAAGCTAATTTCAAAACGTCAGCAGCACTTTTTGCATTGAATAATTCGTCTAATAATATAAATGATTCTTAATCTAACGGGCCTTCCAACAACATGAAACCACTTGTATGAATCCTAAATCATTCTGTGCTCTCAAAAGAAAAAAAAAAACCCAAAAAACAATTCTTAATAAAAGTCTCACAATCTGACTTCTTACAATTTCTGGTTGTCCTTCCCCTTTATAAACAATCTGGATTGCTGAGATGATTTTGGATTAAAAAAGAGTTTCCCTGAAGGGCAGAGAATCTTTTATTAGTGGTGCCATCCTGCGGCATTTTAGTTAGAGTAGAATTTTTTTTTAATAGCCTAGTATTCAAGTCTGTAGGCACAGAGGGGTTGGTAAACCAAATGTTTGATGTTCTCAATCAAACATTTGAGAGAGACTAAAAATGCATTCAAGCTCAGATTTTTCCTGTTCTGATTATTTAGAAAGAACCAGTAGGTAAAAGTGAAAAGAAAGCAATGATATATAGAATGATTTAAGACATTTGATTCTTCCCCTATGTACCCATATAACCCAAAGCCCTCAAGTTCTAAATCTGGTAGCAAGAAGCCCCTCCCACACACATTGGCAATCAAGGAAAAAGCGCAGATTTCTTCTGTAGATAACATAGTCTGGGGTGTGTCTGATGCTTGGAAGCTGGGCTCAGCTCTCTAAATATCGGTGGTAAGTTGGAGCCTCAAGGCAATCACAAGTCATCCAAGTTCAGTCAGATGAGATGTCTGTAAGGAAGGCCACTGCCGGTTAAAAGATAAACAAGAAATGGCAGGAGCAGCCCCAATGAGGCTGTTCTTTATTTCTTCTTCATTAAGCACAGACCAAATCCTGGGATCACCAGTAGTTCAGAAAGTGAGAGATTGTGAAGGGAATAATTTGATTTATATTCCTGAGTGTTTAGATTATTTTTAGTGAGATGTCCCCATTGTCCCTTTTGATGGAGGGCGGACGAAGAAATGATAAATGAGGTTAGGGGCTTTAAAACCAATGAGTCCTGTTGTTTGTACACCTGCGTCTGGGGTAAGTAAAGTCAGAGCTGGAATCCCTAGATGGGCCTAGGATTTCTGACCCACCGACAGGCTCTTCTTCTATCACAAAGTGTGGCTTTGAGAATCCAATCCCCCATTGCCCTGGACCAGGGTTTTTGCAAAGGCTCCAAAACAAATTCTTTTCTTTTTTGGAACATTCTCAAAAACCACGAATGGCTACCTCATTAGGCCTGACACACAGCCTGGAGCCTCTGAGTGAATTGTCTGTGTTTTGCAGGATTCCTTTTCGCCCACGGTTCTTGGTCACCCCACTTCAAAGGGTGAAGAAGTAGACCAGACAAAGAGTGGTGGGCAGCAATGCAAAATCCATTGAGCGATAGTAAAGCAAAGTTTATTGAGTGATCCTACAAAGCTCCCGAAGAGGGAAGGGACCCACGAGGGCTGCCACCAGAGTTTCTAAGTCAAGGGGTTTTATGGGCTTGTTGTTGGGGCTATTTTATTCTGATTAACCCTCCTTGTGCCTGTCAACCCGTCAGGTTTTTGTCATCGTGTGGGAAAGAGTGGACGGCTTCTTCCAGGGCAGTGTAAAATCCTTTTAAGGGTGCTTTCCTCTTAGGGTGGGGGCCCCTTGTCCCTACCTGCCTTTCTTCTGACTTTCCTGCATTATATACATGCTTGTAAGGAAATGGAGATGGAGGTTCGTTCTCTGTGTGCATCAGCCCAGGGTTAATGTTAAATTTCCTATTTGTGTCAGTTGAGTTTCCTAACAGTTCTGTGGTTAGAAAGCTTGTCTTGCATTTCAAGTATGCTGAGAAAGGGGGTAGGTAATATTGCAGTGTTGGTATTCCAACAAATTATTTAGGGGAATTCGTGGGAAAAGAACACATTGATGGGGTTATTTCAATAATACTTTAATTATTCTTAACCTCCAGCCTCGCTCATCTCCGGGAGGTTGGCGGCGGGGGTGGAACTGAAATTTCTTACTCTCTAATCACATGGTTGGTTCTTGGGGGCAACCAGCCTTATCTTTAGGTGCTTTCCAAAAGTCACCTCGTTAACACAACAAAAAACACTATTATTGCTCTCAACGCGTAGGAAATTCCGAGGGTTTTAGAAGCTGTGTGCCAGAACTGGGACAAAACCCAAATATATGTCTCTTATTATAAATTAGAGTGTTACACCAGCTCAGGTTCTACGACTCATGTGGACCAGCTGATTGCATATAGATTTCTTTCTTATGCTTCCATATATCCAAATACCCAGATGTCTCTTAGACATTTTCATTTGTTACTGCACAAACAACACAACTGGATATACACAAAATTGAATTCATTATGTTTTCCTTCAACCACTCCAGAACATATGTACTCTGTTTATAGGACTATAATCCCCCAGACACTCAGGTCAGAAGCCTAGAAATCATCCCTGAATCATTTCTCAGCCTTTCTT
Source organism: Vulpes lagopus (assembly GCF_018345385.1). Lineage (NCBI taxonomy): Eukaryota > Metazoa > Chordata > Mammalia > Carnivora > Canidae > Vulpes > Vulpes lagopus. Next base: position 132,753,083 of record NC_054829.1, read on the forward strand.
CCTATCTCACCTCCAATCACATGCAACCAGGCCCGAAGTCCTATTAGTCACACACCCTAAATAACTCTAGTATCTATGTCATCTCCACTCTCCCTACCACTGTCTTCCTTTAGGCTTTAATCTTTTTTTCTTCTTTTTTGCTTTAATCATTTATCACTTAAAACACTGTAAAATTCTTTTTAATAGTCTCTTGCCCACCAGGCTTACCCTTTCTGTCTGTTACCACTTGAGGGACCTTCCAATAATATAAATTTGATTAGATCATCTGCCTGCTTATAGTTTTTCATCGCCTCCCATGACCTTCAGGATAAAGTCTTTTGATCTGGCCTTTGTCCATCTGTCCTGCCCAGTTTTTTTTTTTTTTTCTTACTGTTCCTTAATTCATACCATGCTCTAGTGTTGCTAAACTACATGTGGATGGTTCTCCCAAAGTCGTACCTTCTTTTCTTTTCTTCTTCTTTTTTTATTTTTTTAAGATTTTATTTATTTATTTTAGAGCAGGGGGGCACAAGCAAGGAGGAACAGAAGGGGAGGAAGAGGGAGAGGGAGAAAGAATCTGAAGCAGAGTCTGCATTGAGCACAGAGCCTCATGTGAGACTCAGTCCCATGACTGCAAAATTAGGATGTGAGCTGAAGTCAGGAGTCAGACACTCAACCAACTGAGCCATCCGGGCACTCTTGTTTCCTTTTCTTGTTTGTTTTTTGTTTTTTGTGGATTTTTTTGCTTATTTATTTATTTATTTATTTATTATTTAATTAATTTTGTGGAGTTTTTGCATATTTATTATTTAATTAATTTTTTAAAGATGTTTTATTTATTTATTCATGAGAGACAGAGAGAGGCAGAGACACAGGCAGAGGGAGAAGCAGGCTCCATGCAGGGAGCCCTACGTGGGACTCGATCCCGGGACTCCAGGATCACACCCTGGGCCGAAGGCAGGCGCCCAAACGCTGAGCTACCCAGGGACCCCCTATTTATTTATATTTTAACTGCAACAGAATTAATACATAGTGTTATATTAGTTGCAGGTGTACCACATAGTGATTCAACAATTCTACGTCTCTCTCAGTGCTCAGTCATGTCTTCTTAGGCCTCAGTGCCTAGAAATTCTCAACTGTGAGAGTTAAAACTCAGGATTATAATTCTTCATATATATTTTTGTTAAAACAAGGGCTTCTTTCAATGAAAACAGATTTTAAAGATCTATCAGATTTTTTAATTCCTTTTGATTTTTTATTTATTTTTATTTTATTTATTTTTATTTTATTTTATTTTATTTATTTATTTATTTATTTATTTTTTATTTTTTTATTCCTCGAAGTGCCTTACATATGTGTCATGGGATTAAGGCACGTCATCCCAAGAGGTCACTTTTGGGAAAATCCTTAAAATACAAAAACCACAGAGATTATTTCATAATAAAATCTCTAATTCTCTTCCTTATTTTCCATATTCCTGGTTTTGGATAAAATAAAATTTTATGGCTCAGATATTTTTTTTTTCCAAGTTTGGATCATTCAACTTAGCTAAGTACAAGACAGCCAAATGCTTTATTAGTCATAAAATTTTGTTCTGTATATTTGAGGACTTATCCAGTCACTAAAATTCTAAGCCACTGGGACACTCAGTTCTGTGTTTGGCTGTGTCTTATCTTGAAAACTTCTTACCCTGGCAGAAGGAGTTTTACTATCGCGAAATGAAAGGGAATGAGCCTCTCCCCAGTGTGCCACTTTGGTGTGTGGATGACTTGGGAGCTGAAGTCCCTCAGGGTCCAAAAGACTCAGGAAGAGTTTTTCTTCCCCATTAGCTGCGTAAACACATTTAGGTAGAGGACCTGCTTTAGGAGGAGAACTGTCACCCGAGAACTATAAGGAGGGTGGCCTAGGTGTGGAGGCTGGGGAAGCTCCCCGCACGGCTTGGTGGTTAAAGTCCTCTCAGTGTCCCCTGGTCTCTGTACAGCACGGCAGACACGGTCTACTGACCGTCCTTCTCTTAAATTGTCTTTCTCCCCTTAGAAATGTTAGTGTTGCAGGGTTTTTTCTTTTCCTTTAGTGTCCAAGGTTCTTGGTCACACTGATTCTAAGAATAAAGAGGTAGACCACGCAGAGTGGTGGGCAGCAAATTTATTAGTACAAAGTACAAAGCTAGAGCAAAGCTAGGGATAGTGCAAAGCTCCCGAAGAGGGAGGGGACCCAAGATTTAAATCCTTTTGGTGTTTTTTTTTAATAATAAATTTATTTTTTATTGGTGTTCGATTTGCCAACATACAGAATAACACCTAGTCGTTTTGGTGTTTGAATCTAGGGTTTTGGTTTTCTTAAAGATGCTATTTATTTATTCATAAGAGACACAGAGAGAGAGAAGCAGAGACACAGGCAGGGGAACCCGATGCAGGACTCAATCCCAGGACCCCAGGATCACAGGCTGAACCGAAGGCAGACACTCAACCACAGAGCCACCCAGGAGTCCCCAGTAATAGAAGTCTGGGATTGTGATACCTCCATTTTTTTTTTCAGATTTTATTTATTTATTTGAGACAGAGAACATGCACATGAGCAAGGAGAGGGGCCGAGGGAGAAACAGACTCCCCACTGAGCAGGGAGCCTGACGTGGGGCTGCATCTCATGACGTCGAGCTCATGACCTGAGCCAAAAGCAGATGCTTAACTCCAGGCGCCCTGTGATAGCTCCAGCTTTTGTTTTTCTTTTTCAAGATAGCTTTGACTATTTGGGGTCTTTGGTTCTATATACATTTTACGATTGTTTGTTCTAGTTCTGTGAAAAATGCTATTGGTCTTTTGATAAGGAGTGCATTAAATGTGTAGATCGCTTTGCATAGTGTAGACATTTTAACAATATTTGTTCTTTCAACCCATGAGCAGGGGCTGTCTTTCCATTTCATTGCATCATTTTTAATTTCTTTCCTCAATGTTTCATAGTTTTTGGAGTACAGGTTTTTTACCTCCGTGGTTAGGCTTATTCCTAGGTATTTTATTATTTTTGATGCAATTGCAAATGGGATTGTTTTCTTAATTTATTTTCTTTTTCTCTTTTTTTTTTCACTTAACAGATTTATTTTAGCAGCTCAGTTTTATTACATTCTACATATTTAATGTATTTGTATTTCTATCTGTTCTGCATAGATGGCATATTCATGGACTTTTAAAGTTGCCTTTTTTATTTGCTATTTTCTGCTACCTGGCCTGAAGTAAGAGTCAGGAAGACAGAACTTGCCTGGTGGATACATGGTGCAGCATTTAACTCCTCAGCAGAACTTTACTTTGATGTCAGCTTCAGTGTCAGCTTTTCTTCCTCTTCTTTCTCAAATCCCGAACAGACGAGAGATCTTCCTTTAGGGTAGCGAGCACAACACTTAGGCGGTTCTTGCATGACAGCCTGACACTTGGGTTCCACGTAGTTGTTGGCTTGGAAACATTTCTGTATTTCACAGGCTTGTTTCCGGCACGGATCCTCCTGCGGCGTATCCAGACAAAGGGTGGGGGAAGGAAAGGCAGGTGAACTGCTGCAGGGCAAATAAGCCACAAATAGATGTTGATGCTTCATTATTAGTGTACGGAAATGCAGTGAATTTCTATATATTAACTTTGTGTCCTGCAATCTTCCTGAATTCTTTTATCAGCTCCAGTAGTTTCTTGGTGGAGTCTTTCACATTTTCCGTACGTAGTATCATGTCATCTGTGAATAGTGAAAGTTTTATTACTTCCCTACCAATTTGGATGCCTTTTATTTCTTTCTCTTGTCTGATTGCTACGGCAAGGACTTCTACTATGTTGAATAAAAGTGGTTAGAGCGGACATTTCTGTCTTGTTCCTGACCTTACAGGAAAAGCACTGTTTTTCCCCAGCGAGTATGACGTTCACTGTGGGTTTTCATATAAGGCTTTTATTAAGTTGAAGTATGTTCCCTAGACCTACTGTATTGAGGGTTTTGATCATGAATATATGTTATACTTTGTTAAATGTTTTTTCCTGCATCTAGTGCAATGATCATATAATTTTTATCCTTTCTCTTATTGATGTGATGTACCATGTTGATTGATTTATGAATATAGAATCACCCTTGAATCCTTAGAATAAATCCCACTTTATTATGGTGAATGATTTTTTACATGTATTGTTGGATTTGGTTTGCTGTTGAGGGTTTTTGCTGCTGTATACATCAGAGATACTGGTCTGTAGTTCTTTTTTTTTTTTTTTTTGGTCTTACCTGACTTTGGTAAATCAGGGTAATACTGGCTTCATAGAATGAATTTAAAAGTTTTCCTTCCTCTTCTATTGTTTCGCAATAATTCTTTGAATATGGTTTTCACTTGTGAAGCTATCTGGCCCTGAACTTTTGTTTTTTTGGGAGTTTTTTTTTTTTTAATTACTGATTCAATTTGCTTGCCACTTCAGTTTGGTAGGTTATGTTTCTAGGAATTTATCCATTTCTTCTAGGTTGTCCTAGTCGTTGGTATATAATTTTTCATGATATTCTCTTATAATCATTTGTATTTCTGTGGTTGTTGCTTGTTACTTCTCCTCTTTCATTACTTATTTTGTTCATTTCAATCCCACCCCCACCCCCCAACTCCCACCTACCTTTTGGATGTGTCTGGCTAGAGGTTTACCAATTTTGTTGATCTTTTCAAAGAACTGGCTGCTGTTTTCACTGATCTGTTCTATTGTGTTTTTTTAGTTTCTATATCAATCATCTCTTCTCTAACTTTATTTTCTTCCTTCTGCTGATTTGGAGTTTTGTTTGTTCTTCTTTTTCTAGCTCCTTGAAGTGTAAGGTTAGGTTGTTTATTGAAATTTTTCTTGCTTCTTAGGATGTGCCTGTATTTTTTTTTTAAGATTTATTTATTTATTCATGAGAGACACACACAGAGAGAGAGAGAGAGAGAGAGAGAGAGGTAGAGACACACACAGAGGGAGAAGCAGGCTTTCTGCAGGGAGCCTGACATAAGACTCCATCCCAGGATCCCAGGATCATGCCCTGAGCCAAAGGCAGCCGCCCAGCTGCTGAGACACCCAGACATCCTGGGATGGGCCTGTATTGCTATAAACTTCTTTCTTAAAACAACTTTTGATACATCCCAAAGATTTTGGGCCATTGCATTTTGATTTTCCTTTCTCTTGATGTAATTTTTCATTCTTTGATTTCTTGGTTGACCCATTCACTTTTTAGTCGCGTGTTTTTTAACCTCCCCATATTTGTGTTCTTTCCAGATTTTTCTTGTGATTCATTTCTGGTTGTATCATCATGTTCAGGAAAGATACATGGTATGACTTTGATCTTTTTAAATTTGTTGAGACTTGTTTTTTTGGCCCAGTATGTGGTGTCTATTCTGGAGGAAGTACTGTGTGCAATTGGAAAGAATGTATGTTCTGCTGTTTTAGGACAGAATGTTCTGAATATAGCTGTCAAATCCATCTCTCAAGTGTGTCCTTCAAAGTTACTGTTTTCTTGTTGATTTCCTTTTTGGACTATCTGTCTATTGATGGAAGTGGGGTGTTAAAGTCCCCTACTATTATTGCATTACTGTTGATTGGTTTGTTTGTTTGTTATTAACTGTTTCTGTATTTAGGTGCTCCCACGTTGGGTGCATGATTATATACCTTCCTGTTGAATTGTCTTTTTTATTATTATATAGTGTCCTTCTTTGTCTCTTGTTACCGTCTTTTTTTTTTAAAGTCTATTTTTAAAAGTCTATTTTTAAAGTCTATTTTTTTCCAATTAAAGTATTGCTACCTGGCTCTCTTTTGGCATCCATTTACATGATAAATGTTTCTCCATCCCCTCACTTTGAATCTGCAGGTGTCTGTAGGTCTGAAATGAGTCTCTTTGAGGTGCCATATGGATAGGTCTTGTTTTTTTTTTTATCCTTTCCTTCACCTGGTGTCTTTTGATTGGAGCATTTAGTCCATTTACATTCAAAGTAATTATTGATAGATATGTATTTGTTGCTATTTTGTTTCTTGTTTGTGGTTGTTTTTGTAGTTTTCCTCTGAGCCTTTTTTTCTCTTGTTCTCTTTCATTGTTTGCTGGCTTTCTTTAGTGGTATACTTAGATACCTTTCTCTTTATTCTTTGAATATCTGTTACTGGTTTTTGATGTGTGGTCACGTTAGGTTTGTATATATTATCTTATGCATATAGCAGTCACTTAAGTTTGAACTCATTCTTTGCTCTCACTCCCTATTCTACTCACATTTTAGGTACATTGTATGATATTTTATATCCTTTTATTTTGTAAATTCTTTGGCTCATTAATTTTTTAAAGATTTTATTTATTTATTCACAAGAGACACACATAGAGAGAGAAGCAGAGACACAGGCAGAGGGAGAAGCAGGCTCCCTGCAAGGATCCTGATGTGGGACTCGATCCCAGGACCCCGGGATCATGACCTGAGCCAAAAGCAGAAGCTCAACAATTGAGCCACCCGGGAGCCCTCCTTTGGCTCATTTTTACAGATATGCTTATTGTTACTGCTTTTTTTTTTCTCCTGCTTTTCATACTCTTACTTATGATTTTTCCATTCAGAGTCCCTTTAACATTTTTTGTGGGATTGGTTTAGTGTCATGAACTCCTTTTGCTTTTGTTTCTCTGAGAAAATCTTTCTCTCTCCTATCCTGAGTGATAGCCCTGCTGCATAGGGTATTCTTGGCCGGAGGTTTTCCTTTCAACACTTTGAATATATCATGTCCTTCCTTTCTGGCCTGCGAAGTTTCTCTTGAATCCACTGATAGCCTTATGGGCTTTTCTTTAGATGTAACTGTCTTTTTATCTATTGCTGCTTTAAAAATCCTTTCTTATTCACTACTTTTTGCCATTTTAATTACTATATGTCTTGGTGTGGACCTCCTTGGGTTGATTTTGTTGGACAATCTCTGTGTTCACTGCATCTAGACCTGTTTCCTTCTCCAGATTAGGGAAGTTTTCAGCTATTATTTCTCCAAGCAAACTTTCTACCCCCTTTTCCCTTTTCTCTTCCTCTTCTGGAATCCTTATCATTCAAATGTTATTATTATTGATGGAGGCACTGTGTTCTCTAAGTCTATTCTTATTTTGCATAATTTCTTTTCTTCTCCCCTTCTCAACTTGATTACTTTCCATTACTCTGTCTTCCATGTCACTAATTTGTTCCTCTGCTTTCTCTAGCTTGCTATTTATTCAATCAGGTGTATTTTTAATTTCATTTGTTGTGTTCTTTGTGTCTGGTTGGTTCTTTTTCATCTCTTTGTTAAGGGTCTCAATGATGTCCTCTACTCTTCTCAAGTCCAGTGAGTATCTTTATGATCATTACTTCAAATTCTTTATTCAGCGTATTATATAGATTTTGCTTAGGTCTCTTGCTCTGGTTTTGGCCTGTTCTTTCATTTGGGATATATTCCTCTGTCTTCTCATTTTGTCTCTATGTGTCTGTTTCTGTTTGCTAGGAAAGTCAGCTACATCTCTTGCTCTTGGAAGTAATGACCTTATGAAGAAGATGTCCTGTAATGCCCTGTGGTGAAGTTTCCCTGTTCCCTAGAACCTGGTTTTTCAAGGGGAGTCTCCTATATATGTTGCATGTGCTCTGCTGTTGTGTCTTGGCTGCTTTTTCCTTCAGTCCAATTGTCTGCAGAGGCTTTCTTTGTTGTGGTCAGTGTTTGGTCTTCAGCCAGGGTGCACACTTTTAATAAGGTGTGGTCTGGTTTGCTTGGGAAATGAGACCTACAGCTGCTGTTTCAGGGACCAGAACTGCATGCGCAAAGTGCAAAATTTTAACAAGGTGACCTTGGGCTTCTGCAGTGCCCACCATCACTGCTACAGCAGCTGCCACTCCTGCTGAGGCTGAGCCCCATAAAGCACTCTAATTGGGAGATGCAGTGTTGGCAAGATTTGTGCTAGTTTTCTGCGGGAGGGGAGCCACAGTCCCCGTCCCAGGAAAGAGCTGAAGGGCAGAAGGATGGGGCTTGGTATAGGCAGATTAGGTAGTGAATGTTGCCACTCTGCTGGTTCCTGTAGGTGGTCTGTGTTTATGCTGAGGGTCGGGGTGGGAAATGGTACTGGTCAGCTCCTTTTTTCCTGGAGGGGCCTTCCTGTGATCTCTGCCTCTCTGGGACATGCTCTAAGATGAGTAAATAGCTCTCTCTGCCATATGCTCCACTCATTTTTCAAACAGCTGCTTCTATGTTTTAATCCCGTGGGCTATTTGTCTGCTGTCTCTGTAAGGGCAGAACTCAGCTTCCTGTGGCCCTCTGGGCTCTCCCAGAACCAAGCCTGCTGATGGTAATAAGAACTCCTGAAATCCAGACTCTCTTGCTTTCAAAGCCAAATGTTATGGGGATCCGTGTTCTCCCTGTGAGTTTCCAGGTGTGATAGTCTGTTTCTCTTCCCCCTTCATGCCCAAGGCTCCCTCCCCATCCACAGACTGTTGTGGTCACTTTTGCTGTGCACCACGTCTCTGCCCTTCTTACTCTTTTGATGTGGCCTCTTCTCTACCCTTAGTTGTGGGACTTGTTCTTCCAGTCTTTGGGTCATTTTCTGGGTTATTTATGTTGATGTGAATATTACCTATTTGTATTTATGGGAGGAGGTGAGCTTAGGGTCCTCTTCCCATCTTCCCAGCCTCCTCTCTTGATCAAAAGCTGTCTCTTAAAAATGCAAAATCATTGGTTAACCATGATAAAGGGAGAAAAGTCAAATATGTATATGCATACACAACAGATACAAATGTCAACAGAGATTAATATCAGAAACTAAAGAAATTAAATGAACCATGATAAAGCTAGCTCTTTGACAATGTCATCAATTCCACTACCCAGGGAACATTTACAAAAATGACCATAGATTTGGCCACAGATATTAATAAATTTAAAAACTATAAATATAAAAAAAACTATAAATATTAAAGATAATATTTTATGGACCCAAGGCATTTAAGTAGAAATTTTTCACAAAAGGGCACCTGGGTGGCTCAGTTGGTTATTAGCATCTGCCTTCAGCTCTGGTCGTGATCCCAGGGTTCTGAGATGAAGTCCTATATGGGGTTCCCTGCTCAGCAGGGAGTCTGCTTCTCCCTCTGCTGCTTCCCCTGCTTGTGCTCTCTCTCTCAAATAAATAAATGAATTAAATAAATAAATCTTAAAAAGAAATTATTCACATCAAAAAATCAATAATAGATATAATGACCTGAGAATTAGACATATATTTCTTAAATAATTTATAGAAAGAAGGGAGAATTAAAATGAAGATTACAAAAAAAGTATATAAAATAATGTCATTTAATTTTGTGAACACAAATGGGATATAGCCAAAATAATTCAGAAGAAGGGCAATGGGCCTTAAAAGAAAATTAAAGAAATTTTAACTTATCCAAAAGCTTGCTTTGTCAAAGAAAGAAAAACAATGAAAAAGCAGTTTTTAGAAAAGATTTTATGTATGTATGTATGTATTTATTTATTTGACAGCAAGAGAGTGCAAGCACAAGCAGAGGGAACAGTAGGCAGAGGGAGAGGGAGAAGGAAGCTCCCCACTTAGTCCATGCAGGACTCCATCCCAGGACCCGGGATCATGACCTGAGCCAAAGGCAGAAGCTTAACTGACTGAACCACCCAGGTGCCCCCCAAAAAGCAGTTTCTAATTAAATTAGGACATAAGGAGAATGCAGGAATATACAAAATAAGTAAGGAAAAGAAAATCACAGTTACTTAAATCTAATTATTCAGAGTCAATCTGGTATTTACATGGATTAATGTCTCAAGAGAATCTATTATTTGGGATTTTTAAAATCATGAAAAAAGCAAAGGAAAGAAATGAAAGAGGATGGAAAAAAGGAAGTAGGGAAGGAAGGTAGAAATTGTTGAGAATTGTTGAACTTGCAAACATAAAATTGATGAAGGGAGAGATATTTGTGTGTTTTGTTCACTACAATGTTTCCAGGCTGAAATACATACTAAATAAATTATTTGTTGAATGAACAAACAATATAAATCACTATACAAATAAAAGTTTTAAAGGGGTTGCAGTAGGTGCTGATATCTATCTCCATTTCCTTCTCTTTGAAAAGCAGTTGACTATCCTGACTCTGGTCATCTAAGTGCAGTGCCGGAGTGAGGTCCTCTGCCTGATTCCATCTGATGATGTCCTCTTCAGTGCTTGACATGCAGTTACCGGGTCTGGAGGATTAGAAGCTTTAAGGCTGGAGCCCAAGCATTTAATTATTTATTTGTTCATTTGAGAGAGAGAGAGAAAGAGAGAGAGAGAGAAGAGAGAGAGTGCACAAGTGGGGCAGGGGAGAGGAGCAGAGGGAGAGGGACCAGCAGACTCTGCTGAGCATGGCGCGTGATATGGGGCTCAGCCTCACAACCCTGAGATCATAATCTAACCTGAAATCAGGAGTCAGGCCCTTAACTCACAGAGCCATCCAGGTGCCCTTATGAAAAGCTTTGAGAATCATTGCTCTATTGAAATAGTCCTTGAGATAGTCATGAAGTGCCTCTGCTTCCTTGCCTTTCAAATAGATGGGAGAATTGTACTTCTTGGCCTCAAATGTTTAGGTTAGACCATGTAACCAGTTAAGGTAGTGGTTATCAACCAAGGGCAATCTGATGCACACTTGCTACCCCCATCCTGAGTACATTTGGCAATGTCTGAAGACATTTTAGGTTCAGGGAGGTGCTATTGCACTAATGGGTAGAAGCCGGGGATACTGCTAAGCATCCCAAAATGCACAATGAAAAATTATCTGGCCCAAATGTCAACAGTGCCAAGACTGAGAAATCCTGGCCTAATGACTTGTGAGCTGAAGTGATAGGTGTCCACGTAGGACTATATATGGGGTTGTTGGTGAGAAAATTTGCAGACCAACGTTCCAAACAATGTCATTTAAGTGACTGCAATCTCTGTGTAGGTGTAATATCAGAGAACAGAAGTTTCTACATATTCTGGGCCAAACATAGAGGCATAGCAGTGATGTGAAATTTTTATGGTGACTGGGCTCTATAGGCAACTCCTTTTTCTTGGTTTTGTATGATATTCAAATGGGCTTCTTGTCTGATCTCTAGTCTCTGTATTAAAGTAGAATATAGATGTTTTCTCCATTTTAAAATATTCTTTATTATCTTTGTGTGGCATGGCCTAATACTTATGCCATGTGTTTTGGAATTATTCTTTGTTTGACCAGATTAGATGAGGCATTAATTTGCTGAGAGAGGGTAAGTTTCTAGGTTTAGAGCTTTAGAGAAGGGCATATGGTGCGAGGTAAACTTGCAGGAAGATGACGTGGTCAGTCCACCTCTGTGGCATTCCCAGTGATAAAGTGCACTTATCATTATGTTGTGGTCCCTTGGTGGTCTCAGGTGTAACTTAATTTTGCCCCCTGGAGATTCTGCGAACAAAAATGTCATGTCTTTATTTTGTAAATTGGTTGATACTGAAAATCTGTAGATCAGTGTAGTTAATTATCAATATTTGAGCACGACTATTTTAACTCTTTGTGATTTATGCTGAAACATTGAACTCATTAAGGAATGTTTTGGCAGAAATTTGATACTGTGAATCTTACAAAAATAAAAGAGGCACTATTTTTAAAATTTGAGCTACCTCATCCTATTTATTACTTACTAAGTTTAACTATTACAGAATACAGAACCAACTTTACAATGCAACAAACAAACAAAATTTTTTTTATATACGCACATATGGAAATAAACAGAAAATGAAACAAGGAAAATGATAAAACAGACTTTTTAAAAGAGGAAATTTTGGAAATGCTGTGAACATATTAGACACCACTAAACTCATAAAACAACTTTTTTGTGTGTTTGGTTATGATTCTCCTTTTCAGACTCTATATCTTTGTTATAATTTCATTCATTCCAATTTTAAATAAACTAACACATGTAAAATGTACAAGAAGAATATTCAGAGGGATCTCTGGGGGGCTCAGTGGTTTAGCGCCTGCCTTCGGCCCAGGGCGTGATCCTGGAGACCCGGGATCGAATCCCACGTCGGGCTCCCTGCAGGGAACCTGCTTCTCCCTCTGCCTCTCTCTCTCTGTGTGTGTGTGTTTCTCATAAATAAATAAATAAAATCTTAAGAAAGAAAAAAGAATATTCACAATTTTGCCTCCCCTCTCCCCAAATATTTACGTGACATTTCTATGTTCTTCTATTAGAACCAGTATTTCCCCAGAAATAGAAATTTGCCATGAATTAATTAAGACTTTTGTGTCACACAATGGAAACTCCCACTAGATAGTCAAGATCAGCAGAGAGGATGCTTATGTTTCAAATTTTACTTTATTCTTGTGCCCATGTGAAATTGCAGACATTTAGGGGATTTTCAAAGACAGAAGTAAGGAAAACAAAATAATGATAACTTCTCTAAAGCTGTGAAAAAAAGCACTCTGCATTATGTGATAGAAAAATAACAAGACATCTTCATGCCAAACATAAGTTTGGGGCAGCCTGGGTGGTTAGCGCCGCCTTTAGCTCAGGGTGTGACCCCAGGGTCCTGGGATCGAGTCCCGTGTCGGGCTCCCTGCAGGGAGCCTGCTTCTCCCTCTGCCTGTGTCTCTGCCTCTCTGTCTGTGTCTTTCATGAATAAATAAATAAAATCTTTAAAAAAAATTTAAAAATAATAAAACATAAGTTTGAAAGTTGGACAAATTAAAGATTGGGGAATGAAAGGATGGCTTTCCCCTTTCATTAAGAAATGAATCAAAAAGAAAAGCAAGATTATCATAAACTTCAGAAATAAGAAAGGTGAAATGAAACTGCACGCAACACTGCAGCTGAATAATAGGAATAAGAAGGCAGATCTCCACCTCCAAGTCGGTGCTGTTCTTTACCCCAAATTGCTGAAATTAGAGACTTAGAAGCAGGAAATCACCCAGGGAAGCTGGTCCAGTATGAGACTCAAGCAATTTAAATATGATTATTGGAACTGGATTCAAGATCATCTGAAGTAATAATTACATGTCAGAGGTGTTGTGATCTCTGTTTCATAGAGAAACCAAAAATGTCTCTTAGTAGGAGGAGAAGAGCACGGCTATTCTTTCCCAGTAATAGTGATTAGAGAAAGTGAGTTACGCCCACATTCTCATTCTGCTGTCAATTTATGAGATGATCCTACATGCTCAACATGGCCAGAGAGAGCGCTGGGGCTCTGAGATGCAGCTTCATGCTTTCCTGGGAAGAAGGTGGAACCATAGGTGGAGCCTCGCTGCCTCCCTCATGCACCTATAGCTGGTTATAAATCCTCTGTGGAAGGGCCATGAATATTCATACTTTTTCTCTCTCCCTCTTCTGACTCCCTTTGCAATACTGTTTTTTTTTTTTTTTTAAGCAGAGTAAAATATTTACAGAATAAGTAATTGTTTGACTCCATTTTAATGAATGTGAAAAAAGTTGGGAGAATCACAGAGAAAAATCTAGTCTGATCCTGTTTTGCAGATGGGGAACATGAGTGGTTTGTTGTTGAGTAACTTTCCCACCATCACATGGTTAGTCCTAGAAGCCTTAGCAAAGAATGTATTTCATTTCTAAAAAGAAAAAAAAAAGCAGTACCTTTAGTTGAAATAAATTCAAGACCCTTCACTGTTATGTAGTATATTCCCATGCAGATAGGACCTTTATTAGGCAGGTGAAGTAGGTGTTGGCACGAAAGAGTTTATATCTAAAGCAGAGTCTTCCCCTATTTTAGGATTCACTGGCAATATTTCTTGACAAATCTTTTACCAAATGGAAATATTACTGAATGAATACTGAGAAACATGAATAAAAGATGTATTTTGATAAAAAGTTATTTTATTGGAAATCAATTAAGGATGCGAAAACCTTATTAGAGTTTATATTGTCTTCTTCAACTTGCCTAGACCTAGATTTGACATCCATACGTATTCATTTATATTTTTTAATTATCAGAACTTAATGAAATTCTTCTGAAATAATATTAGAACTTCTCATTTTGAAGTATGGCATTTTCGGACTTGCGTTTTTAAAAATCTCTCTTTATTAAACAAGAAGTGAACTAATCCTTCAAATCATTCTTTCTGTCTGTAGATATATATAGTCTTTCCTAATAAAAGTTATTTTTTCTCTATACAAGGTGCCCAAATTTATGTATATAAATGCCCAAGTATATGTATACAATCCATATTAAACACTAAGTGACTATGAATGAACATGGAAGAGGAGCTATAATTTATACCAACTAAGCATGTATATGCTTACATGTGTGTATCCTACATTCCATACCCTGTCCTAGGTTCTCTCTGTATAAATAATTCTCTTATGTATATATTCTTTATGACAACCTTTTTTTTTTTGTATGTGTTTACCTCCATTTTATAGATGAAGAAACTGGAGCTAAAATAAGTTAAAATAGGTTGCTTAGGGATCACACATCTAGGGTGTGGCAGAGACTTTGTTAAAAGTCTTTCTGCTTCCTGAATCTATATTCCTTATGGTAGGCCAAACAATGTAGATATGAACTGAAAAAAAATACCCAAGAAAATAAAATTATGAGTTCTCTGAAAAGCAGGTCCTGATAAACAAAATGTAAAATGTAATTCCCTTAAAACATCTGACTTACAACTTTATTTGGTCCACAAGAGTTTTTTCATCTTCCTATTTATTTCCCCTTTTCTCCAGTGATCTTAATTTATCTTTTTCCTGTCACCGTGAGTTCATTAGAGCAGCTGACATAGACAAGAGAATAACAGGATTTAAGGGTAATTAGGTTCTCATCCATGAAAGACAAGTTCAGGGAGAAATAGATGATTAAAAGGAATATCACACATTATGGAGCAAACTTAGCAGCTGTCACGATGGTAAAGAGGAAGGCTGAGTGGAGGTGGGGGTAGGAAACTTCTATTTATGTGTATATCCACACATATCAAATGATTTATATTTTTGTTTTTATTAGAAGGGCCATTGCTAAAAATGAGATTAGTTGTGCCCTAACAATTTTGTTGCCAGAGCAGATACGATGGTGTAACAAATAGGAAGGTAAAGCCCCGTGGAGGGCTACAGCCCCTTGTCAGTTACATGTTGATTTTTAATATGTTCTCTTAGAAGTGAATTCTCATGTTCTGAAACAGGAGAGGAATTGAATGACATCCTGTTAGAGAAAAGGCAGAGAGACCCTTTCAGTAAGTCTGGAATGCGAAGGGTTAGGTTGAGCAGGAGAAATGAAACCACAGAGGAAGGTAGGCTATGGTTTGCGAGAGCATCATTGAACAACCTCGTAAAAGTAGGTAGGAAGGAGTGTGTCATACGGGGCGAGGGGTCTCTGCTGTCACACTGCCGGAGTCTGCCTGTTGGCCTGTTGGGAGACCTTGGGAATGTTGCTTACCATTTCTGGCTGCAATGTCCTCATCTAAGATGGGGTTAATCATGGTTACTGTGATAATCAGGAAAGCTAGTTTATGTTGACTCTTAGGGCTTGACATATATTGCCAGGCATATAATAAATGCTCAATACGCATTAGCCATTTTTTGTTTGTAAGATCAGGAGGAAATAGTGCAGGAGAAAAGAGGACTTGCCCTCTCCTGAGAAATTAACTGGTAGGGAAAAGCCTCTTATTAGAGCTGCTGAATTTGCACCGTCCTGTTATTTTTGTTCTTGTTTTTCCTATCCCCTCCAGAGTCACTGCATAGATTGAAAATAAAAAGATCGAAATGGTTGATGGCTCAGTGTAGTAAGCCTATCTGTGCTTCAGCATATGTATTCACCTGTAAATGTGAACTCTTCTCAAGGGAGATGTTGATGCTTGGTCAGACCTTCTAATAAAAGTAAAATTTATCTGTGTTTCCATGGTCATTGTTTATGGGACTTTTGGCAATACAGAATTATTAAATCACTGTTCAAAGACCCACTTTGTTATTAGTAGCTACCACCCATAGACACTTCTCTTGGTTGTATGCTGAGGACACTAATATTCTGGTAAGGAAGTAAAAGGACTCTCACTTGGGCTTTTGCAGGCAGAAAACAACCTACATTTGAGTTTAAGAAATCAACATGATTGATCTTTGCATTTGTCTACTCTAAGACAATGGAAGGACACTGTATGGAAAACTTAGTTCCAGTTGTTCATTTTTCATTGATTATTGCTTATATTTTGATGTGCATCTTTTGTGCATGTGAAAATATTCTGTGCATTTATAATGAAAAAATGTATGCGTACGAAGAGAAGGAAAGACGAGAATCTGATCAAAATGAAAGAACCTGACCATGTTCATCTCGCCTACTGTTAACCTCTCAACTCCAGCCATTGCCACATCTGGCCAGGACTGTTACAGTTATTGGGACATTGGGTTCCTCCTTGGACTCTTTTCTTAATGGAATTGCCTTGAAAGATAGATCATGTCACTTCTGTGCTCACAATCTTCCCTGTAACTCAGAGTAAAACTTGAAGACCATATGGATTGGGTCCCTGCAACCCCTGACCTCTTCTCACACTTCCCCCTCATTCCCTCCCTTCAGCCACACTGGATTTCTTGCTGTTTTTGCAACCTGCAGTGCCATTCCCACCGATATCCACGTGACTGACTCTCTTACAT
Source organism: Vulpes lagopus (assembly GCF_018345385.1). Taxonomy (NCBI): domain Eukaryota; kingdom Metazoa; phylum Chordata; class Mammalia; order Carnivora; family Canidae; genus Vulpes; species Vulpes lagopus. The sequence continues at coordinate 132,769,636 of NC_054829.1, forward strand.
CCTCCAGTTTCTATCTAGGTGCCTGCCACCTTATCAGAAACTCCCTCTCTGACCTGTATACCAAGCCTCACATCCCACTAGCCTTTACCCCTTTACCCAGGGTTAGTTATATTTCTCCATAACACCTGTCGCCATGAGTCATAGTCTGTATTCACTCATTTACTTGTGTATTGACTATCCCTTCCAGCTGGAGTGTAAATTCCTTGTCAGCAAAGACTGTGTTTTATTCACTGTCCTATCCTTAATAATTAGAAGAGTGCTTGGCCAATAACAGACTAGATGAAAATTTTTTTTCAATGAATGGTTGAAGCCTATTTGTTCCTAATCCTAGGAGATATAATGAACTCAGTTACCTCTTTCTGACTTATTTTCTATTAATGAGATGGAGCTAATTGTTGTGTATTTTCCATTATTTAGAAGAGCAATAATGTCTAGGCATGTGCAATGCTTAGTACTTACATGCTTTTAAATTATTGTTCCAGTGAAGGTTACTGACAGTGAAGGGTTATTTGATAGCATTTACTAAAATTCTGAAAGTGCTTGTATTCTGTGGCTCAGTATCTCCAATTCCTGGCAACTTCTATAGAAAACACTGGGAGCCATACAAAAAAGGGTTTTTTCACTGCAGTATTGTCTTGCAGTGACTAAAGAAATGATAGAATTACCACATATAGAATATGATGTAATGATTTAAAATGACTGAAGATGGTGTGAATATATATATACACACACAAACTGAAATAAGTAGAAATAGCTTTCTGTATGTATATGTGTATGAATTTGTCTAATATTATTGTTTGCTTGCCCGATCCTCATATATTTCTACTGTCTTCTCTGATTTTCCTCCATTTTTTTCTTTTTTTTAACTTTAAAAAAGATATTACTTATTTTAGAGAGAGAGAGAGAGAGAGCACACACAGAGGAGAGAGAGAGAGAGTTGGGGAAAGAGCAAAGGGAGAGGGAAGAGAGAATCTGAAGTAGACTGCACAGACGCTGGAGCCCCATGTGGCTCGATCTCACCACCTTGAGATCATGACTTGCGCTGAAACCAAGAGTTGGGTGCCTAACTGACTGAGCTTCCCTCTCTCTCTTTTTTTTTTCTTTTAATGTCCAAATTCTGACCCTATTTCTCCTTTGGGTCATGATTGAAAGAAAAAAATTCTTTAACTGATTTATGCCTTCTCCCTCCCATTTATTGTTTATGCTACACATAAACAACAAGCAAACAAAAATTCAGAAAGGGAAATTAAACCAGAGTAGTCATGTTAAGAAAGAGTAAGCAAACATCTAGGACCATTTGTTTAGCAATCCTAATTCAAACTAAATGTTGCTCCTGGAGATTTCAAAATTGTTTATAAATATCTAGTTTTCCAAGCTCTCCTGATTCTGTTCATGTAAATATTCATTTATTCAACAGTTACTTATTGAGCACATTCCATGTATCTGGAGGTGTTTTAGGTGCTAGGGAGACAAAACAGGAAACTCCTCCTTCCCCAAATCATGACCTTTCTTATAGAAGAGTGACAACATGAATATAATGAGTAACTAATGTGGCTTATGTCATTAGAAGGTAACCTGTGCTATGAGAGACCATGTAAGGTAAGTCATGAGGATGGAGGTAGGAGAGAAGTACAGTTGCTCTATCTGCCATCACACGGTCTTCAAGAAAAGGGGAGATATTGGAAGAAGTGAAGGAGGAGAGGGGAGCACGCTCTGTTCTTTTGAAAGGTGGACCCCAGAAGTCGCAAAGTCCTTTCCACTTGTTTTTCACTGGCCGGGACTAGTCGCGTGACCACCTGTGGTAGTAAGAGTGGGAAATACAGTCTTCAGGGGCATGCCGTGTCCCCAGCCAAAACTAATGTCACCAAGGAAGAAAGGGAGACTAGACGCTGAGGGGACAACTGGCCATCTGTGCTGCTGTCAGTAAACACCTCTGCGGAAAAGGGCAAAGATGAGGAAGGAAAAGGAATAAACACATTTATTGACAATATACATATTACCTGCTCTACTTTGAAGCAGGATATTCTAAGGAAAGGGATAAAAATCCATATCGTTTGCTTGTTAACTCTGTACTGGGGTCTGGGAGCATCATTTATAAATCATATGACAGCACCACTCCCGCCTCTTCATCACGTCCTAAGCTACATCACTCCCATCAGAAATCCTTCCTTCCCTCCACTGGGTGTCCTGGAGCCTTAAATTCAAGGGAATCTTAATAGAAGGTACAGATTGAAGTTAATGGAGCTAAATGTCTTAAACTATGATTTGTGCTCAAAGACTCTTTAATTCCTTGTGGATAATAATGTTTGTCACAGAATATTCTCCAGAATATTAGCTTGAGAGAGTAGAACACGGTACTTGCCCCATGCAATGGCCCCGCACATCCGCTGTCCCTTCTTTTCCTTTCTCCTCTGTTTGGTCCCCCCTTTTTTCTTTTTCCCTCTTCTTCGCCTCTCTGTTTGTTTTCTCTCTCTTTTTCATTCTAAGTTTTTCATTCTAAGTTTTTATGAAAACAACCAATAAAGATATATACACACATACATATATGTCCTTTTAATATACAGAAACTATATAATATAAATTATAGTCAGAGATATTTAAAAACTAAGTTATTAGGATCACATTATGGGGTAACATTAAAAAATTGTATGATATGATACCTATTTAAATTTTAGCATATTTACTCACAGCTGGATTTTCAGTTTTCAGCTCACAGTTAATGAACTGCAGTGGCCATAATCTAACATATCTGTAATTAAGTTTCTTTGTAAAAATCATATTTTTAAAATTTTCTCAAATATCCAGAAATGTTTTTTCTCTTTGTCAATTTTCCAAATTAACTGCATCCATTCTATTAGATATCAAAATGGACTTCTATATGTGTTGTTCTTTACTCCCATTACTCCTATTCATTTATTATCATCATATTCTTAGCATAATTATAATCCTTCTAGCACCCCAAGTCCTATTTGTTGGTTACTTTTCTTCTTTCTGAACTTACCAGTTTGCACTGGATGTAAAGGCTGGCATTCCTGGCACCCTTGGAGATTTTGCATGTAAGCAAAGGAATGATCTAGGTTTAATAATTGTGCTTATAAAATTAATTGCTTTCCTACTATGGTTTGCTCTGTCATGGAAAGATTAGAAATTATCACCTGAAACATGAGACATGAGAACTTTACTGAAAACAGTGCCTATCTCTCCGTCTCTCTTCATTGTTTGGTATCTTTTCCCCAGTGAGATCGTATTCTTTGTCGTGTTTAGTCTTGCCTTGTTCAGGTCTTTCTCCCTTCCTCTGTAATTCCTTCCCTTGTTCCCTCCCTTCCTTCCTTCCTTCCTTCCTTCCTTCCTTCCTTCCTTCCTTCCTTCCTTCCTTCCTTCTTTCCCGCCTGCCTTTCTTTTTCTGGTTCATTCTTATTGTTTTATTTGTGCCTGATTTCAGTCTAGAGATTACAGCTGATACACTCTCAGTGCTTAGTGAACAAACACAAAATAAAGCAACTCTTTAGGAATAGGTAGATTAAAATCTGTTGGACTAACTTGATATCTTGTTAAGTTCCTTGAAGGTACTGTGATTTTTTTATTTTACTGCTTTCAATTGTATCTTCATGCATTTGAAAAAATAGCATATATGTTAGGTAGGTTATATATTTCGTTGGGAGACAGTGCTTCATTTGAAGATTTCTTATAATAACTCTTTGCTCAAAACTCCCCTCTCCCACTGATCAACAAAGAGTTTATGAGTCATAAACTGCAAATTGATGACCTAGACCAGGGGTCAGGATATTATATCCAGAGGGCCCCAAACAGCTTGTTTTTGTATAGCTCACAAGATAAAAATGTATTTTTAAATGATTGAAAAGAGTCAAAAGAATAATATTTTGTGATTTGAAAATTACATGAAATTCAAATGTCAGTGTTCATAAATTAAGTTTTATTGGAAAAGAGCTATGGCCATTTGATAATGTAGTATCTATTGCTGCTATCCCCCTACAGCAGAGTTGTCTAGTTGCAACGCAGAGGGTATGGTCCACAAGCCTATAGGTTTACTCTCTGGCTCTTAGAGTAAAAGTGTGCCAATATGGACCTAGGCTTCGTTGTAGGCAAGGATGCCAGGAATACCAGCCTTTATATCCAATGCAAACTGCTAAGTTCAGAAAGAAGAAAAGTAACCAACAAAAAGGACTTGGGGTGCTAGAAAGATTATAATTATGCTAATATATTAAACATATAACATCTGAATAATTGGGAGTTGATGTTTTCTATTGACTAGAAAATTCACTTATAGGAAGTCGGAGTTAATTGCAAGATATTTTTTAGTTTTTTTTTTTAAGATGTGGAAGATTCATATTAAAGAAAGAAACAAAAGCACTATTGAATTTGTATAGGACATGAACTTCAGAAGCATTCACAGTAGAGGCATAAGGATGCTTAGCCAGACACCTTCAGCTGGAAGCTACTACTGGGTTCTCTTTTGAAGGGTCTTTGGCACATGCCTGAAGGGCTGGATGATAGTCTAGAACACTACCTCTAGGGTCTCGTCCTTGCTACTGAAGGCTCTGGTTCTCAGAACACTGTATATATTTTCATTTTCTTATTTCTCTATTTTCTTTCTTCAAGTTGTTAATTTTTTTTTTTTTTTACATTTCTATCTGTAGATTCTTTACATTGCTAAACATGTACGTTTGGAAGTTTTCTCTTTATTTTAGTTCTCACAGCCTTGTAGTTCTTTAATGTAAAGATACTATTGGGGTTATGAAAGTAGTTAGAAATACATTCATTGAAAGAACTTAAACTTTTGGCTGAACTATAAATGTGAAGGTAGAAGCCAGATGGCTAGTAATGAATCAAAGTGTATTTTCCTCTTTTTTGTGATGTAAGATGTTACTCTCAGATACAGCACTGATATAGATGATACATGTTCATCTGGATGTATATCTGAATTACATATATATATGTAATATATGATAATATATGTATTATATATGTAATATACAATTATGTATTATATATGTAATATATCATAATATATGTATAATATATATGTAACATATGTAATATATATCATGTCAAGGATAATGGAAAGTAAACTTATATATGTAATATACATGTAATATATTATATGTATAGTATATGTGTAATATCTGTATTATATATGTATTATGTAATATGTATGTGTGTGTGTATATATATATATATATATATATATATATATATATCATGTCAAGTTAATGGAAAGTAAGCTTACCTAAATAGTTTTGGAAAGGACAGAGGTTATTTTTTATGGAGCAACAATCAGCTAACAAAAAACTATTGAATACCCAGAGGGAATGAGTGAATGAACTATTTAGTTGGCTAAAATTGCTTCCAGCAAGCAGGCCCAGCGACCAGTTTTATGAGACTGTAAATTTTTGAAAACTGTTTGCAAAGCCAACAGTTCAGCCAGAAAAATTCAGATTAGCTGGATTTTGTTTAAGGGAAATTTCACTGAATGCAATCCAATATGGGAAGCTGAAATTAATACAGTAAAATAGTTCCATTTTCCTTGGACCCAATCGCGAGACTGCTTTTCACACAAAGAAAGTGATAATGTTTATGTGACCCACTAGAATAAAATTGAGGGCAGTTCAGAGCTTAGAGCAGGCCACTCCCAGCCAGATGCTGCTCTTGCTGCCTCCTGCCCTGCCCTGCCCAGCTGCCCTGGGAGAAGAGGGGATCGGCATCTACTTGGCACGCTAGTTGGGGAGCTTAGGGCTGGGGAACTGACACGAAACGGAATGCATCTCACCCCATATATGGAGCTTTCTCTGACCGCGTCTGTTTATGTTGAACCCGTGTCTTTCTGAATCTCTATAATAGACACAGTCCGTATCAGACAACTGAGCAGTAAAAACGATAGTCTTAGAATATTCGGTAGTTGTTTAACAAGTGTATTTCTCATCCCCCAATTGGTATTGAAATCTCTGGGAGAGCAGCGATTATGTTTTCTCATGTCCTCCAAAGTCCATCGCACATGATGGGTAGAGAAAAGGGATTTATTTATTGCACTTATTTATTATTTATACTCTATGTACTTCCCGGAAAGATTTGAACTGGCTTATAATAACAGACAAAATAGGACCATTAAAGTAATGATTTATAAAAAACAAAAACAAGAACCATAGTGAGTATTGAAATGCTTACATTTCACCTTAAGATTTTGCTCCGAGTTTCCTAGTAAAAGGGCTCAAGAGAGCAAGCAGCGTCAGTATGTGCTGGCTGCACCCCATGGGCAGAATGGTCCGCAGGGCGCCTGTGGACTTGGAGTCCTGTGCAGTGTGGGACACACGGGCTGAGTCTAGCTGGACACCCGGGGACTTTGCTCCAGGCAAGGGGCCTGCCTCATTACCACTCTCTCGCTCTTTATGAGATGAACAGAAGAGCAGCTTTGTGGGTGGAGAAAAATCAGTTTGCCAGTAGCTAGCACCTGACACCCTTTAGGGCATTTGAATTTCTGAGGGGAGAAAAAGCTTCAGGTCCAGCTAGCTCACTGCTTCCAAATCATTGATTTTTCTGTCTCTCCACAGGCCAGAATTAAACAGAGGGGTGTAAGGAATTATGTAGTCCATATCACACTAAAAATGAAAATATGAGCTTTTACCAGGAAAAACTATAAGTTGTCCCTAATATTGAATGCAAGGCTACTTTTATTACAAGTAGGAATACAATGCCTACTTTCCGAGGTGATAACATGGTCTTATAGTCACAGTGTAGGTAGGACCAATTAAAGGGCCCTTTTATTTATTTATTTTTCTTTATTTTTCTTTAAAGGGCCCTTTTAACATAGATTCCCCAAAGAATATTTTATAGCATAATGGACAAGTACTTGAACTTGAGTCCTATTTAAGATACAGAATTGCTCTTCATGAGATTAAGGTCAACATTTAAAAATTATAGTCCTGTAAGATATTGCCATGAAGAAATGCAGCAAAGTAATCAAGGGATGTAGTTTTCTGCTCTCTGACGTCTTATATACTAGAACCTGGAGGGCTTAGAAGGAGCACATCCTTGAGATTACTCATTTCAAATGCTGATTGTGGTTTCCGAAGGAACACAGGCTCTAGACTGATTCAGTTAGCTTTTAATTTTCTTTTAGCCTGATATCCTTGCTGAGATTCAACAGGAAGCAGTTCAGAATTTTGGATGCTGGGTGAGTCCCTAACATGCTAGTACTTACTTAGTACTATTGATTTAGATCGGGGTCAACAAACTTTTCTAAATGAAGCCAGATAGTAGGGGCACCTGTGTGGCTCAATTGGGTGAGCATCTGACTTTGGGGGTAAGATTTTATTTATTTATTATTTATTTATTTATTTATTTATTTATTTATTTATGAGAGAGAGATCATGAGTGGGGAGAGCAGCAGAGGGAGAGGGAGAGAGGATCTGAAGCCGCCTCCACGCTGAGCGCAGAGCTGGAAATGGGGCTCCGTGTCCTGACCATGAGATCACGACCTGAGCTGAAACCAAGAATCAGATGCTTAAACCAACTGAACCATCCAGGCACCCCAAGTGTCAGACTCTCGATTTCAGCTCAGGTCATGATCTCAGGGTTGCAGGATCAAGCCCCACCTTGGGCTGCATAGTGAGCATGGAGTTTGGGATTCTCTCCTTCTCCTTTGCCCCTTCCCCCTGTACACTCTCTCTCACTCTCTCTCTCTCTCTCTCTCTTCAAAAAAAAAAAAAAGACTCTTTTTCTCTTCCTTTGCCCACCCCCAGCTGTGCATGCATGCACACACTCTGTCTCTCTTTAAAAAAAAGAGCCAGATTGTAAATATTTTAGGCTTTGTGGACCATATGCCCCTGTTGCCACTATTCAGCTCTGTCATTTTAGCAGAAGGAAGATGTCATGAGACAACAGAGGACTCTGCGGTGCATATATTATTGGTCTGGCTCTGGTGATAAGCTTAGGAGAGATATATGATGATAAATCATTTTATATACGAGGAAACTGAGCATTAGAAAGCTCCAGAGCAATCAAAGAATTTAAACACGCCTATGGAAGTCACTACCACTGGATCTGACTCAACTCTGTTTCCTTTGGTGCATATTTTCCCACATTCATTATGAGATTAAGTATTGTAGGGACGCCTGGGTGGCTCAACGGTTGAGCGCCTGCCTTTGCACAGGGCCTGATCCCAGATGCCCGGGATCAAGTCCCACATTGGGCTTCTTGCATGGAGCCTGCTTCTCCATCCTCTGTCTGTATCTCTGCCTCTCTTTCTGTGTCTGTCATGAATAAATAAAAAAATAAAATAAAATCTTTAAAAAAAAAAAGAATTGTACTCCTCATTCTAATAGGGGTCTGGCCAACAGTAGTCTTCTAGTCAACTAGTCTTCTCATGGAAAACACTGTTCTCTCCAAAAACACTAATTGCTTGACTTCTTTTTTAGTATAGGTTACTTAAAATTTGCCTAACATATTTGAGGCTATGAAGGGCTTTCTTGTTGGCTCACTGAATTTCAGGGATGAGTCTAAGGACCTTTTTATCGACTTAATTCTGCTAAGGGTTTCTGCCTCTGCAGAGGAAGAAGTATAGTGTGTCTCACCTTCCCATTCCAGTCCTGTCCGGCCTGGAATGCTTGTGTATAATTCATCAAAGACATGTTTACAGTGTCATAGTAACTCATCTGTGGGCTTCCAACCTATGTCACCACCACTAGCCTTACACCCCCAGCGCCCAGCCTGTCCTGGCCTCCAGGACAGTCTCCAGAACACGCTCTCTGGCAGCTCTCTCCAAGATCACTTCCATGATCAGCCCTGCTGACTACTTCCCTCTCTCTAGTTCAGCAGACTCATTCCCCTTCCTGCACGGAACCGCAAACAGGCTTGGGCAGGAGTCTATGCACCTGCGTCCCACCACAGTAACTTCCTCATTGTAACGATTACGAGCCGTAAAAATAATTGCCAAAGCAAAGCCTATCAACTCATGAAGCAGAAGGAAAATAATATATTTTTCCAACTCACCCAAAGGTCAGGACGAGACCTCGGCATGTAGCAATAATAATGAAAGCAGACCTTCTGCTCTGTTGGAGAAAGGGAGGAACAGACAGCCCACACACGATGCTCTTCAGAACCAGCAACGTTCAGCGCTCGCATGGAAATGTCATCATAGGTGTGTGGATGAAGTCTTGGAAATAGAGAGACAGTCCCCAACCACTTGACCTAGAAGATGAGATATTGGCTTATGATCACCAAGGTTATTCTAACATTGCATTATTCAAAAATCTCACTTCATATCCTTAAATATTAGAAATACGGTCAGTGGGGACACCAATAAAATGTAAAATTAGATATGCTGTCGTTATAAATTAACAATATGCTTGCATTTGATTTTGTTTGTTTTTGACCTGGTTGAATGATATAATCTTAGAAATTAAAAAAAAAAAAAGTCTCCTGAAAATTGGCTAAGATATTGGAGGCAGTACTTTGTGAGAGAACATTTCTAGCTTTGTAAAGTCTACGGTCTAATTTGAGAGATTTGGCCATTTCTACTATCCTTAGTTGAATTGAATTCACTAGCATTGTCTACAATTTGTTTTGTAGCCATGTAGAATTTGTATTGTTTTTGTTCTTTGTTTTAGCATTATTATTAACTCATGGATTTAAGCATTTGGGGCTTACTCCAATCTATAACCGTAGTTATCCTTATAAAATTACCCCATCTATGGCCAGTGCAAGTCTCTTTAAGCTGATTTTGAGTAGTGTTTGAAATCACCTTGCTGTGTGTTATGATAGGATATTTCAAGCTCGACTGGTATATACTTTGTCACAATCAGCCATGACTTCAAGGAACCCTGGTTACTCTCAGTGGAAAATAGTATTTTTAAGACAATCTGAACATTTTGCTACTGAATCTATCATAATTTCTGGGTCTTTTTAATGTATAGAACTAGACATGGTTTTTTTTTAATGTTTTAAGAAAAAAATATCTCATGAAGATGTTTCCAATCAAAAAAATTTTTTTTTTATTTTATTTATTTCTTCATGAGAGACAGAGAGAGAGGCAGAGACCCAGGCAGAGGGAGAAGCAGGCTCCATGCAGGGAGCCCGATGTGGGACTCGATCCCAGGACTCTAGGATCACGCCCTGGGCCGAAGGCAGATGCTCAACCGCTGAGTCACCGAAGCGTCCCTCCAATCAAAATTTAGATAAAAAGAGGTGTTTTTTAAGTTTTAATTTTTAAGAGTTTTTTTCCTATTGCTAATCTCTGTCACTTTACGTCTGTATTTTCTTCTTTTTTTTCATCTGTATTTCCTCTCTCTTACCACAAAATGCTCATTTCCCAAGACACTGGGAATAGTAGAATTAGAATATCACAAAATTATTCACTAGCTTTATCCTAATCTACACAACCACAAACATACATGGACACATAGAAACACAACAGATTCAGGGTAGTAATACCAAGAACCACTGCAAATAATATGATTTTTGGTTGGGTTTCTGAGATGAGAATTTTTTTTTTTTTCTTTTTGGCAGGTGATTGAGAATTCAGTTAGAAAAAAGACAAGAGAATAAGGAAAACAGAACAGTGCCAGGGAAGGAGCCATGGGAACTCATGCCTCAGCCTGATTGTGTGGAGTACTTTGGAGCATGAATTGCACTACAGTGGTTGCCTCATCCAGATGGAGACAAGGGGGCTGAGCTATTATGCCACAGCCATTGGCTATAGACCAACTCGAATGGGGCTGGGTGCATAAATTCCAGGGCATTTCTGGACAAGGCGGCTCCCATCAGCCCTAGGGCAGTCCTCTGCAGAAAGTCAGAGGTGTGAACCATTAAAAGCCAATACTCACACCGACACTGTCTACTAAATGAGATCTCTGGGGCGTGCTAACAGCACTGTAGAGTGCACCATTTACACCACTGAAATCTGCTTCCCTCTCCTCTTAAGTTTTCCCTGCTCACCGACAGCTTCTCTGTGTTTTGGTTAACTGCAGTTGGAGGGGAACTGTACAAGAGGAGAGTTAGTATGATAATGCACGGCCCGCTTGTTGGTTCACAACCTTGGGAGTCCCTGGGTACAAGTGGAAACTGGCCCCCAAGCACAGGGGACAAAGACTGCGGAAAGAGGTGACCACTCCACCTTGGTAGATGGCAGTTGCAATTAGCAAGGGAACTTACCTATGACGCTTGCCCTGGGCAGCCACAGGGCGATTAGCTCACACACCTGCCTGTCAGATTCTTAAGATTTGATATGGAGCCTTAATGGGGTTGAGTCACATATGGGGTACACAGGGTCTCAACAGCACATTGCTTGCTCTCTCCAGGTAGTGTCCTTGAAGTGGGTCCAGTGCGAGAGTAGTGGGCAGAACACGCAGTCCGAGGGCAGGTGCAACTCAAGGGCCCACTGGAAATCACGTCCTCTCGATAACCTCCTCCAACACCCCTGCTGCAGTTCTTTCCAAGGAAATTGGGGATGTTCTCATCTTTTCCCTCTACCATTTATTCTACATTCCCGTCATTCTCATCCAGCACTTCTGATGGTGCAGCTGTCTTGCCTGGTAGGATCACCCGGACCCTTATGCTTGAGCCTCTGCTTTTCATGTCCTTATCAGCCTTTGGTTAATATAATTATCCATTAACAATTAATACTGGGCATGTAAATACGAAGAGATGTCCAGCAAACCACCCGAGTGCCACAAATATTCTCAACACCCCCCCCCTTATTCAGTAGTAATGCAGTATCCTCCTGATGATCATGGTCACTTAACCTTCCCAGTATGGAATTGCTATTTGACAGGTGGTCTCTTGGAATGAGGAATGCAATGTGGCCAGGCAGGGAATTGGAGCCCTAGACTTACAGAACCAAAAACTGTGGAGGTGAAGCACAAAATCCTCTAGTGGGTCCCTATGGTAGATAGTGAGTATGGTCATTCTATCTCCACCACCTCGACTCCTAGATCTAATTGTTGGGATGCCCGGGTGGCTCAGCGGTTGAGCACCTGCCTTTGGCCCAGGGCGTGACCCCAGGGTCCTGGGATCGAGTCCCACGTCGGGCTCCCTGCATGGAGCCTGCTTCTCCCTCTGCCTGTGTCTCTGCCTCTCTCTTTCTCTCTCATGAATAAATTAAAAAAAAAAAGAATTCTAATTGTTGCAGACATGGTGCCATATCACGGCCATTAATTTAAGATGACCTTCATCTGGAAGGATTATATTCTATTCTCACAGGGTGTCACCCCTAAGCTGGTGCCTCAGTTACGCCTCCTAAAACTGGTTCCACTGTTGCAGCAGGCAAGCAGCTTCTGGACAGTGTAGTATGTGGTAGGCCGTAGGGGGCCCGTGGTTCCTGTCCACAGCTGCCTATCTTTGGGTGGAAAACAGGTGTTTTGGCCCAAGGAATTATTTATTTATTTATTTATTTATTTATTTATTTATTTATTTATTTATTTTTCCAAGGAATTATTTATAGTAGGATCCCATGTCAGTAGCTCAGACGCTGTGTGAGTCTTCAAATAGCTGAGAAACTGTGGGAAGGAAAGGCACAACCATGCCTCGAGCACCTCTCAGTCCCGGCCAGAAAGAATTTTGTGTTTCTAGGGAGAAAGGGGTTGAACTTGATCAAGTTGCCATCAGGTGACTGAGATTGTGATTTCTTCGAGGGATGATACCGTATCACGGGGCTTCAGCATTAGTTTTTATTTTGCCAAGTCGGATATTCCGGAGAAACAGCAGCTAGATCAGACTTGATGAGACAAGTAAAACTGAGAAATTGAATTTTTAATTTAACTCAGATTTAATTTATTTAGGTTTATTACTTATTCATTATTAATTTAAAAATATAGCAAATATAGTAGTAAAGTAGGCTCCAGTATAAGTGAAAGGAGCAAGGTGGGATAAAGGTATGTTTTTATGTATGCTACCATTAAACAGGATGATAAATCATAATATTAAAACGAAAGTTTCCTGTTGAGGGAGAAATTACTTTGGAAGGGATAAGGGATCCAAATGACACTTTTGTGAATACACTTTGTTTTATGTTTGACTTTGTAAATATATAAATCCTTAATAGTTAAAACCGAATTTTAGAAATTAATTCTTAAAAATTGGAATGCAATGTAAGACAAATGAGCATAAATGTAAATCCAGGTGATGCAACAACTGTAGAGACAGAAAGCATTCAAATAACTGGAAGTCACAGTGATTTGATTGTGTGATTATGTTTTCGGTAATCACATCTTTGGTGGTTTCATTGTAATTGCTGTTCTCAAACTATTTGCGTGTGATGTAAGATAAATAAGTCTTGGTCAGACTTAGGCGCAATCTGTTTGGCATCGAATAAAGAAAGACGTGCATGCAAGATCGCTGAAGATAAGCCAAAACCTGTGTTCTGGAATTTGAATGAGAAGTATCAGTATGATCTTATGATGATTTTTGCCTTTAAAAACATTACATATATATAACTTTATATGTCTTATATTTATTATAGTGTATCTTATGTATAATACGTATAATGTAAGATAATATAAGATTTTATATGATTTTACTTATATAATATATAAGACTATATATTAACAATATATAATACGTATGTATGTATGTATATGTATCCTCACCAGAGAAATAGCTGCTTTTAGGTCTGGGAGGTAGCAATAAGCAAGATGTGTCTAGAATATTTTGTGCTAGAAAAGTAGGATATTATTAAAGGCTACTAGAATTCTGTCAAAAGGGCACAGTAGCCAACTTGAACAGGTTCCCACTCACCAAAATTGAGACAATAAGGATAATAACTAGAAGAGCTTAAAATACATTAAATGTATCTCAATTCATGAATATAAAATGATACTTAAAACATCTCTGATTATCACTGAGAATACTAGGGAAACAGGTTTCTTTTTAAGTTTTTATTAAATTCCAGTTAATTATCATACAGCATAATATTAGTTTCAGATGTACAATATAGTGATTCAACATTTCTGTATAATACCTGGTGCTCGTCACAAGTGCCCTCCTTAATCCGCATCACCTATTTGACCCATCCCCCCCCACCCTTTTTCTAACCATTGGTTTGTTCTCTATAGTTAAGAATCTGTTTCTTGGTTTGCCTCTCTCTCTGTTTTTTTTTTCCCCTTTATTTACTTGTTTTGTTTATAAATTCCATATAAGTGAAATCATATGGTGTTTGTCTTTCTCCAATTAGAGACATTACACATTATATATATATTTATATATATAAATTCTTTTTATATATATAAAATATATATATTTTATATATAAAATATATAAAATACCATATTTATATATATATTTATCCTATTTAATGGTAGTATATATATATAATATATAGTATATATTATATATATATATAAAATGTGTGTGTATACACAAAAAAATACATATATATGTTTTTGTGTTCCTTAGGTAAATACCTCGCAGTGCAATTGCTGGATCATATGGTAGATTTTTATTTTTAATGTTTTGAGGAGCCACCATATTGTTTTCAGAATGGCTAAACCAGTTTGCATTCCCACCATCAGCGCAAGAGGGTCCTCCTTTCTTTACATCCTCACCAACACCTGTTGTTTCCTGTGTTGTTGATTTTAGCCATTCGGGCGGGTCTAAGGAGATATGTTATTTTGGAATAAGATTTGCATTTCCCTAATTATCAGTGATGTTCAGCATATTTTCACGTGTCTGTTGGATATCTGGATGTCTTCTTTGGAAAAATATCTGTTTATATCTTCTATCCATTTTTAATCAGATTATTCATTTTGGGGGTGTTGAGTTTTAAAAGTTTTTATGTATTTTGAATACTAACCCTTTATCAGATATCTTATTTGCAAATATCTTCTCCCATTCAGTAGGTTATCTTTTAGTTTTGCTGTTTCCTTTGCTATGCAGAAGCTTTTAGTTTTGATGTGTCCCAATAGTTCTTTTTTGTTTGTTTCCTTTGCCTCATGCAATGTATCTAAAAGAAGTTTCTATGGCTGATGTCAAAGAAGTTACTGCTTGTGCTCTTCTGTAGGATTTTTATGGTTTCAGGTCTCATATTTAGGTCCTTAAACCATTTTGAATTTGTTTTTGTGTATGGTGCAAGAAAGTGGTCTAGTTTCATTCTTTTGCGTGTTGCTGTCCAGTATGCCCAACACCATTCGTTGAAGAGGCATTCTTTTTCCAATTGGATATTCTTGCCTGCTTTGCTGAAGATTATTTGACCGTAGAGTTGTGGGTTCATTTTTGGGTTTTTCTTATCTGTTCTATTGATCTGGGTGTCTATCTTAGTGCTAGTACCATACTGCTTTAATTACCACAGCTTTGTAACATACCTTGAAGTCTGGAATTGTGATGTCTCCAGCCTTGCTTTTCATTTTCAAGATTGATTTGGCTCTTCAAAGTCTTTCGTGGTTTCACACAAATTTAAGGATTTTTTTTTCTAGCTCTGTGGAAAATGCCATTGGTATTTTGCCAGGGATTGATTGCATTGACCGTGTAGATTGCTTTGAGTGGTATAAACATTTTAACAAACTTTGTTCTTCCAATCCATGAGTGTGGAATATCTTTCCATTTTTTTGTGTCCTCTTCAATTTCTTTCATCAGTGTTCTAGTTTTCAGAGTACAGATCTTGTATCTCTTTCACTAGGTTTATTCCTAGGTATCTTACTGTTTTTGGTACAATTATAAATGGGATCGAGTCCTTAATTTCTCTTTCTACTGCTTCATTTTTGGTGTATAGAAATGCAGCAGATTTCTATATGTTGTTGATTTTGTATCCTGCGGCTTTACTGAGCTTTTTTTTTTTTTTTTTATCAGTTCTAGCAGTTTTTTGGTGGAGTCTTTCAGATTTTCTGTATATGGTATCATGTCATTTGTGAATAGTGAAAGCTTTACTTATTCTTTGATGATTTGGATGCTTTTTATTTCTTTTTGTAGTCTGATTGCTCTGGCTAGGGTTTCCAGTATTATGTTGAATAATAGTGGTGACGGTGAACATCTCTGTCTTGTTTCTTACTATAGAGCATTAAAGCTCTCAGTTTTTTTCCATTTAGGATGATATTCATTGTAGATTTTTTTTTTTTTGTATATGGCCTTCATTATGTTGAAGTTTGTTCCCTCTGGACCTACTTTGTTGAGGGTTTTAATCATGAATAGGTGTTATACTTTGTCAAATAGCTTTTCTGCACCCATTGAAATGATCATATGGTTTTTACTCTTTTTTTTTTATTATATGATGTATCATGTTAATTGATTTGTGAATATTGAGGCATCCTTGCAACCTGGGAATAAATCCCACTTGATCTCAGTGAATGATTTTTTAATGTATTGTTGGATTCAATCTGCCAGTATTTTATTGAGAATTTTTGCAATTGTATTCATGAGGGATATATTTCATTTAGAAAATGGATAAATATAAGAAAACAAGTGTTCCTCTAACTTTTGCTAATAAAACTATTTTCTTGGTGTAGTTCATGAGAGGAAATTTCTATTTCTAAAAATATTCCAATTAACAAGTAGAGAATGATAAAATTAACAAATCATAATTTTCTACCATAAGGAACTGATTGATCCCACGCCATGTTCATTAATGGCTTCTAACATTACAAAAAAAGAACCAGACTGTACATCAGTAAGCATCTACTTATAATACCACCTATGAAGGAGTTTGTACCCCTCACCCCTGAAAGGGTAACCTGAAATATTCAAGCACTTAGATCTGCTAAATTAGAAGAAAGAGGAGAGCCATGGGAACATGTTAAATGATACAACAGGGAATTAAATTGGGAAAATGCACTGTGGAGAACTTATAGACTACATATAAGTTATTGCAAGGAAACAATTGCAAGGAAAAAAAATGCAACATGAATTAGAGTTATGAACCTATACATTAATATAAGTGATATTTTAAGCAATCCAATGTATGGGCATTGTTTTGATTTTAATTCAAATGCAGAGAACATTAAAAATCATGCATAGTTTAGAAAATGTGAACATTGGCTATTTGATAACAGGGAATGTGTGTGTGTGTGTGTGTGCATTTAAGAATGGGATAAATGATGTCTCCTTCGTGGTGATATGATATCAACCTGCATGGGGGTTGAAAAATAGTGACAATGTGAAAGTGCCTAGCAGAGTGTCCAGCACAGACTCAATAAAGGTTTGTTCAACTGAAATTAAATGAAATCTACTAAGGTCAGATTGCTTTGTAGTTTTACCAATCAGATAACTCCATCCTCATTTCACCAGGTGACAGCAGCTCGTTCATCACAGTGCTCCCCTAGGCCTGGGACTCAGGTCTGAGACCGCTATCTTTAGACGTCTAGGATGACATTTTTTCTAAACTGAAGAGAGTGAAAAATTGGAGGTGTTAACACCTCCAGGAAAAATGACTTATCCCTCTATAATGTACCCACCTGCATTTTAGAAGTCTGCTCTAATACTGCTTGAGGTGCAGTCACCAATAATATTGTGTTTGTATCATACAGTGAAGTGATGTCCTCTTGAAAATATAAATTAAGACAGCATTCAATGAGTCTTTGAAAAAAGGAGACAGGAGCCAAGACAGAGAATCTAAAATAGAATGATACCTCAATGATTTATTTGGATAACAATGTTCTTGGCAGCCTGCTGGTGGAGGATGGGTGCAAAATCTCTATTATTCTCCACTGCCTGTTTTTATGGCCTTCGTTTAACATGATGGAGTACCTGGTCTGTGCTTGCAGGCACCTAATGGCCTTCATTTCTCCCTGATGCTCAAGTCTCTCTCTGGCTTTAGTTAGGATTTTGAAAAAAAGGCTCACTGACTCCTTAGTCCCTGGGGGTACAATGGTGTTGTGTGGCAGTCCCACACTCCATGAACTTATGGGTGAGGGGACAGGGGCCTTAGGCCTTAGGCTCTACGTGTTCACATAGGAAAGTGGTTTCACTCCCTGTGTCTCTGAGGTAGATAGGTAACACTTCTTTATCTAAGCAGGAGAAAAAGATACTCATGGCGACTTACCAAACTCAGAGATAGTTCTTCCAGTAAAAGGTGGAAGTTAGATAATATATGAAATTTCAAACTTGATTAGCAAAAGTGCTTGGAGAATTTGCATCCAGTTACTTGAAATATGCTTAAAGCTTAGGGAAAAGGGCCATATTTTATCTTGGTGAAGAGGAAAGGCGTAATACAACCATAGCAGAGACAGTTCAAGGTAACGCAGGCCAGGCCAGGGGCAATGTGGCTCAGTCTTCAGGTTGGCAGAGTGGGTCCACATTCTGACTCGATGGCGGTGACCCCAAGTGGAAGCATGTAACCATTCCAGAAGGTGTGTATGATCCACTTCAATGACTCTCTCTTTCACCAGTCATATGAGAAAACAGTCATAGAATTCCCGTGTCTGCAAGTTAGAAGATTGGTGGCTCTCGTGTTTGTCATTGTTACTTTATTTTTCCTTAATGTTGAGGCAGTTAGAGACTCGTCTTTATCCATTTACCTCGCAATCACCTTTTATTTTTCTTTTCCATTTTCTCTCAACAAAATTGAACCCATTCTTGCACACATAGACAATTTTTTAATTTGTTATATGTTCTTGCTTTCCTCAACCTGAACACTTCCCTTTGCATTATTCACACTCATCCCAAAGGCAAGAGTGTAATTGTTTAAATCCATAGACTCACTTTATTCAAATTCCAGGTCTTTAATTTACTCCCTGTGGGACATATAATCATTCTTAATCCACTCTAATCCTTAGTTTTCTCAACTTCTTTGAGTTTTTTTAAAAAGATTTTATTTATTTATTTATGAGAGAGAGAGAGAGAAAGAGAGAGAGAGACACGCAGGCAGAGGGAGGAGCAGGCTTCATGCAGGGAGCTCAATGTGGGACTCGATCTCAGGACCCAGGATCATGACCTGAGCCAAAGGCAGATGCTCAACCACTAAGCCATCCAGGTGCTCCTCTTTGAGTGGTTTTAAGATTAAATGAAATTTATTTGTTCAATTAGCAATATTTATTGAAAATCTTTGATGTGACATGATAAACAATGACCAAGTTCTAGTGACAGGATGGCTGAAACGGCAGTAACTTGTCTCTCCTGATGGAGCTTACACATTATCTAGGGTAACAGAGAATAAAATTTATTAATATCAAAACAAAAGATTTGGAATAGTATGAAGCAGTGTATAGAAAAATAGGTCCAGGGGATAAAGCAGGGCATGGAGAGCTGGTTTAGGTCGGGTGACATGAGAGTCTTGTAGGGAAGCTGGGGTCTCAGTCAAGTGCTAGGATGATGTCATGTAAAGTCTGAAAAGAGCATACCAGGAAGAGAAAAGAAAAAGTTCAGACTCAGGTGAAAACACGTGTGTTCCTCACGTCTGAGGAATAGTAGGAAATGGCTGTAAGCTAGAACTTAGCTAAGAGCCTCGTACATAGTAATTGATGAGCAGACTGTGGTTTTTTTTTAAAGCTCTATATATTTATTTGTTATTTGAAAGAGAGAGCGAGAAAGAGAGCGCATGTGCAGAGGGGGAGAGAGAGAATCTCAAGCAGACTCCATGCTGAGAGCAGAGCCTGCACAGAGCTGGAGCCCATGACCCTGAGGTCATAACCTGAGCCTAAACCAAGAGTTGGATGCTTAACCAACGGAGCTACCCAGGTGCCCCAGCAAACTGTAACTACTATTAATACTATGGACAAAGAGGCCAGATTTAGCTATTAGTGGAAACAATCGTGCACACAGGTCTTTAGTGTCTAAGCTCTATAATGTCATAAGTCTTCTTAGCTTGTTAGGTTTTGCTTGGCTCTTGTGATACCTGAGTTTCACTTTCTGATTTCCTATTATCTTTTGAACAATGGTGAGTATAAGCCTCAAGCCTGGGTTCCACATACAATTTATATGTGATAATAATATGTTTTTTTTCTGTTTACTTTTCTTTATTGAAAGCCATAAACTTCTTGAAAGGAAGCGGTCTTTGATGTTTCTACTAAATTCCCCACACACAGCCTGGTGCTTTCCATACAGCAAGCATATGACACATATTTGTTGAGAGGTAGGGAAAGACTCAGTATTTAAGACATGGGGGGAGAAAACTCCAGCAGGGTAAAGGTTTTAAAGGCTTTTGGGCCCAGCAGAGAGACTTGTATTCTGGGAGATAAACCTGATGTCTAATTAATTATTGAGTAAATCTGGGAAGAGTGGCTTATAGCCACCTAGTCTCTGGATGAAGTCAGCAGTTCCAGTCTTCAGGTGCTGTGTCTGCAGCAGTGAGTGTGGGTGGGTGTACATGTGGTTTGCACACGCCTGTGCATTATTAGCCAGGTGGATTTTCCCTTTCCAATAGGCTCAACTTCCCATTTGCACTTATTATGTAGATCTAAACTATAGCAGCATTATTTCACAGTGTGATCACCACTTTTAAGGATTGTTTTTCTTAAAAAAAAAAAGAATTGTTTTTCTTCTTACGGTTTTCTTCTATAATTTCTGGCAAGTGATAGTGGTGTTTCAGGTGTAGTGATGATGTATTTCCATCTCTAATAAATGTACTTATGAATCTAAATTGGATATTTGAACATAAAAACATATTTATAAATGATACATGGAAATGCTTAATATTTTAAAGTTGGTGGGAAAATAACTAAATTTTGGAAAATAAGACCTCAAGTATTTCTTGAGAAAATGAAAATGTAATATTTTTATTCTTTAAAATTTCCCCCTAATTCTTAAATATCTTTTATGAGAAACAAGCTACAGCCTATTTTTTTTCCCTCTAATTGTCATTCCATTCCAGGAAGGAGAAAAATCAGCTGCAAAGAAAACAATTCCTTATTTGTGCATGTATGTAAAGGACTTTTTACCCCGTGATTTCTATTAGTGCCAATAAAAAATATTGTTACTTCTAAAGCTGATAGATGGACGGAGAAACAGAGACAGGAAGGTGGAGCAAGATCCAGGCATATCTAATATTATTGACCAGCTTTGCACCTGTAATTTGAACAATTCTTTCCTATATATCTTGAATTTCCAAGACACTTTGCTCAGTACCGATGACCAAATAAATACGAAATGTCAGAATCTGAACTCAGACTAGAGAGACTGAAATGTTCTTTCACTTGTCAGTCTGAACTACTCAGAAAAAGAAAATAATTTCCTGTTTTGGTTGCTCTCTAAAGGATGCATGTCAGTCGATTCTTCTTTTCTGTGTTTATTTTTAAATTTTTATTTATTTTTAATTTTTAAAAAGATTTTGTCTATTTGAGAGAGAGAATGAGTGATGAGAAGGGGGAGAGAGAGAGAAGTAGACGTCCCACTGAGCGGGGGGCCCGACTCAGGGCTCCATCCAGGACCTGGGATCATGAAGGCAGACCTTAACTGACGGGGCCACCCAGGCACCCTTATTTCTATGTTTTTTAAATTTTTTTTTATTTATTTTTTTATTATTTCTATGTTTAAATTGAAAGTTTCATCTTTGGTTGATTCACCAAGTAAAATTTGCATTTGGCTTTGGGGCTATTTGATCTCTGGGTATTATTAGATATTTTAGGTGACAAACTCTTTGAATGTTTGCATAGAACCATCTACCAAGAAAGGCAGTGCAGATGAGAGAGAAAGGGTACCCATTCTCTGGTAAAGGGTGGCGGAAGAGAGCAAGTCCTAATTCCACAACCGTCATCTAAATTAGAATGCCTACACAGGGTATCCAGGTTGTTCCCTTCTCAATATATGCCGGAGATAAAGTGATGTTTTTAGAGCACATTCCTTTCTATATGGGTGATTTTATACCCTCTTCATTTAGTTAAGACTCTGAAGACATGACATGTTTTAGAAATTATCATGATAATTATTAGGATAATTAAAATGAATTATTTCCATTATGAAGTTGTATGTACCATTGCTTTCTAAGACCAATTTATCATTCCTTGGCATCCAATTACACTATTAAAAAGGAAGAGAAGCTTCTAGTCAATTAAGCAAACAAGCTCAGTGTGTAGTTTTTTATGGCACCTTTTCTGACTGATTGCAAAATTACAGTGCAAGCAAGTTCGAGCCTAATCAGAATAAATAAAAAATCTTTCCTAGGGAGGTCAGAGAAGAATGCTCATGTCTTCTGGTTAAATAGTTGATTTTTTATTAAAAAGATTTTATTTATTTATCTATGAGAGACACACAGAGAGAGGCAGAGACACAGGCAGAGGGAGAGGCAGTCTCCATGCAGGGAGCCCGAGGTGAGACTCGATCCCGGGACCCCAGGATCATGCCCTGGGCTGAAGGCAGATGCTCAACCACTGAGCCACCCAGGGGTCCCTAAATACTTTTTTTTTTTAAGATTTGTTTAGTTTAGTATCTTGAATAGATAGGTGTTTTGACCATCCCCATCATCATTTGTATTATTGATGGCTTCTAAATGAGAGATGGCATCAGAATTAGTATGGCTGGGCAAATAGCTGGTTCGAAGCTCAGACAACTGCATATGGAAACGACCTTACCAAGTACAGAACACAAACACTGAACGCTTAACACAAAGCAATTTGGGGACGTGCTCCCTCTAATCTGAAACAAAACGTCTCAGAGATCCCGGAGTGTGGGAGGAGCACAGGCTGAGGGACAGAGCAACATAAACCCGGACAAACTTTCACGCTGTTCTGTGCTGTTTGTATATTGTCAAAACACGGTGAATGTCTGGTTCCACAACATGTGAAAATCACCCAGTTTTTATGGCAGTTGGCTCTGCTTGATGGATCTCAATTTCCACATTTCTTCTGGATCCCCTGCAAGTGGCACATACATGTTTGTTTGTCTTGGGCAGGTTCCTGCAACATTTTTGCTGAGTGGGATGACAGGATCCGAAGACGCTGGCCAAGATTTCTTGGCCCGTGACCGTGGCTCTATTTCAGTTCATCTTGGAAGGGCCTATTTCATCAAGATTCACCCTCACAGAAATGTGTTAATTCTCTATCAATCAACACCGAGCAGCAAATTGCTTGTTTGTAGCCGTAGCAACATATTTTTGCCTCTCGGTGAAATGAACAGTAGCCAAGGAGATAAACACTATAATTGTCTGCCAAAAGGATACTCTATACATCCAAGTTGTTTTCCTAAGTATATTATATAAATGTGTCATCAGTCAAGTTTTACTTTAATAGTTACATAAAATAAGGGTTGTGGCAATATCTTGCTTTGCTATATCCAAAGCTGTATATGATTTTATCTACATTGTCTTAGGATGATCGTTTATTCAGTGTATAGAAGACTTTTTGGACAGATTATTCACTTATCTTTGTCTCTTTGTCACGTTTCTTAAAATAACTATAATAAAAGCATATATATGTCTGGGAACTAACATAAGGAATGGATTTTTTTTTTAGGAATGGATTTGATAAAATATCTCATTCTAAAATTATTGTAAAATAAAAATTGACGGCCTTTAATATTGTATTTATACTTTCTATAGTGCGTTATTCAATTTGTTCATTTACAGTTTCAAGCAAGAAAAATTAATTCAAATGATGCATATAATATTCTGATATGAGCTAAAACTCAAGTTTAGCTCATAACACTACTATAGATTCTTCTGTATATGTAAAACAAATGTAAACAATTGGTGGAATATGGTAAGGGAGTCAACAATGACCTATTTGGCCCTTACTATTCTGGCTTGCACTGAATTTTTTTATAATTATTTTTTTATTGGAGTTCAATTTGCCAGCATATAGTATATCACCCAGTGCTCATCCTGTCAAGTGCCCCCCTCAGTGCCTGTCACCCAGTCACCCCCACCCCCCGCCCACCTCCCTTTCCACTATACCTTGTTCATTTCCCAGAGTTAGGTGTCTCTCATGTTTTGTCTCCCTCACTGATATTTTCACTCATTTTTCTCTCCTTTCCCTTTATTCCTTTTGACTAATTCTTATATTCCCCAAATGAATGAGACCATATAATGTTTGTCCTTCTCCGATTGACTTATTTCACTCAGCATCATACCCTCCAGTTCCATCCACGTCGAAGCAAATGGTGGGTATTTGTCATTTCTAATGGCTGAGTAATATTCCATTGTATACATAAACCACAGCTTCTTTATCCATCATCTTTCGATGGACACCGAGGCTCCTTCCACAGTTTGGCTATTGTGGCCATTGCTGACAGAAACATCGGGGTGCAGGTGTCCCGACGTTTCATTGCATCTGAATCTTTGGGGTAAATCCCCAGCAGTGCAATTGCTGGGTCGTAGGCAGGTCTATTTTTAACCCTTTGAGGAACCTCCACACAGTTTTCCAGAGTGGCTGCACCAGTTCACATTCCCACCAACAGTGCAAGAGGGTTCCCTTTTCTCCGCATCCTCTCCAACATTTGTGGTTTCCTGCCTTGTTAATGTTCACCATTCTTGCCGGTGTGAGGTGGGATCTTATTATGGTTTTGATTTGTATTTCCCTGATGGCAAGTGATGCGGAGCATTGTCTCATGTGCTTATTGGCCATGTCTATGCCTATGTCCTCTGTGAGATTTCTGTTCATGTCTTTTGCCCATTTCATGATTGGGTTTTTTTTTTTTTTTTGCTGTTGAGTTTAATAAGTTCTTTATAGATCTTGGATACTAGCCCTTTATCTGATAAAGCAGTCCATGTGATGGATCATATCAACAAGAGAAAAAACAAGAACCAGATGATCCTCTCAATAGATGCAGAGAAAGCATTTGACAAAATGCAACATCCATTCCTGATCAAAACTCTTGAGAGTGTAGGGATAGAGGGAACATTCCTCGGCATCTTAAAAACCATCTACGAAAAGCCCACAGCAAATATCATTCTTAATGGGGCAACACTGGGAGCCTTTCCCCTAAGATCAGGAACACAACAGGGATGTCCACTCTCACCACTGCTATTCAACATAGTCCTAGAAGTCCGAGCCTCAGCAATCAGGCAGCAAAAAGAAATAAAAGGCATTCAAATTGGCAAAGAAGGAGTCAAACTCTCTCTCTTCGTAGATTATATGGTACTGTACACAGAAAACCCAAAAGCCTCCACCCCAAGATTGCTAGAACTCATACAGCAATTTGGTAGCGTGGCAGGATACAAAATCAATGCCCAGAAATCAATGGCATTTCTATACACTGAGACCGAAGAAAGAGAAATTAAGGAGTCAATCCCATACAATTGCACCCAAAAGCATAAGATACCTAGGAATAAACCTAACCAAAGAGGTAAAGGATCTATACCCTAAAAACTATAGAACACTTCTGAAAGACATTGAGGAAGACACAAAGAGATGGAAAAATATTCCATGCTCATGGATTGGAAGAACAAATATTGTGAAAATGTCAATGTTACCCAGGGCAATTCACACATCCAATGCAATCCCTATCAAAATACCATGGACTTTCTTCAGAGAGTTGGAACAAATCATCTTAAGATCTGTGTGGAATCAGAAAAGACCCCGAATAGCCAGGGGAATATTAAAAAAGAAAACCATAGCTGGGGGCATCACAATGCTGGATTTCAGGTTGTGCTACAAAGCTGTGGTCATCAAGACAGTGTGGTCCTGGCACAGAAACAGACACGTAGATCAATGGAACAGAATCAAGAATCCAGAAGTGGACCCTCAACTCTGTGGTCGAATATTAATTAATATTCGACAAAGCAGGAAACACTATCCACTGGAAAAAAGACAGTCTCTTCCATAAATGGTTCTGGTAACATTGGACAGCCATGTGCAGGAGAGTGAAACTGAACCATTCTCTTACACCAGACACAAAGATAAACTCAAAATGGGTGAAAGAACAAAATATGATACAAGATTCCATCAAAATCCTAGAGGAGAACAAGGCAACACCCTTTTTGAACTTGGCCACAGCAACTCCTTGCAAGATCCATCCATGAAGGCGAGGGAAACAAAAGCAAAAATGAATTATTGGGGCTTACTCAAGGTAAAAAGCTTCCACACAGCAAAAGAAACAGTCAACAAAACTAAAAGACAACCTACAGAATGGGAGAAGAGATTTGCGAATTCTTTTTTTTAAGTAGTAATTCTCTAGCTAGAAGGACCCTGCGAAATCATCTGCTATAAAACAGATCCAGATGGATTCAGCAAATTACTCAAGGTCACCCAGCTTGGCAGGTGTAGATTCAAAAGCGAAACCCTGAGTCTAGTTAGTTGGATCCGTGGGCTATTGGCTTAGTCAAGCCCAGATCTGATTTCTGATTTTGACAAATGACCTAGGATTACTTCAGTTCCTCAGCCATAAAAATGGGTTCAGTGATCTACCGAACAGGGCCCCGTGCAGATTGACCTCATACTAATGAGGCAGCGTGCAGTACGTGCCCAGGTATCGCCTAGAACACTCAGCAAGCATGACTCCCTTTTTCTCCTAGGCTCTTTGCAGGATAACAGTGAGACGCAAATGTTCCTTTCACCTATTCTTTCAACATCCCACTGGCTAATCCTTTATACGATGGGATTTCTATCTCTATTTATAGGTTTCTGTAAGCGCCAGGACTTTAAGAATTTGTTCTTTACCAAGGAATGTAAGTCATGCTTTTACCATTCTTGTTGACTTGGATTTACCTATTCCAAACTCTGAAATACAACCTCACAGTGATTTTCAAGAGCTTGTGAGCTTAATTTTGGATTTGGCACTGAAGTTTAAATGATCTGAGGTGATGACATACCCTTCAGTCTAGTTTTAAAGTCCTGACTGGTGTTATTCACTTTTCAGCTGTGAATTATATGAAAGTTCAGGAAACACTGAGCTGAAATAAACTAAATAAGTTTTTTCTAAGTGCCATGGTTGGGGTTTTTGTCATTTAGGAAATAGAGATTTTTCAGATTATTAAAAAGTAAATATTTGTTATTGCAAACAGCTGGTTGAAGAGGCATAGGGTGTAGCTAGGTCCTGCTAGATAGAAGTGGCTTGGTAGCCAGGAAAAGGAAAGCTTTGTTAAATAATGGGCAAACTTTGGGAGTACTGCCTGTGTGCAAGGTTGTGACCTTGCTAGAGAGAATCCTCTTCGGAGGATTAAGTTACATGACTAAAGTCCTATAAGGCTAAGCTAAGGTTCAAAAAAAAAAAAAAAATTGACATCTGACTATCAAACCAGTGCTCATGTCTTTGCCAGTTGTTTCCAAATCAACCCTTTCTGTGGCTCTGTTTCCTACAAAATAAGTTCATAATTCAACCTGAATATGCTCCATTCAGAACTAAAAAGTCCTGGTATATTTAGAATGAAAATGTCAATATTGATTTTTTTTTTATTATTCTTGGTTTATGAGTTTGTGAGCTATAAGTTTATTGCTCTCGTTCTAAAAAAATAAAAAAGTCAGGTTTTCACATAAATTCGAGTCTATTTGCTTACACGTTAGCATGATAAAGCAGTTAGAATGTGGCTTCCTTGGGAAGGGCTGAAGAGATTCCAGGCATTTATGGATTGGGCTATGAGTGTTCACCTCTTAGAGAAGGAAGTGTGATAATATAAATATGTTTTTCAAAAAAAATTAATATATTCAGCTCTGAATTTGCTGGGACCGTGGCAGCGAAGTCCCATACTTGGTAGGTAACTTAGGGTGATAGGAATTCATCATCCCTGAGTTCTGGAGGCGACACGTTGGAAATCAACATGGTAACAGGGTTGCTTCCTTCAAGGACGGTGACAGAGGATCTCTTCCCTGGCTTCCGGTAGTTTGCTGGCCATCTTCCTCTTTCCTTGGCTTCTGCCCACATAATTCCAGCCTCTACCTTCATCTTCACATGGTAACTTCCCTGTGTCTTCACATAGTTTTCTTCTGCGCATGTCAGTGCCCCCCCCCCCTTCACAACCCTGTCCCAGAGTTCAGTCACATTTTGGGGGAAGACTGGGAGTGAGGGGTTTAACATAGAGGGTTTTTTTTTCCCCAGAGGACATGATTCAACCCAGAATTTAGATCAAAACAAATAGCATGCTTCTTTGCGTAATTAAACCTGCAAGAGCCTGGATGATTCATTTGAGTGAAGGAGGCCCCCCCCAAAAATAAAAAGAGTAAGAAAGAGAAAGTGAATAAAGGAAGAGAAAGGAAGCAAGGAAAAGCAAGGAGGTATAGAAGCAAAAGGGAGGGCAGAGGAGGGAGAGGGGACCAGAAGGTCACTTGATCCAATGAACATTCTCATTCGTAGGCGGGTTCAAATCCCCCCCCCCCCTGTTCTCTCTGCAGGTCTGGTCCAAGCTTGACCAGAGAGCTCTGATCTACTGAACTATCTTCCCAGTTATAGCTAGTTTATGAGTTCGATAATTACTCACATCTTATGCCCACTCAGTAAAGAAAAATGTGTCTTTAGAGTCTTTTTAAAATTAGATTGCTTCTGCTGGTAAAAGCCTACAGGAGTTTTAAATTCAGACCATTTGTTTCCTAGTAAAGAGAACTGTTTTTTTTTTTTTTTTGTTGTTGTTGTTGTTTTCCTTTGTAGAACCCGTAGCAGGAGTCACCGTGTGCCCACTCCAGATGTGAATTAGCTCAGTAGGACATTATAAGGCGTATGATCGCCCGGTGCTGGGATGCTGTTGTTTCCACTACCTCAGAAAGTAGAGATTAAAAATTCCCTGTTCATTCATCCAGGAAGTACATCCTTCTGCCAAAGCCAAATGAATTTTAGCACAACTTTGTGTAGTTCATATTTTAAAGCATCAAGGTCATGCAATCTCCAGAAAACCTGATCTATCCACCTAGTTTAGGGTGATGATGCTGAAGGACAGGTTTATTAGGGCTCATTATGAACCAATGTATGTGAATGAGAACAGTAGAGCTTAATCATGTTTTATATTAAGATTACTGTAAAGCATCTTGCGTGGGATTTTGTTTAAGGTATTTTTTTTTTCAAAAAGGTTTTATTTATTTATTCATGAGAGACAGAGAGAGAGAGAGAGGCAGAGACACAGGCAGAGTGAGAAGCAGGTTCCCTGCAGGGAGCCCAATGCAAGACTCGATCCCAGGACCCCAGGGTCATGACCTGAGCTGAAGGCAGACGCTCAGCCGCTGAGCCACCCAGGGGTCCCTTAAGGTGTCTTTTTTTTTTTTTTTTTGTCCATGTATCATCTCAGTTGGTTCTTACTGCATATCTGAACAAACACATTTAGAGTTATAAGCGGTGGAGCCAAGATAAAAGCTCATGTCTCTACCTTCTCATCTGTTTCTTTCCCCATTTACCTCATTGACTCAGCAGACTATGGCAGATTTCCTGTTTTACTCCTGAACGCTCAGTAGTTGCTTTGAATACAATTTACATAAAAACCATATGAGAGAAAGTAATTAAAGTCACGAAATGTGAGGAAGGGGGATATGCCTATGATGAGGAGGAGAGGAAACTATGAAGTGCTTCTGAAGCAGAAGGGCTACCTAAGCTTATTTCCATGGAGGGCTGAAAGGCATGTGATCCAGGAAGAACCCTCTGGAGTGGAAGATTTGAAACTGAAATCTGTTCCCAGTCACAAGCCTTCTTCCATTCTTATCAACCTCTTCCTATTTTATTTGCTCTAATATTTGTCATATTACAGTATTTCCATGGTGATGAACTATGATGTTATAAACACTGACCAAATCGGTCTGGATGAAGAAGAAGAGCAGA
Source organism: Vulpes lagopus (assembly GCF_018345385.1). NCBI lineage: Eukaryota > Metazoa > Chordata > Mammalia > Carnivora > Canidae > Vulpes > Vulpes lagopus. The sequence continues at coordinate 132,799,174 of NC_054829.1, forward strand.
GAACAAAGGACTTCCTGTTTACACAAAGATAATCTGTTCATCACTAGTTCTGAGGCAGTTTAAAGAAAAATGAAAGAACACTCTAGAAAGAAGTTTGACGATTGCACCTAATTTGAACAAGAGGAAATTCTGAGCACCTGACTCAGCCAAGGTCTTAGAAGCAGTAACAGAATAGTCAGGTCTCAAATTCAGGAAATTTAACAACCAATTCTCGACACACTAAACATGATCTTCTTAATTCATGTGCATAGTTTGAGCGATAATAAATTCAGTGTTATTTTTAAATGGCTAAGAAATAGAAAAATGTGTTGAAGATGTCCCAAGTCAAATATGAAAAAAAGGAAAGAAAGAAAAAGTGAATCATCAATAACAATTAGAAAACATGCCCAAAGTCTCTTTTTTCAGAGGTTAACACGCAGTTACTGCTTCCTCAGGTGGAGCAAACATAGTTGAGGCACTAGCTTGTTTGCTTGCAGTGCAGCTATCCGTCTATGTTTGGAAATCTTTCAGAAGATTAATGTATTTCTTGTTGTCCCGAACAGATTGTCACGTGCAGAAAACAATCAAATGTTGCTAAGTTCCATGTCAGATGATGTATACCACTAATTTCTTATTTTCTCTTTGAAGAGTGGAACGGTTCTGGATGAATCGAGCCTATTGCTATGAAAGGAGAGGGAGAGTCAATATGTGCTGAATTTCCAAAACGATCTAGAACCCCAAAGTTCATCAGTGCATCCATTCATACATCTATTCACATATTCATTCGCTTGACAGATGTTTACTCTGTGCCTCCCGTATGCCAGGCCCTGGGCTGGCATTGAGTCCCCAGATATTATAAAAGCCAACAAGAGATCATAATGATGATCTGATGGGTAAAAAAAATAATAATGATGATGATCTGTTTAGTTTTTCAGACATTTGATGCAAATTGCCTACATTCCACAATCATAACCTCACTTACATACTAACACTTGGGCATATTTGGCCACACTGGAGATGTGAACTAGACTATGAACCCATTTAGGAAGCAATAAGTGCTCAACAACCCTTACTTAGAAGATAAACAATACCTAGTGGTTCTAAGAATCTAGGATTTCATAGAAAAGGAAAGGAAAAAAAAGATGAAAGGACCAGTAGAGGGTTGCCAGCCATGTATGTTGTCAAGGAGGAATACTAAGACATCCCCAGACAAAATTACAATTTGCTCTCGCTTATATTCCTTCCAAAGCAGCGTATGAAAACACTCTCCACTCCAGCAAAGGAAGGGCTAGTTCTCAGGATAAAGTTAGACCTTTCAATTGGTTGTATTTAAGCTGAATGAAAAACTCGTCCTATTGTCTTTTTTTCTTCTGAATTTCCTTCACGAGCACTTGTGCTATTTCACTTTGTAAACATTCCTCAGGCAGTGACGCCGCCCGGGCTACAAACCACAGTTTGGGAAACACCAGCGGGAAATGCAAGAGCTGCAGCCCTGAGATCAGTCGGGAGACCCTTGACTGAATCCAGTCTCCGGCACTTATTAATGTGAGGGCTTAGTCGACTTGGTTTTATGTTGTTCAGCTGAAAGGCGGGAATTCCAATAGAATTTGTAAGGATTAAATTATATATAACCCATATAAAAAAACAACAACCCTACACAGGGCCTTACAGAGATGCGAAACTAACAGCTATTGTGGCAACATACCTAGGGTAGTTTAGGAGATGCAAATGCCTACATTTTGGATTTTATGCCCCTACCCTATCCATCAAAAACTGAAGAATCTGAGAATTTGCCTAACTTCCAGGCTGACTCAGGAGTCTGATGCTCCTTCATGGATCCTGGCAGAGGGTAGGAGACTCTCGGATCAGGGAAAGAGGACAGAGCGAGAGCGGCAGCCAGAGTATCGGTGTCTGTGGCGACTCCCGGGCACCGGTGTCTGCAGAGTGACGTTTTGAGGGCCAGGAGACTCTTGGAAAACCCCATGATCCTCCGAAGCCCGTTGTCTACCTTCGTGTTGGACATTCTCTGAGTCTGACAAATGCATAATGACATGTATCCATCACTAGGGTATTCCACAGAGTAACACTCTCTACTTTCAGGATCTGTCCTCAGTTGATTATAGCTCTTCTCTACTGTACGGTTGAAGTCTTCCTCTCTTAACTGAATATTCCCCATAAACATTTAACATTCTTTTTGACATTTAACATTCTTGAATAATTTCTTCCTAAAAAGGAAAAAAAAAATCATGTGAGTATCCAGTTTTCCAAACACCATTTACTCATTCTTGCGCTGAGTATTCTTGGCTCCCTCGTCACACATTAGTTGATTGAATATCGTGGGTTTATTTCCAGGTTCTTGATTATGTTCCGTTAGTTTTTGTATCAGTTTTTATGCCAATATCACGCTGTTTCAATTACTATAGTTTTGTAATATAGCTTGGAATTAGGAAGTATGATGACCCCAGCTTTGTTTCTTTTCAGGATTGCTTTGGCTATTTGGGGTTTTCTGTGGTTCCATACAAAATTTGGAATTATTTGTTCTATTCCTGTGAAAATGCTATTGGAATCTTAATAGGGATTGCATTGAATCTGTAGATGGATTTGGGTAGTATGGACATTTTTAACAATGTTAATTATTCCAATTCATGAATATGGGGTATCTTTCCACTTATTTGTGTCTTCTTCATATTTCTTTGTCAGTGTCTCAGTTTTCAAACTACAGATCTTTTACATCCTTGGTTAAATTTATTCCTAAATACTTAATTGTTTATCATGATATTGTATGGGATTTTCTTTTTTTTTTTTTTTTGGTAGTTCATTGTTAGTATATAGAAACACAACTAATTTTTGTATGTTGATTTTGTCTCCTGCAAATTTATTGAATTCATTTATTAGTTCTAAGGCTCTTCAGTGGAGTCTTTAGGATTTTCTATATATAAGATCATGTCATATGCAAACAAAGACAGATTTATTTTTTCCTTTCAGATTTGGATGCCTTCTAATTTTTGCCTAATTGCTTTGATTAGGATGTCCAGTACTCTGTTGAATAGGAGTGGCAAGAGTAAACACCTTTGTCTTGTTCCTGCTCTTAGAAGAACATTATAGAGGTTCCTCAAAAAATTAAAAATAGAATATCATTTAATCCAGCAATCCCACTCTTGGTACATATCCAAAGGAAAAGAAATCACTATCTTGAAAAGATATCTGAGCCCCTGTGTTCATTGCAGCATTATTCACAAAAGTCATGGCATGGAAACAACCTAATCTGTCAACAGATGAATGGATAAAGACAATAGATAAAAGAAAATGGATAAAGTAGGGCAGCTGGATGGTTCAGTCTGTTAAGAGTCCAAATTCGACTCAGGTCATGATCCCAGGGTCCTGGGATAGAACCCTGCGTCAGGCTCCCTGTTCAGCGGGAAGCCTGCTTCTCCCTCTCCCTCTGCTGCTCCCCCTGCTGTGCTTGTTTGCTCTCTCTCTCTGTCAAATAAATAAATAAAATCTTAAAAAAAATAAAGAAAACGTACGTATATAAATAATGGGATATAATTTAGTCATAAAAAAGAAGGAAATACTGCCATTTGTGGCAGCATGAATGAAACTTGGAGGCATTGTACTAAGTGAAATAAATACGGCAGAGAAAGTCATATACTATACGATCTCACTTATATATGGAATATGAAAAAGCCAAATTCATAGAAATCGAGAGTAGATGGTGGTTATCAAGACTAGGGTGTGGAAGAAATGGGGAGAAGTTGGTAATCATTGCACAATATGTACAATCAAATCATCACATTGCACAGTTTTAGCTGACACCAAATTATAGGTTATTGTATTTCCTTAAAGTTGAGGGAAGAAAGGAAAAAGCAAATTAACCAACCTCTGTCTCTGCTTCTTATCTCCCTCTACTCACTATTGAACTCTCCTCTCCAACCCAATTTCTTAAGGGGTTTTATGCTTGGTTCCCCCATTTACTCACAATCCATTCGCTGATTTCTATAATGCAATATAAATACAGAAACTGCACACAAGTCATATATGTACAATTTAATAAGTAACTGTGTAACCTCCACTCAGGTCTAGAGACAGAACCATATTGACACCCATGACCCAGTGATTCCAGTCCTAGATACATAACCTAGAGTACAGAAACCAGGAAACACGTACAAGGATGTTTATAGCAATTTTATTAAGTCTTATGGAAGTGAAATAACCATTTGCAGAATGAGTATATCTATTATACTCCCTCATAATCCTTTCCAGAAAAACTCACTCCTTTTATAGACATCCATTTTCCTTGCTTACATGACAATAATCTTGTTACTATTCCCTAAACTTAACCAATATATTTGAATCTTTCCTGTTTTGAATTTTATGAAAATAGTCATTATGTGTATTCTTTGTGCCTGCTTCTTTCACTCAACATGTTTGTGATATTTATTTATATTCTTGGGTATACCTGAAGTTTACCGCTGTCGTTTATTTCTTTTTATTCTGTATAGTATTTTATTATATGTCGCCTACAATTTACTTACCTATTCTTTTATAGATGATTGTTTCCATTTCTGTAATATTAAACAATATTGCTATAAACACTCTTATAAATGGGTTCTACTGTATGTACTTTGGTTATACGTCTAGAAGCAGATTTGATGTATTACAGAGTCTATGCATCATTAATGATAATAGATCATGTCAACTCTTTCCCAAAGTGGTGGTTTCATTCTTCACGCCTACCAGCAGAGTAGTAAGGTTTCTGTTTTACCACATTTCATTTTATTAAAGAATAAACCCAATAATATTTACTGTGTGCCAGGCCATATGGTAAGCACATTGATTTAAATTTTATAATATAATTAGGATTGGGTAGTATTGCTATTTATACTTCCCAGATAATGAAATAAAGGCATAGAGAGGAGGAATGACTGGCCCCTATTCACACATTTGAATGTGGCGGAGAGTTCAGTTTAAGAGATTAGATCACTCTGCTATGATGCCTCTCCTTCACTCTCACAACCATTTTCATACTCTTTGTGCTAGTTTTGTAGGTTGGTTATAGTATTTTTAATAGTGATTTTATTTTATTTTTTTATTTTAAAGATTTTATTTATTTATTCATGAGAGACACAGAGAGAGAGGCAGAGACACAGGCAGAGGGAGAAGCAGGCTCCATGCAGGGACCCCGATGTGGGACTCGATCCCAGGACACCGGGGTCACGGCCTGAGCCAAAGGCAGACATCCAACCACTAAGCTATCCAGGTGTTGTCCCTTTAATAGTGATTTTAATTTTTCATTTACCTCAATATAAATGATATTGAACAGCTTTTCATATATTCTTTTAAGATTTTTTTTTTTGAGAGAGAGAAAGAGAGCACATGAGTGGGTGGGAGGGGGAGAGAGAGAGGGAGAAGCAGACTTTCTGCTGAACAAGGAGAGCCCTCAACATGGGGCTCAGTCCCAGGACCCCTGAGATCCTGACCTGAGCTGAAATCAAGAGTCCCCTAGGCATCCCACTACCCATATTATTCTATGTATATTTTGTTTCTGTTGAGCTCTGTGATACATTACAAATTCATATTTGTAAATGGTATTATTAATTCTTGATTTTATATGTCAACTTGGCTAGGCTATGGTGCCTGGGTGTTTGGTCAAATACTAGTTTAGATGTTGCTGTCAGGGTGTTGTGTAGGTACGATTAACATTTATAGTCTGTTGACTTTAAGTAAAGGATACTACCTTCAATAGTGTGGATTGGCCTCATTCAAACAGTTGAAGACCTTACAAGCAAAAACCGAAGTTTCCCAGAGAAAAGGACATTCTGCCTCAAGCTGTCACATAGAAATCCTGCCTGAGTTTCCAGTCTCTGGCATATCCTATGGGAACAGATTCAAGACTGTAGCTTCAACTCTTTTGTGAGTTTCTAGCCTTCTGACCTGACACACAGATTTCAAATTTGCCAGGCCCACAATCACAGGAGTCAATTCCTTAAAATAAGTGTCTGTCTGTGTATGTCTATACATATACATATACCCTGTTGTTTTATTTTACTCTCTATATAATCCCTTGTTTTTTGTTTGCCTGGAGAATCCTGGATGATGCAGATTTTGGTACAGAGAAAGGCTCAAAAGGAACAGAATCTTAGTTTTCTGAATTTGTTCTGGGGTTTCTGGGATTGATTGTCTAATACAATAATACAATTAGATTTAAAGATGCTAATGATGCTATTATGAAGGCACTAACAATCTGTGGTATGATGTGACGATAGAGATGTGAGAAATATTGCTGTCAAATTGGCTGGTTGCTCCTAATTGTTCTCAACAAAGTGGAGAAAGTAAAACATGAGTTCTAGTGCTAAGTAAATGACTAAAAGTTTCTGCATCTGTCTTCTATCCTGTATCTGCAGAGATGGAATTTCTGAAGACTAAACCCGGTTTAGTGAGTGGCTGAATTACAACATAAATTGAATTCGCAAGCTCACAAGATCTTGCTGTTAAAGTAAGTATATTGATTGTGAAGGATGGGATCCTGAGAATTGGAATGGAAGCATGTGGGCAGATCCTGATGAAGGTGGGGACACGGTATTGAGGGCCTAAATTCTGATGCATCTTCTTTGCCAGTGGAAGCAGCTGCTCTATCTCCATTCGAGGAGGTTAACTGTACTTCACCTGAGGAACTTTTAATGAGCTCCCCTAAAGCAGTTGCCTCACAAGACGCTATTGATTCTCTTCAGGTCTTCTCCCCTTGCCACCTGTCTTTGCTTCTAGCCCCATCAGTAGACTCAAGTCTTGCAGTTCCCAAAAGGTAAGGCCCACAATCAGACATGTAAGGAGATGTATTATATTCCAAAAACGACTTGATTTTTCTGGTTCGTATACATGGAAATCTGAAAATATGTGTAAGAATGGATATTAAGGGCTTGGAAATTGGAGGAAGGACTGTAAAGTCAAATCAGGTACAATTTATTGGAATGGGTCCACTCAGCAGACACTCTGGATTCAGTGTTGTAATCTGAGGAGTTAGAAAGGCCTCTACCACTTTGTTAGATTGGTTGGTTAAAGCATGAAAAATGGCCTATTAAATAAGTTGAAATGCCAGAAGTGCATTAGTATGCTTTATAGTATGATATCTAAAGTCTTAGGGAATTGGAATGTTAGAGTAGATTTATCACGTAAGACTTGCTCACCCACCCCAGAAGGTTGCAACTTGTAAGACTGTGAAAAATAAATTTTGAGAAGGGCCCTACACCCTTGAGGAACACTGTGGTCAGTCTTCTCTGTAGGTCAGGGATTACAAGGGGAACTGCTGACACTGAACTGGCATTCTTAAATGCAATGGATATAATTAGATCCTGGAGTGGCAAGAGCCAAGTGGTGGCACCTAATGACTAAAGACAAGGTGGGCATGGTTACCATAATGGACAGCAGAGTCAAAGCAATAATTAGAACAGTCTGATTCACAGATCTATGGCATTAGCTAATTGATCATGGTGTTCCTACAAGTGAAATAAATGGTCAATCTACTAATTTTTTTTCTTGATCAAGGTCAATTGAACATATCTCTAATTTGAATCATCAAAACAGAGTAATGTTCTCTCAATAAATTTCCATATTTGAGCCAGTTTATAGGCTCACAATCTCTCAAAATAAAGGGGTAGCTGGGTGTTCTTAAGCAAGAATCCTACTAACCTGCCAAAAATTTATATTATTGGTCTTGTTTCTAGCCTTCCCCAAGGGATTCATGGCCTTACCAAGGTAAAATGAGGGAAAGGAAATAATCTGATTTTTTTAGGGATTACTGGATCATGGCTTTAAAATGGTACTAATTTCCGGGGATCCCAAAGTGTCACTGTGTCCACCAGTCAGAGTAGGGACTTATGAATGTAGGATAATAAGTGGAGTTTTTGCTCAGGATTGCTCCACCATGGGTCAAGTATATTCCAAATCCATCCTGCCAAAGTAGTTATTTCTCCAGTATCGGAATGTCTGTATTTAGCAACTGATAGAATCTTCATATTGGTTCCCTAGAGTGAGTACTATTATGGTAGGAAAGGCTAAGTGTAAGCCACTAGACCTACTTCTACATAGTAAAATAGTAGCCCCAAAGCACTATTCCTGGAGAGATTGCATATAATTAGGACTTGAAGGATCAAGGGCTGGTGATGCCCACCACATCATCCTCAGTTTACTTAGTTGGCCTTGCACAAAACAGATGGATTTTAGAGAATAACCATGGATCATCGTAAATGTAACCAGGTGGTGACTCCAATGGCAGCTGCTCTTTCAGATTATATTGCTTGAACAAATTAACACCCCCCCTCCCCCCGCTGGTACCTAACATGCAGCTATTGACTTAGCAAATAGTTTTTCTCTACTCATTTTAGTAAAGATGATCAGAGGCAGTTTGCTTTCAGTTGGCAAGGCCAGCAATACACCTTCACTGTTATACCTTCATATATAAGCTCAAAAGCTCTATAATTTAATCTGAAGGGAACCTGATCCACCTTTCCTTTCTATAAGATAACACACAGGTCCATTACATTGATGACATTATACTTATTGGATCAAGTGAGCAAAAAGTAGTGACTCCTGTGACGTATTGGTAAGATATTTGCATTTTGGAGAGTAGGAACCAAGGAAATTCAGAGAACTACCTTAGTGAAATTTCTAGGGGTCCAGAAGTTTGGGGCATGTCAAGATATCCCTTCTTGGTAAAATTAGGATGAAGGATGAGTTGTTACAGGCTGCCCTCCTACAATTAAAAAAAAAAGAAGGACAATGCTTAGGGGTTTTCTTGGATGTTGGAGGCAACATAGTCCTCATTTGGGTGTGCCACTCACACCCTTTTACCGAGTGAAAAGAAGAAGAGAAGATTCTGCAACAAGTCAGCTGATATGCAAGCTGCTCTGTCTCTTAGATCATATGATTCAGCAGACCTCATGGTCCTTGAAGTAATATTGGCTGGCAGAAATGTTTGGAGCTTTTGGCAGGATTCTATAGTGAACCACAGCACAAATACTTAAGAATTTGGAGCAAAGGCCTGCCATCCTCTTTGGATAGTCGCTCTTCTTTTGAGGAAAAGCTTTAGGCTTGCTACTGGGCTTACTAGCTGAGTATCTAACTGTAGGACCTTAGCTACCTATCAGGTCCCGGTGATATCTGACCCACCAAGCCGTACATTTGGTTATGTACAGCGGTAATTCATCCAATGGAAGTGGCCCAAATGCCTCTGGTGCCTATTCCAGCTACATTACTTTCTCTCACCCTGTCTATATCTGTGGCCTCATAGGAAGTTTCCTCAGTTGACTTCGGCCTGGTTTACAGATGATTCTGTGCAATACGTAGACATCACCCAGAAGTGAATAGCTGCAGTACCATAGCCCCTTCTTGGGACATCTATGAAGGACAGTGGTGAAGGGAAATCTTCCCAGTGAGCAAAACTTCAAGCGGTGTATCTGGTTGTTCATTTTTGTCTGAAAGGTGAAAGGGCCAGAAGTGTGACCATATACACATTCATGGGCTGTAGTGAGTTGTTTGGATAGTCAGGAAGTTGGAAGGAATATGGTTGGAAAACTGATGACAGGGAGATCTAGGGCAGAGGTATGCGGGTAGACCTCTTCGAGTGGGTGAAAACCATGCAAACATTTATATCCTGTGTGAAGGGTCACCACAGCATGACCTAGTAGAGGAGGATTTTCATGATTAAGTAAATAGGAAGACCTGTTTTATGGATACCAGTCAGCCTCTATCTTCAGCCACCCCATTATTCCTTCAAATATTGCTTCTACTCCATATTCTCCTTTAAGGAACTATGTGAAGATGAATGTAAGACTTTCTAAATCTCTCTATTTTGTCTACTAAACAGCTCTGTTTTTGCCATCTATTCGATACCTTCATTCTAAATTATGAATCATTTCTATTAACTTTACCGTCTAGTTCACTGATAATTCTCTTTTCTGTTTTGCATCATCTGCTACCACACTTACCCACTGAGTCTTACACTTCAGTTTGTTTTTCAGTTCTTAAAGTTCTCTTGGTTCTTTTCCAAATCTTCCACATCACTTCTTTTATTCTATTTCATGCATATAGCTTCAAATTTCTCTTTTGTTTCTCTCATGCACAGCGAACATCCATTTTTTATAAGCCACCTGATAATGGCAGTATTTTCAGTCCTCTGCCTGTTATTTCTGTTGTTTATTGCTTATGGCAACTTATTTACTTTTATGGTTAGTTATCTTTAATTGCACACTGCACATTGTCCTTGAAAACAGTATTTATGGAAATTCCCTGAGGCTTAGCATATATATGTTTTCCTTTAGAAGTGATTTACATTTGTCCCTTTCAGGTGTTTAGGTGCACTGTGAGCTCAATACAACTTCAAATTTATTGCTTATGGTTCCTTTGAACACTTTGATGATAAAAAAAAATAGATTGCAGATTCAGATACACCAGCCATGATTCCAATGCCTCACCTCAGGACAGCTTTCTTACCAGACTTTCTCCCTAATCTTCCATGTACATTTTTTGGAAGTCCTGGGATTTATGGCAGTGGAAGTAGGCTCGGGCCTCCTTACCCCAAAGGTGTAGCCCCTCGGAGCTCTACCTTGGAGCCCTACCTTAGCATCAAGGTACAGTCCTTTGGGGTGCTGACTTTAAGGTGGGCAGTCTCCAGTCCAGTTTTCTAGTTCATTTTGTCCTGAATGGATAAAAGGTTTCTTGGCCAAAGTAGCCCTTGAGTATCCTGCTTACATGGTTTTCTGGGTTCTTCTTTTCTCATATGCTTTGAGCTGATAATTCTTTACTATATGGTAAGCTTTCCAATATTAGGACACTATTTTATCCAGTATTTTTTGTTTGTTTTGTTTTTAGGGTGCTGTGTGTGTGTGTGTGTGTGTATAGTCTAGCCGCCATGACTACACAATGGAAATCTAGAGTCTTCTTTTAAGCATGGTAGATTTGGGTTTAGGAAAAGATGAAATGTTTCATGTAGGTTTGCAATCATAGGTTTCTAAGCTATCATTCTACACTGTAAATTGACGATGCACTTATTTTCCCTTAAGATGACATTTTTAGGGGGCATTTTAAAATTATAACTATAGTGAAAAGGAAGAGAGTCTGAAAAATCTAAGGTAAGACTATAATCAAAATAAGATCAATCCTTTTCAATATGTTCTAGTCTGGCATGGAATTCATAAATAGGTGCAAATGTGCAAATAGCTCTTTAGAACCAAAAGCCAGTGTTCAATAAATGTTGGCAAGGATGCAGAGAAAGGGGAACCCTTTTACGCTGTTGGTAGAAATGCAAGCTGGTGCAGCCACTCTGGAAAATAGCAGGGAGGTTCCTCAAGAAGTTAAAAATAAGAGCTACCCTACGACCCAGCAATTGCAATACTAGTAGTGGATCAAATGTAACGATCCAAGAGGCACATGCACCCCAATGTTTATAGCAGCAATGTCCACAATAGCCAAACTGGAAAGAGCCAAGATGTCCATCAACAGATGAATGGATAAAGAATATGTGGTCTATACACACAATGGAATATTACTCAGTTATCAGAAAGGATGACTATTTACCATTTACATCCATGTGGATGGAACTGGAGGGTATTACGCTGAGTGAAATAAGTCAGTCAGAGAAAGACAATTATCATACAATTTTACTCGTATGTGGAATATAAGAAACAGTGCAGAGGATCGTAGGGGAACGGAGGGGAAACTGAATGGAAAGTCATCAAAGAGGGAGACAAACCATGAGAGACTCTTAATCATAGGAAACAAACTGAGGGTTGCTGGAGGGAAGGAGCATGGGGGGATGAGCTGACTGCGTGATGTGATGAGTGTTGAGTGTTATATGAAACTGACGAATTATTGAACTACATCTGAAGCTAGTGATGTGCTATATGCTGGCTAATTGAATTGAAATTTTAAAACAGCCACTGTTCACGCTAACACTGAATACATATGTTTGAAATCCAAGTGATGAGTGAGTTTTTCCCCTCTGATGGAAGTGTCATTGTCATGGTCTCAGAGTAGGAAAAGGATCCACCTTCAATGATGGTTGCATGGAAATCTGTATCATTCAATCCCTTTGCATAACTTAATTTAGAACATAGCCATTTCATAAGTGCTATTATATATAGTGCTTTATAACTATCAGAAAGAAGTTTTGGGTAATAATGGAACATATCTGACCCTGATAGTATTGTTCTTTTTGTTTGTTTGTTTTTTTATTTTTTTATTTTTGATAGTCACAGAGAGAGAGAGGCAGAGACATAGGCAGAGGGAGAAGCAGGCTCCATGCACCGGGAGCCTGATGTGGGATTCGATCCTGGGTCTCCAGGATCGCGCCCTGGGCCAAAGGCAGGCGCCAAACCACTGCGCCACCCAGGGATCCCAGTATTGTTCTTAATTCATTTCTACATATAGAGAATTTGGCAAAGAACTTCAAAAGAGCTAGTAAAATAATTAAAGTAAAATGATTACAACTGGAGGAAAAAGGTTAAGGAAACTAGGAGTTATTTGAAGAAACAGGTGGCTGAGAAAAAGATAACATTAATTTGAGAAGAGACATTAACAGTGAATTGTTTCCTTTTCTAAGACAATAGTTCTCCAGTTTAACCTCATACTGTAATCACCAGGGAAGCTTTAAAAATATACTGATGCCTTGGTCCCATCCCCGGGACTTCCAAGTTAATTGGTCTCGGATATGATTTAGGCATTAGAAATTTTAAAACAGTCTCCATGTGATTCTATGGTGCAGGGCATTACTCACTATAAAATTACTTTAGGAAGCAAATTCCTGTAGTGCAATGACAATTTGTAATACTTCAGTTTAAGTACAGCTGTTTGGGCACTTCAGAAATAGCATGACCCAGAGAATATTAGCAGATCGGGTGCCTGCAACTAGCAGATTGGGTGCCTGCATTTTTACTATAAACAGAACAAAAGAAATGGCACTTCTACAGTAGTACAAGAAATTTTAATTGGGAAAAATAAAACACTTCCTCAGAGTCTGATATGCAAAATTCTGGGATGGCTAACATAGGCATGCTGTGGCATCTTGTTATTTGTTCACGCTAATTCGAGACAGTTTTGCCTCAGGCTCGAAAGGCAGAGTTGAGCTTGAATTCCTACTCCTGACTAATCACTCATATGATCATGAAACAAATATGTATCAAACAGTATCAGGCAGGTGCGCACAAAGTACTAGAGATACAGCAGCGAGCAAAACAAGGTGTGCCAAGTGGGGTGACACACCTGTCTTATCAGGTTATTTCCAAGGATGACATTAGAAATAAACGCAAAGTGGTTAACAGAGTACCTGGTTGTTGTTGCTATTATTATATCATGTGAAGTATTTTCTCTAAGAGATAGGGAAGCATGAGATCGGAGTTAAAATCCGTGGGAATTTTTATTAATAATCTGCAACAATGATTATGAGTTTTGCTGCTCTATGTATTTCAAACAGACTTTAAAGAAACACAGAGGCTCACCTTTCCTATAACCAACCATAGCCTATGATACGTCCTGGGACACGGAGCAATCAAAATGTCTCAGAACCACTTTGCAAACCATCCATAGTATGTTCATCACAAGATGTAATGAATCGCTGCTCTCCTCAATCTCCTTTCATTTCCAGGAAAGAGGATGTTACTGATAAAAAGAAATAACATTGATTTGTGTGTATTGTACATTGCTAAAGCATTTGCACAGAAATATGGAGTTGAGCAACTGACTGAGGCACAATTTGACTACTTCATTAAAATGCAGAGAATCCACCTGGGTGGCTCAGGTGGCTCAGGTGGCTCAGCTGGGTAAAGCATCATGTCTGCTCAGGTCATGATCCCAGGGTCCTGGGATGGAGCCCCGCATTGGACTCCCTGCTCAGCGGGGAGTCTGCATCTCCCTCTGCCCCTGCCCCTCCCTTGGCTTGTGCTCTGCTCTCTCTCGCTCATTCTCTCTCAAATAAATAAATAAATAAAATATTTTTTAAAAAAACGTAGAGAATTTTTCTTTAAAAGATGACAGGCAAAATATCTCCGAAATATCTATGTTGCCCTTTCCGATGTGGACTGGATGAAACTTTGGAATGGAGAAATCTGTTATGAAAAGCCAACAGGTGTCTGTAGAGATTTCATTAGTCGCCTTTTCTGGGAACCTGGGAAATGTAAACCGTTTACAGATAATGAAACTTTATCACATAGTTGGGCATGTGAATTTTCATGTAAAATCTGTGCTAGAGTTACTAATAAAGTGAGAGCATTTGAATTTTTCTCAGGTTATTACAGCTCTTGACATAACAGTAAATTCTTTTTTTTTTTTAAAGATTTTATTTATTTATTCATGAGAGACACACAGAGAGAGGCAGAGTCACAGGCAGAGGGAGAAGCAGGCTCCATGCAGGGAGCCCGACATGGGACTCGATCCCAGGACCCCAGGGTCATGCCCTGAGCCCAAGGCAGATGCTCAACCGCTGAGCCACGCAGGCGTCCTGGCGTACCATTAACTCTTGACACTGTTATTTTCTTTTCCTCACTCCCTTCACAGTCTTTACGTGCTTCTTCCATACAGTAGAAGATTTCAGAAGGGACGGGAGTAAATGAATACCGCACTTCACTTTGAGTCAATCTCAAGGGCTCCTGTGCAGCAAGAAGGGCCAGCAGATGTCATACCCACTCTCCTGTTTCCTTTCTCACAGGCTTGCTTGGGTTCAAGTTGATTGGTTCCTTAGTCAATCTAATTTGGCTGTTGAGTTGATGAAAATCCTCAGTATGAATCCTTTCGGCCCATGATCTACACTGCAGAGACATGACCTGAGTTTCTAACCCGTCCTGATCAAGACGCTAAGAATGATCTGCATTAGGAAATCATAACTTCTTTTTGAAACATTTAAATTTGAAAAATAACTGACCATGTATGGCTGTAATGGGATTATCCAAACATTGTTGAGATGGGGCCAAATTTAGGTAGTTTGGAAGCTGTGCAGCGCTTGATGGGCCCGTGCTCATTGGCATTGAGTTTTATTGCTTTGTTCTCCCAGAGGCCAATGACTTCTAAGAGTTCCTCTTTCATGAACTGTCATCCTCGCTCCCGTCTTTGGCACGTCAGCTTCTGTTTCCTTCCTGTTCCTCACTCTTGACCTCTTGACCCATTACTCAGTTATTCTTTTTCTATTTGTATAAGCAAATGATAATAGGACAAAAAGGGGAAAAAAGGATTTGAAAATTTTTAAATTAAAACATGTCAATTTTGTCCTTTTATTTCAGATTTCTTAAAAGTTAATGAGAAAATGAGGCATAATATATTTTGACTGTGTATTTACTCAAATAAGTATTTATTAGAAACCTACTTTGCATGTCATTATAATATCTGCTGAATTTAAACTCTGGGAATGGGGACGCCTGAGTGGCTCAGTGGTTAACTGCCTGCCTTCAGCCCAGGACATGATCCTGGAGTCCTAGGATTGAATCCCGTATCGGGCTCCCTGCATGGAGCCTGCCTCTCTCTGCCTGTGTCTCTGCCTCTTTCTCTCTGTCTCTCAAGAATAAATTAATAAAAAACTTAAAAAAATAAACTCTGGGAATGTTTGGATTTTAACATGATGTCACTAAGAAATAGGATTTGGTAAGAAATACAAAATTGTGATAGCGGGCAACATGCACACAGAGTCTATGTTCTATTTTCTTTAAACAAAACATAAATAAATGAAATCATGTTGACTCTAAATGGCTATAAAAATCTGTACTTCTTCATGTCCTGTTGATACTGAAAGTAGAAAAAAAGACAAAAAAAAAGTGAGTTGTTTTAGGCTTAGGCTTTCTTCATTTCCCATAGTAGTCACTTATGCCATCAAATCCAGCCAACAGCCCCTGACAGTAGCACAGCAGTGAGAGGGACTGGGGAAAAGGGGAAATAATGGGACTTGATCCAATTAAAACTGGTAGGAAAAATGTAGCTCTTCACATTAAATGACCAAATGGCTTCTTTACCCCATTTGACGTCCAGTTAAACCTTTGAGAACTATTCCCAGATGCGGTTGCAACAGCTAATGCTCAACGTTTCTTTAGTCATTAAGATGGATTTGCAGAGATTCCATTTTAAGAAACCTGGAGAGACAACTGATTTAAAGACTCAACAAATATTTGGGGAAAAAATATCTAGAGTAGCGTAGTAATGGCCTAACATACGTTAGGTTATATTGTGCCTATCGCTGCTCTCAGCCTGGTTGTGACTTCTAATAATATCTGTGAATGTGTAAATTCAGACAATGTTGTCTTAAATCTTCGGAGCAGTAACTGGTCTCCCACACAACCCTCAGATCTAGCGTGCTGATGGCAAAGCTTCCTCCCGCAGTTTGTCTCCTCTCCATCCTTTGGTCCACCTTCAAAGCACGTCGCTTCCTTCAGCGGTCAGTACAGATTTGTTCAAGAGGAGGCTTCTTCTCATTTTGTATGGACTACATTGGGCATCGTGTGGTTAGACAGTGGCCTCGAGGGACTTGGAATCGGGTCCGTTACCTTGGAATGAAATTAACAATTTATTTAGGCAAAACATCCTCCTTTAACCGCTGACGAAGGGAAGGCCGAGAGGAGAGGTGACTTACCCAAGGGCCCCGTACTCAGTGACCTCAGGGGAACTTCTCCTGACCGCCCATCCAGTGATTTTCACTCCACCAGGGAGCCTGTTTTCCCTCAACTCTTCTGGTGACTCCACGTGTTACTGAATCGAAGACTCCGTATCTGTGAAATGGAGATTCCAGAATAGGCATTTTGCAGCATTGTTGTAAATAGGAAAGAGTTTTTAATGCCCCTTGTGTAGTTTAATGGCTTGTGTAGATTCATTTCATCCTCCTGCAAATGGTATCGACTCCTTCAACACAGCGGCGGCAGAGGGCCTGTGCCAGAATAGGTCAGAACTTCTCAGGTATTCAGACTGTGGACAGTTCTGGCTAGTGAATCAGATTGAGTCTATTTTATGCAACATGGTTGTGAATTATCATTTTGAAGGTCTATCCCCTAATAATAATTTTTTTAAAAGGTAGCCTGGGCATGAATAAAGCATATTTCTAAAGTGCATTACCTTGGGATTGGAAGCTTCTCGAATGTTATCACTTGATGTCTGGCAGCATGAAGGGCATGACGTGTTGGAGCCCTGGGCCGTAGTCACAAGACCTGGGCTCGTCCCGGCTGCTGCGGTGCAGTCTTGGCCGCGTCCTTTAACTGCTCTAGTACTCTGTTGCTCTTCATGTGAAGTGCAGACGGGGCTGGACGACTTCTAAATTCCTTTCTAATTCTAAGACACAGAGGAATCTCAGCCAAAACAAATGTTTGGGGAGCAATGTGACATTTTCCAGGAGAATAGATGGTCTAACACATTTTTTTGAATTGAAGTCACTAAAAAATCAAAGGAAAAGAACAGAAAAGTCTTAAATTAGTGTCAATGGGCCTCTCTTGCTGGACACTTACAGTAGTTGTAGAACGAAAACACCCAGTAAACCCAGGTTGACTTAGTACATTCAGAGATACAAGAATAAAACCTATTAACAGCTTGACGAGTTTATCCGAACACTGTGAGCAATCAAAGAGAGGTCTTGGGGTGAACTCCGAGAACACTCACGACTGATTCTCACGTATCTGACTTTCCGTGAGTGAGGAGCTGAGTTCCAGCTGTGTGCCTGCTGAGTTGATTAAGGAAGCTGAATTTCCTCGACGTGGATATGTACACGTATTGCCGTGGTTTCTTTTCCCAGAATATCTGGGACAGCCTGATGCTGCCTGGAAGAGGACAGGAAAAGTCCTATCTGGCACTGGGCCCCCAGGGCCCCTCCCTGCCTAGACACCTGGAGCCACTGACTGTGGGCGTCCCTCCAGGCAGGGAGGCAGGGAGGCAGGGAGGGAGGGCAGAAAGCCTAGTGACGGAGGCCGACCTCGGGGGTTGAACTCTGGTTCTGCTCCCTTGACGGCTGTGAGAACGAGGACTAGTCATTTCACATGTCTGAGCCTGTTTCTTCACCTTCAGAATGACCTTGATAAATGCATCAAGGGCGTTACATTGCCCTGTCCCATCTTTTTGGCTTAGTCTTTGCTGGGATTTACATTCCGACTTGAGTTTTTAGTCTAGTTGATCCCTGGTTCTCGTGCCTCTGGACTTGGTCTATGGACACACAACCCTGCCTCATACCTAAACGATGTCCTCTATTCCTTTACTGGTGTTTTCTCCCCAGTTCCATCTCTTACTTCTTGACATCTAAGTGTACCTACATGTGTATTATGGCCAGGCAAGATAGAACAAACTTTCAAGTGAATGATAGGTTTTCTTTTTTTTTTTAATAATAAATTTATTTTTTATTGGTCTTCAATTTGCCAACATACAGAATAACACCCAGTGCTCATCCCGTCAAGTGCCCCCCTCAGTGCCCGTCACCCATTCACCCCCACCCCCGGCCCTCCTCCCCTTCCACCACCCCTAGTTCGTTTCCCAGAGTTAGGAGTCTTTATGTTCTGTCTCCCTTTCTGATATTTCCACCCAGTTTTTCTCCCTTCCCTTCTATTCCTTTTCACTATTATTTATATTCCCCAAATGAATGAGAACATATAATGTTTGTCCTTCTCTGATTGACTTACTTCACTCAGCATCATACCCTCCAGGTCCCTCCACATCGAAGCACATGGTGGGTATTTGTCGTTTCTAATGGCTGAGGAATGTTCCATTGTATACATAGACCACAGCTTCTCTATCCATCATCTGTCGATGGACACCGAGGCTCCTTCCACAGTTTGGCTATTGTGGACAAATGATAGGTTTTCCAAGTAAAATATGATTAGTATAAAATCAAGTATTTGTTCACTGTTAGAATCCAAATGCTCAGATGAATTGATCCTTATTTTTTTTAAAGATTTATTTATTTAAGAGAGAGAGAGACAGAGAGTGCACACATGCGCAAGCACAGGGAGGGACAGAGGAAGGAGAGAGAACCTCAGGCACACTCCAGGCTGAGTGCAGAGTCCGACTTGGAGAGTGGATCGTGCTCATGATCCTGAGATCATGACCTGAGCCGAAATCAAGAGTCAGACTCAACCAACTGAGCCATCTAGGAGCCCCTGGGTCAACTGATTCTTAAATATAACTAGATTTGCTAGTTATTAAGTCCTAGCCTTGCAACCACCTCCCTCTAAAAAGAAATCACACCTCCTAACAATTCATCTATCATTCCAAGGAGCAAATAGTTGGTTGCTCTTATGAATCACTAAGTGTTCAGCTCGGCTGTTCTTCATCCTTCTGAATTGTTGTCTTGTGCCGTTTGTGGGGAGCCTCGGGGAAGTCACCCTGTAACTGAACATTGCTCACATGTGTCATGTTTTTCCTTCTTATGGGATCATAGAAAATTGATAAATTATGATTGGTATTCTTTTTTTTTTTTAAGCATTGATGATTCAGTGTTTCTTTTTAAGATTTTATTTATTTTATTTATTCATGAGAGACACACAGAGAGAGAGAGAGAGAGAGAGAGAGACAGGCAGAGGGAGAAGCAGGCTCCATGCAGGGAGCCTGATGTGGGACTCGATCCCGGGTCTCCAAGATCATGCCGTGGGCTGAAAGCGTCGCTAAACCGCTGAGCCACCCGGGCTGCCCTATGATAGGTATTTTAAAATGGACTAAATCCACTGATTTTTTTTTTTTTTTTTAAAGATGGCCTGTTTCCACTGATGTAAAGTGAGCTGACTCCTTGGTCAGTGGCCCTCTTGTTGAGGAAAGCCACATGCTCACTCTGAAAAGAAGTTAAGGAGAAATGTTCATTTTTTTTTATGCCAAATCAAACAAAACGGAATTACAGTTGGATTTCACTGTGTACCCACAATTTCTGCCTGACAGAGAGTAATGGAAAGCAGGAGAGTACTTACATTTGCTGAGATTAGTTCATTCCGAACCTCCAGGCTGTAAGGTGAGGGCAGCCCCTTTCTCCCTAAGGGAGCAAAGTCGCCTCAGGTGTCCTGGAAGAGTCACAAACCCAGGGACTCCCATCTTAAGGACAGGGTTGGGAAGGGGAGTGGGGACTAGGGAAAGTGGTGAGACCCTTTAATCGGTTGGTATGTCACGTTGTCTTGAAACATCAGCCTCATTACCATAAGGATACCAGTATGGTCCAGCTCACAGATGGAGGAGGCCCGAAATGTTGTAGACTTGGAAAACTGCACGTTCGGCGATGTTATACAGAATCCCGGGGACACGTCTGTAACCATTTCGTTTTCAGATCTGTGTTCACGGCTACCCCTCAAGCAGTCTCCTCTAACAGAGCAGAAGCCCATATATAATAGGAAAGAAACACCCCATGTGGTAATGCGAGCCAATCAATGTTTATGACAACTTTCTACTGCCTTTTCCCCAACCTCCTACCTACTGAAAATCTTGCTCGCCGTGATGGTTGATCATTCGGAACCACCTTCTCACACGTGACATTGAAAGATGCATGGCGACCCAAGACCTATTTAACATCTGTCTAAGACTTCACTCTGTGTTGAATTAAAGAAGCAATGTATTTCTGCCCAAATACTTTGTTATGGGTCCTGGGTAGTAACTGCTTGGCTTCCATTCTCCGCTGGACAACCTGCATTTCTTCAGTAACACTTTCCCTGGTGTGTTACTTAGGCCACAGCTATGCTGAGCTTTACTGCTGGATCCACAACCACAATCCACTCTCCTTCAATAGCATTTCCACCTGATGTACCACAACTAGAAAAGAAAAAGGCACAGGCCTCATGTTCCTGGACTCTCCTGAATTCCTTCTTCCCACTCCCTTTTGAGCCATTACCATGAGGTTGTACCACTACCCCTCTATTGAATCGGCTCTGGGAAGAGTGATCTTCAATTCCTTTTTACTATACAAAGGCTTTGACTTCTGAAATACATTTTTTTTAGTTTATGAATAGTAAGCTTTCTATTTTCCTCTAAAAATGGTTTTCTATTCCTTACTCCTGACTGGTGGCTTAGCTAAATGTAGAGGTTTAGGTTGACAGAAATTATTTTAGTATTTTGAAGATATTATTTCTTCTGATTCCTAATGATGCTGGAAAGGAGTTTGCTATCAATCAGACTGTTGCTGTTTTCAAGGTAATTTTTCTTCTTTGGTTGCTTTCAATTCTTGATATCTGGTGTTCTGAGGTTTCATCATGCCACCATTGTGGATTTGCTTCTGTTTATCCTTTTGTGCTTATTGCATTTCTTCAAGCTGAAGACATGTCTTTTTCTTCTATCTGGAAAATCCTTGCTAGAGACTCAATGTTCGTGTTCCCCCACTCCAATCCGTATGTTGAAATCTAATCCCCAGTGAGAGGGTATTTGGAGGTGAGCCCTCTAGGAGATGACTAGATCATTAATGTGCAAGGCTTCTGATGGGATTATCCCCTTATAAAGAAGACCTCAGAGAGTTCCCTTGCCCCTTCTTTCATGTGAGGACACAGAAAGAATTCTGCAGGCCAGAAAGGGCCCCTCACCCAACCATGCTGGCACCTGATCTTGGAATTCTGGGCTTCAGAATTCTGAGAAATGTTTCTATTGTTTAGAAGCCACCCAAACTGTGGTATTTTGTTACAGCAACCAGAATGGACTAAGACAGACAAATGTCAGTATATATTTTCATGATCTTGGCCATTTTTTGTACTCTGTAACTTCTACTGCAACCAAGATACAGAACTTACCCCAGAGAGGTCCTTTATATTCATCTCCATCAATCCTCTCCATCCCTTGACCACAGGCAACCACTGATTTGCTTACTATCTCTAAAATAGGTTATGCTTCTTCTTTTGTAGTTTTATTTGACTTCCCATTAATATTAACATTTAATCACTATTTGGGGCAATGGACATGTTCCGAAATAAGATTGCAGTAATGGATGTACAAGTCTACACATTTACTAAAAATTATTGAGCTATGTCCTTACAATGGATTAATTTTCTGGTATGTGAATTATACCTTGATAAAGCTATTAACATTGGTATAAAAATTTTATGACTATAAATATTTCCTTTTAGATTTTTTTTGGCTCTATTTTTAAGTCTTTCATATTCACCTCTTCTCTCATAATAGTTTCTTTTCCTTTCTCTTAACCTCTTAAGCATTTTTAGTATATTTGTTTGGTGAACTCTTCCTAATTACTTCATTTGTTCTGTTTCTTAATAGAGTTTAAATTCCAGGGGAGCCTGGGTGGCTCAGTCAGTTAAGGTCTGCCTTTGGTTCAGGTCATGATCCCAGGGTCTTGGGACTGAGCCCCTTATTGGGCTCCCTACACAGTAAAAGAGCCTGCTTCTCCCTCTGCCCCTCCCCCACGCTTATGTGAGCTCTCTCTCTAATAAATAAATCTTTTTAAAAAAAGAATGATAATTCCATTCATTATCTGTAGACTCTCCATTCTTATTTTTTGCTTCATTATAAGGTATGCAATTTTTTATTGTCAACTCTTCTTCAGAGGTTAACTGTGGGAATACCTTGTGCCCTGGGTTTTAAAAGTGTCCTATTGAGATATTTTGATATTTCTGGATCATGGTTTTTTATTAGTTCTCAACCTGCAGGTAGTATGTGTCCAGATGTCTCTAGACGACTATGTGTTTCTTTCATTGTTATATAGGAACAGCAAATTTCCTTATTGCTTTCTCATCCAGTTGTACACAATTTTTTAACTTCTTTTTTTTAAAGAAAAAAAAACAAAAAACAAGACAGCCTTTGAGGCCTTACTGGCCTGAGGCTCTGTCTCAAGACCTGCATGGGTATTGAAAACCAGGACTCCAATCCCAGAGTCAACATAGGTCTGAGCACTCAAATTCCCAATACAATATTACTTTCTACTTCCTATTAAGTATTTGAGTTCAGTCTTCTTTTTGGTATTTTTGGAATGTTTCCCCTTTCCTTCTTTTGAGCTCATCTTTTAATTAAAAAATATTTTGGGGGATCACCTGGATGGCATAATCAGTTAAATGCCTGAGTCTTGGTTTTATTTCAGGTTGTGGTGTCAGGGTCCTGAGATTCACCCCCTGGAGTCTGGCCCCATGCTCAGCGGGAGTCTGCTTGAGTTTCTATCTCCTTCTCCCTCTGCCCTTCCCTTCTATATGTGTGTTCTCTTTCTCTCTTTCCAAAATAAATAAATAAATCTTAAAAAGGTATTTTTGATTACCTTTATCCATAATTTCTATGTATTTTTAATGTGTTCAATGCTTAAGTACATTAACTTCATTCACCATGATTCAAGAGTTACTTAGTCTTCAAATCATAGGG
Organism: Vulpes lagopus; assembly: GCF_018345385.1. Classification (NCBI taxonomy): domain Eukaryota; kingdom Metazoa; phylum Chordata; class Mammalia; order Carnivora; family Canidae; genus Vulpes; species Vulpes lagopus. Next base: position 132,822,415 of record NC_054829.1, read on the forward strand.
TCATTTATCAGTTTTTGGTTCACTGATTCCTTGAAATGTTGCATGTGTCAACTTCTAACATGGTAGCTCCTTATACCTTGGTTTTTGTGACATCATTTGCTCTCATCTTTTCTATTACTCACAGAAAGCAGTAGGAACTGTTGGAAGAGCATGAACTTTGTCATCAGACACACTCAAATTCAAATACTGATCCTTCTACTTGTGTATTGTGTGATCTTCACGTTCATAATTTAACTTTGTTTTTTCCACTGTATGCTTTTGTGACTTGAATCACCGTTGAAGTTTGAGAATCCATAACTAATAGTAACAGTATTCTTGGTGGCAGAGAACAGTAGTGATGGGCTACTTTTTCCTTGTCTTTTAAAAGTTTTCACCTTGCAAAAAAAAAAAAATTCATCTCGCAACAAGTTAGTATTTTTTTTAAATTGAGATAATAATTGACATAGAACATTATATTAGTTTCAGGTATACAACCACGATTGTATATATATGTATATTGAGAAATGATCACCATAGTGATTGGTCAACATCCTTCACCACACACATTTACAATCTTATTTCCTTTGTGACGAGAATTTTAAGATATATTCTCTTAGCAACTTAACACTGGGGTGCCTGGACCCCTTTGGGAAGATCTGGGGCTGCCTGGTGCTCTAATCAGGGGATTTGGAGGGGGATCTCTTTAGGGAGATGACAGGACTGCCCCCCAGGTTAATGATTTAGCTTTAAGATTTTTATCTGTAAAAGGGAAAAAAAAATACGTGTTCTTTAAAGTTATAATGAAGAATAAACTAAGTAATGTGTATAAAGGACACAGAGTACCTGACAAAGATTAAGTGCCTTAATATTAGTTGTAGCAGCAGATATTTATGATACTCTTGCTTTCAGCTTAAAAGTGATAATTCTTCATGTTCCTTACTTTTCCAGATTCTTCAAACTGGATCTGTTCATAGAGTTTTTGAGGAAGAAAAAAAACAAAACAAAACAGAGAGGAGTCCTATTATTTGCTGACAAACTTTATCTATTACATCACTGACCATTCCAGAGGAGAGTGTTGTTGTTGTTGTTGTTGTTGTTGTTGTTGTTTTTTAACTCGTGTAATTGCTTTTCTAAAGACAGGGATTGTGGACAGTTAATAATATCCAATTGAAAATCTCCTGGGTTATTTGAGGTGAGCTCAGTGGTGATATCAATAGTAAATCCTTTCCTTCATTGGAGACACAGGTGAATAGATTTTTCTTCATTTTCCAATAAAAGCAGACTAAGTCAATGTACCATGCTAACATACAGGCTTTGCCTGAGAGGACTTATCTTCATTTTTGCTCAATGGTGTCTATCATCTAGGAAAGGAGCACACAGATGTTGTATTTACAGTATTTTTGTACCATTAATTACCATTCACAAGAAGGGAAAAGTCCCTAGCTGCTCTCTTCCTTTCTCATTCCATATTTCTTCCTCCTAGAATAATCCTTGACACTCCCATGATTCCCGACATCACTAACTGTCTACTCTCAAAATTATAATTCTAGACTTCATCCCTCAACTCTCTCCTGAATTCTATATCTAGATGCTGTTAGAAGTTCCTGTTGCCTGAATAATCTCAACTATGATTATTTTCTTTTCTGGTTTCCTGCAAGAAAGGAAACTTACAAAGGTAATAACCAAAGTAGAAAGTACCATGTTGACAATAGTCCAGGAATTATCCTGTAACTTTGTGATAATCTCTAGTGAAAATAGCATGGAAGGATTTAACTTGAGAAATGTCTTAGGTTAAAGCAACATTTCTTGCTACCTTTACCTTGAAATAGTGTATACTCCACTTTCAACCTCCATGCAAGTATGGCTCCCTTGACTGCGCTGACAGAGATACCAATCCGAAGCACATCAACAAGTCAGAAAAAGAGAAAAATGAGTAGGTATTGGAGGTTCCAGTTTTCTTATTATATCTGCTACATGGATCCAGGAAGTAGAAGACAGTTTTCTGATTTTTAAAAATACACCTACTCCCGTCTTGATGTTTCACAGATAATTTTTAGTCAGCTCCTAGTGCTTAGTCTGTACAATCATCCTTCTTCTGGTATTAGTAGCCTCTTTCACTGCAGGGCTACCTCTCTGCCTCTCCTTGTGGTTCCAAGGATGCTAATTCCAGAATTGTCCTACTCTGATACACAACCCAGAACTGGGCAATCGTATTATCCATCCAATTGGCAACAGTGTTTGGTCAGAGCATGAGCATATTAACCAAGCCAGTCAGTCTTTTTCTTCAGTTTCACTTTGGGAGGGGAAAAAAATCTCTTTATCCTTGGATCACAAGCTGTAAAGATAGACTCCAAAGCTAGATCATCTGTATAGCTGCAATGTGGCAACATCTAAAAGGAATAGGCCTACAATTAGAGAGCCATAGTGAAATGCAAAGCAATGGACATTGATGATGCATTTGGATTCTTCAGTTACCCTTTTTCTTTTCATATAAGCCAGGGTTTCTGTTTGAAGTGGTTTGAGTTGGATTTCTGTAACTTGCAAGTAAAAATTGTAAAACACATCTTAGCATATCTAAAGTAGAACTCAGCATTGCATTAGTCCCAATTCTCTCCTCTCTCCAGTCTGTGCTGGTTGCTGAAATCTCCAGCTCCCTGATCTTCTAAGTCCGAAACAAAGAAGTTATTGTAATCCTGTTACTGCTGCTGCTGCTTTTCCGTGTGAATGGTGGGGCTCCAGACTCATTGGTCCCATCCTTCTCTGATGGTGACAGTCGTGGATTCCTTACACAATTAGCGTTCAAGTGGATGGCTTTGAATCCAGCTTACAGGATGACCAGAACTGTCTGAGAAATCAGTTAAGTGCCTAAGCACTCAGAAATATCTGAAAAGGAAAACCTCGAGAGTCAGCCATGTGATATGCAAGGGCCCAGTGTGAAACGAAAAGACATGCTCCTCATTCAAAAGACAGGAAAAAGAAATGTCATAAAAGATATTAAAATATAAAGCTTTTCCCTTTCTTCCTAGGTCTCTCTTCACCTGTCATAGTGTATTATTTGCTATTTAATGTTGAGTCATTGGGAAAGAGATACTCATTGGGTTTAGAGGCTCACAGGTGCCCCTTGATTTGTCTAGTGCACAGTCCACTAGCAGCAGGGCTTCCTCCCTTCCTCCCTCAACCATCGCTGCACAGCACCATGTCAGAGAAATAAATCTCCCATTCCCATGACCTGCCACACCAATTTATAGTGGGCTGGAGATGGCCAAAGACAAAAACCTCAATATCTGGATGAGCCCGTTCTCAGGTAGAGTAAGAAGCTCAGAAGCCCATCTTTGCATAGTGACAGTTGACTGTATGGATGTACTGCTGGCCCATGGCAGGGACAGCCATTGCCATGTCTGCCCTGAGATGTTGTCTCAGGTACTTGTCTCATCTGGCACCACACTTAGGCCTGCAGAAGAGGCTGAGTGTAGCAGTGCTTACTGGGCAGAGAAAAGAGTGGGTGAAGTGGGGAGGCAGGGTGCAGTGGGGCAGGGATGGCCTGTGGAGCCCCTCTCCAGGGAAGGCAAGTGGTGGGAATCAAGGCTGCACATAAGCACGACCGCCCATGAGCCATGGCTCCCAGCCCCCTACACATGCTCCATGGTTCTATTGACTTCACTTACAGCATGGAAATCCAAATATAAAATTATTGGAAATTTTAAGATGGTGACCAAAGAGCAATAAACCCCAAGCACGGGGCCCTTCTGAGGTCACACAGGACCCAACCTGCAGGAAGCCCACTTTATGAACAAATGGCCTTTTTGTTAATTTGGCCAAAGACAGCTCAACAGAATTATAATTTAGAAGCAGGAGACTGAGCTGTAGGTCCTCCCAGTCATGCTCTCTTGCCTCATTCTTCTAACCCTACCTGTGGCCCAGAAAGCACCAAGTACTCCCTGAAACACAGTCTGAAAATTAAAAACAAAACAAAAGCAAACAAAAAATAAAATTTTTATTCTTATTCAACAGTCTAGGAAAATTCTGGCACTTCAACTTTAATTTGCTTTCGTTTTCTATTAAAAACTCAGATGACAGCCTGTATTTAATAACAAATAATAATTTTAAATATTTTTTAAAAAACAAAGTGCACTTGACCCTGTATTTAATTATTAGATCAAAAGTAAAACAATGTTTGTGTAATTATTTTAAAATCAGGAATTTAACAAATCTTCACTTCCTTTACTACACACCCACTTCCTATTCTTGTGTTACTTTTTCCTGAGATTATGATTGTAGACCATGATTATGAATTTTCAACATCAAGGTTTAACTACAGGAACCTTTCTGAGTTTTCACTTTAATTTTGAGAACTTTCAGAAGACACATTAAAACATGTTTGCATATTTGTAGCTAAGTTCATTGTCAAGTACTTCCCCATTTTAGAGATCTTGATGATTAAACTTCCAAGTGGGTGGAGTACATTTCTGAGGTTTTGTTTCATTTCTCTCATTCATGGGAGGAAAGTGGGTGTTATATTTTTTTGTAGTTTTTGCATGTTTTGGATGTTTTTTGTTACTATCTGACATGAATGATGTTTGATTTGATTTGGGATTCTGTGTTCTCCATTTTTAAACCTCAGATCACTATAGATATTCTATTCTTTACTGGAATTTAAGAGAGCATTATACTCTTATACTTGTAATTAAAAATATTTTATTAATTTTTTTGTGTAACAAACAGATTCTGGCCTTTCCTGCCTAGAAAAGTATTCTTCTATTATATCTTGGATTATAATTTCTCTATTACTTGTTTTATTTCCTTTTTTTCTTTTTAGAATATCTTTGTATCAGGATATTGGATCTCTCCTCTCTGTTCCTCATATGTTGTCACATTTATCATTTTTATGATTTCTCCTTCTTTCCTGGGGGACATTTTGAAGTTTTTTATTTGGTTTGTTTAGCCTCACTTCTACATGACTCCAGTGAAAATTTTAATCCTGCTATTACAATTTTTAAAATTTCTTCGAAGTGTTCTTGATCTCATCTGCTCTTATCTTACTTTCTGCTGTTTTTTTTTTTTTTCATTCTGCTATGAAGTGAGCTATATTTAGGCCTTGGGTTTGCAGATACATTGCTGGTAAGGATTGTCCATGGTCATCCTTACTGTCACTTGTGTATTGGTAAAAACCATCCTCTCAGCTGTGTACAGCTTTAGCTCAATTTATGATACCTCAGAAATATTCATCTGGCACTGAAATGGAAAATTCTGTTTTTACTTCTCCATTTCTTTACTCTAAGGGAGATAGCATAGATCCTAAAACAGCCCTCCATTATTCAATCTGGTGCAGTCCATGAAAGATTGGTCTCCCCTGCAAACACCACTCCCAGCATCCTTCTTGTCTCTGCTACTATTTATGTGGCTTTACCTAAAAGGTCATCTTCCTGGGATACAAGGGCCACATTCCATTGCTGTCTGCCCCTGGCCTTGTTGAACAGACAGAATTATCCTGGATAAGAGCAATTGAGAAGGGAGGTGCAAGATCTCAGCTGTCTCAAAAGACAGTAGAGGGGGGTTACTCAGTTTTCTTTATTTCTTTCCTTTTTTTAAAGATTGATTTATCTACTTGAGAAAGAGAGTGTGTGCAAGCAGGGGGGAGGGGCAGAAGGAAAAGGAGAGCGGCAGGTTCCCCACTATGGCGAACTCCAAGTAGAGCTCCATCTCACCACCCTGAGATCACAACTGGAGCAGAAATCAAGACTCCAACACTTAGCCAACTGAGCCACCCAGGTGTCCCTCAGTTTTCTGATTAATGTGATATTTATTGCTATAAAAACAAGCAGTAAAAATGAGTCAAAGTCTCTTTCTCCTCTTTTCATTTTCAGTTGTGTCATTCTGGTTCAGAGAGTAGATTGCAGGCAGGCCACTGATGATGTTGCTCCATTCAACTGCTGCAACATCAAAGTCCATGGAACTATCAGTGTCTGGTGTGTACATTTGATTCCTGTCTTTATGTTTTAAGCTATTGCTAATTATTGCCATTCCTTATGATTTTTCCTCTAATTGATTTACAAGTTGGGAAATTGTGATCTCAACCCAGAAATCAGAGTCTTCTAAATGCAGGTAAAATCAACAGGCTGAGGAATGTCATAGTCATTTTATTATTTACAAGGCAACAGTTAACACATCCAATTTGAGTGGAAAGAATGCCAGCGTCAGAAAACTTAAGAGTCAAGTTTTTAACCCTGTTTATTAATTATGTGACCTTAAACAAGTTGCTTAGCCTTCATGGATCTCTTTATTTTTTCATAAAGTGGCAATAATCATGTTTGTTCTAAGGATCTCATATGGGTATTGTGAGGACCAAATGATTTAATACTTGTAAAAGACCTTTGTAGTCATTAACACTCTAGATCCAATTATTACTATCACACCCATGACCTTGGCTTCATCATTGGCAAGTTGAAACAGCTGAGCTAACTGAGCTAACAGGTCACAGAAGTGATTCATTAATATTTATTTCTAATTTTTGGCTGTTAGTGAATATAGATTTTGGACATAAAAAGTAAATGGTAATTGTGAGTACTGTAGACTCTGTCATTAAAATAAAAAGGAAAAATAGACATCTTTTATTTTTGTCAACTTGTTAAATTCATATGAATTTTACCTACTGCCTCCTAGGTTCTATAAATAGAGGGTTTCTTTCATAATTTTTTCCTTTTTACCCATAAGAATATGTGAATTTTCAGAGTCTGTACTACCCCTCTTAGGTGCATAAAGAATACATCAAATGAGACCAAAGAGTCACAGATAAACTTTTGCTCTTATTAAATTTGATTAGAACAAAAGAGTAGACAATTAAAATTGGAAAGTGTTTTGTAGAAAAGAAAGCAATGAAAAATTGGTCTTTAATTGTCTTTAAGACTAATTGGAGGCAGAGACTTCTAAATAGGGTTATAATTTATAGGCTAATAAATGCCACAGACATCTTGTTATTAACATGAAAATTAGCAAACATATAAGGAGAGACCAGTTTGGAATATGGCAGTTCTAAGCACATGGAAATAAAACACAAATAAATTATATATTTTATTATATTTTATTTGTAATTGGAGTATAATGTACTCCTCTAAGAAGAGACAATAATAAAATCTTCCAGGCTTTAAACCTAGTTACAAGTGAATGAGATAGTCTGCTTCATGGCATAGCAAACACTTTTTTAAGAGCAGGATTCTTTGCTGAAATATGACAAAAGTTTCTCTCTCTTTTTTTTCTCTTCCTCTCTAAGTTATTGAAAGAAGTCTGTAAACTTGTATTCATTTTGCATGTAATGTGACTTTTCCCTTCATTTTGCAGATAGGAAAACCGAGATAAAGAGAAATGGAAGAATTTCAATGTCCTTATCATTTTACACTTTGTGTGTCTTTTTCCTATGTATTTTTTAAATAAATTAATTAATTCCTTGAGTTAAAAGCTGTCTTATCCATAATAGGTCACCACAGCCTTGAATGCAGTTACTCATTGTATACTTGCCCCAGAGCTGTAGCCCTGAAATGCATGTAGCAAGGAAGGAAATGGCTAACAGCAGGTCTATGATCTTCCCTGTAGCCTCTGGGATTCCTTAAAACATTAACCTATGAAATTCATAGAAGGATATTGAAAATTCTGGAGGTTTTACAACACCACCCTTATGTGCAAGGATTTACTAGAAGGACTCCTAGAAGTCAGAAAGGCTGTTATGCTCACAGCCACAGTTTATTATAGCAAAATTAGCAAAAGAAAGAGGCACATAAGGGCAGGTTCCAGGAGAGTTCCAAGCATGAGCTTCCAGTTGTTCTCTCCCAGTAGAGTCTTGTGAACAATACTTACTTCTCCCAGCAATGATGTATGACAATCACACAGAATATTGTCAACCAGGGAAGCTCCCCCAAGCCTTGGAGGTTTCTTTCTCCAGCTTTATTGAGGTAAAATTGGCAAATAAAATTGTAAGATATTTAAAGTGTTCATTGTGATTGATATATGTATACATTATGAAAGGATTTTTCCCATCTTATTAACACATCTGTTATATCACATATTTGTGGTGTGTGTGTGTGTGTGAAGATTTTTCATTTTTCTTTACTTGGAAATGCATCAAATAGCAAATAGGCAGGAAAGACCTTGTTCTCCAAATACTGGGGATATGAATCCTGATTGCTGCTTCTGATCACAAAGATGGAAAGAGATGAGAGGTCTGGGTTGCTGCACTTCCTCCTATTGCTGCAAGCCCCTCCCTCTCTGACTGAAATGACCTCCAGGAAATTTAAAGAACCAGTGTCCTTTTCTTTCCTCTTCATTTTCCTCTTTTCCTCCTTGGGAGCAATATGTTAAAGATTAGAACATTTGAAAACAACTGCAAGGGAAAATAAGGAAATGACTGCAGCCCAGGAAAATTTCAGAAAAGACCTAAGAGGTCTTAAATTTATACCAGGCTGATCCTCAGCATGGAGTAGTCTACAACAATCAAAAACAAAAATAACAGCATATAGCAAATACTGGGGAAGGAGAAAGGGGAGAATCTGATTTCCATGTTACCACATTGTGAGATTCAATTGCCTAATTTTCAACCAGTCACAAAGCATATGAAAAAACAAAAAAGTATGGCTCATTCAAAGAAAAGACTATATATCAACAGAAACTGTCCCTGAAAAAGACCTGATCACAGATCTACTAGGAAAAACTCTAAAACAACTGTTTTAAAATTACTCAGAGAACTAAAGGAAGTTGTGAAGAAATTCAAGAAAATTATGGATGAACAAAATGAAAATATCAATAAGAGAAAAAATTCTAAAAAACTAAAAAGAATTCTGGAGCTGAAATGTACAATAACTGAAATGAAAAATTCATTAGGCTACAAACGCATATTTGAGCCAGCAGAAATACAAATCAGTGAACTTGAAGATAGAAAAATGGAAGTGATCAAGTCTGAGAAAAAGAAAAAAAATGAAGAAAAGTAAGGGACCTGTGAGATACTATCAAGTAGATCAATATATTCTGAGAATTACAGAAGGAGAAGAGATAGAGAAAGGGAAATAAAAAATATATGAAGAAATAATGGCTGGAAACTACCCAAGGAGATGAATATACACACCCAACAGGCTCAGACAACTCCAAGTAAGATAAAGAGACCCATGCCAAGAGATTTAATACTTAAACTTTTGAAACATAAACACAAAGAGAAAATCTTGAAAGCAGCAAGAAAGAGATGACTAATCACACACAAAGGATCCTCAATAAATTTATCAGTAGATTTCTCATCAAAAACTTTGCATACCAGAAGTCAGTGGACTGATGTATTCAAAGTAATAAAAATAAAAATGTCGAAATCAAGAATTCCACATCCAGCAAAATTGTCCTTCAAAAGTGAGGGATAATTTAAAATATTCCCACATAAACAAAAGCAGAGGGAACTTGTTGCCATTAAATCTGCCCTGAAATAAATGCAATAGAGCATTCTGCAGAGTGAAATGAAGACACTAAACAGTAACTTGAAGCCATATGAAAAAATGAAGGTTTCAGTACAAATAAACATATGAGAAATTATAAAAGCTAATGTTATTGCAATAATGGTGTGTAACTCCACTTTTTGTTTCCTACTTGATTAAAGAGACTAATTTAAAAGTATATATATGAAATCTAGTGTAACTTTGGTTTATAACTACAGATTTTGTTTTCTACACGACTTAAGAGACTAATGCATTTTAAAAATTGTTAATTTATGTTTTGAGACACACAGTGTATAAATATGTAATTTTGTGATTTCAAACAACCAGAAAGGGTGGGGATAAAACTGTGATAGATGAGAGCTTTTTCAATATTAATGAAGTTAAACTGATATAAATTCAAATTAGAGTGTTACAACTTTAGGATGTTAAATGTAATCCCCATGGTAACCACAAAGAAAATAGCTATAGAATATACACAATAGAAAATAAGAAAGGAGTTTAAACATTTCAACATAAAAAATTAAACACAACAGAAAACCATAATTCAGGAAATAAGGGACAAAAAAGTCTATAAAGTAAATCGAAAACAAATAACAAATGACAGAAGTAAATGCTTTATTATTAATTACCTTAAATGGGTTAAACTCTTCATTCAAAAGACAGAGATTGTGAGATGGATAAAAACACATAATCTAACTATATGATATTTACAAGAGCTCACTTTAGATCCAAAGACACAGATGGGTTGAAAGTTAAAAGATGGAAAAAGATATCCCTTGCAAATAGTAATCCAAAGAGAGTAGGAGTGGCTATACTAATATCAGACAAAATAGACTTTAAATAAAAAAAAGGTTATAAGAGACAAAGAAGGATGTAATATATTAATAAAATGTTCAATGTAACAAGAAGATATAACAATTATAAACATTTACAAACCTAATGACAGGTATTCAAAACACATAAAGCCAAAACTGACAGAATTGAAGGGAGAAAAGGATAGTTCTACAATAATGTTTGGATATTTTGATATCTCATTCTCAATAATGTATAGAACCAGTGAAGATAAATAAGGAAAATTGACTTTATACAACACAATAAAACAACTAGAGCTAACACACAACAATAGCAGCACACACATTCTTCCCAAGTGCACATGGAACATTTTCCAGGATAGACCATATGTTAGGCTACAAAGGAAGTCTCAATAGATTTAAAAAGATAGATATCATGCAAAATATCTTCTCTGACCACAACAGGATAAAAATTAGAAATCAGTCACAATTAAAGTGAGAAAATCCAGAAATTTGTGGAAATAAAACAATAGATTCTTGAAATAACCAATGTGTAAGAGGAAGAAGCTACAAGAGAAACTAGAAAATAGTTAAAGACAAAGATGAAAACACAGCGTACCAAAACTTATAGGACACAGTGAAAATGGTGCTAAAAACTTGTAGCTATAATACGTTAAAAAACAAAGATTTCAAATCAACAACCTCACTTTACTAAGGAACTAGAAGAACAAAAACAAACTAAACAAACTAAACAAACCCAAAGTTATTACAAGAAAGGAAGTAATAGAGACACCTGGTGGCTCAGTGGTTGAGCATTTGCCTTGGCTCGGGCATGATCCTGGGGAACTGGGATCGAGTCCCACATCAGGCTCCCTACAGGGAGCCTGCTTCTCCCTCTGCCTGTGTCTCTGCCTCTCTCTCTCTCTGTCTGTCATTAATAAATAAATAAAATCTTTAAAAAATAAATAAAAAAATAAAATCCCCATGATGCTTTTGCAGAAATAGAAAAAGTTATCCTAAAATTCATACAGAATCTCAAGAGACTGAATAGCCAAAGCAATCTTGAAGAACAACAAAACTGGAAAACTCACACCTGATTTCAAAAGTCACCATAAAGCTACAGTAATCAAAACAGTGTGGTATTGTGGCATCTGGGTAGCTCAGGGTTGAGTGTCTGCCTTTGGCTCCTGGTATGACTCTAGGGTCCCTGGATCAAGTCCCACATTGGGCTCCGCAAAGGGAGCCTGCTTCTCCCTCTGCCTCCCTCTGAGTGTCTCTCAGTAATAAATAAATAAAATCTTTAAAAAAAAGTGTACTGGCATAAAGATAAGCATATAGACCAATGGAATGGATTGAAGAGCCCAGAAATCAGCACTCACATATACAATTAAATAATTTTTGATAAAGGTGCCAAGACCATTTAATGGGGAAAGAATAGTCTCTTCACCAAGTGGTGCTGGGAAAACTGGATATCCATATGTGAAAGAATGAAGTTGGGGCCTTGACTAACACCACATACAAAAATGAACCCTAAATGGATCAAAGCCCTAGGTGTAAGAGATAAAAACTGTAAAACTCTTAGAAGAAAACAAAGGGTGAAGTCTTCATGACACCGCATTTGTCAGTGATTTCTTCCACGTGACACCAAAGGCATAGGTAACAAAAGAAAAAATAGGCAAACTGGACTTCACAAAGTCAAAAAAAAAAATGTGCATCGAAGGCAATACCAACATACCAACTGAGTAAAAAGGCAATTCACAAGATAGAAGGAAACATTTGAAATTATATGTCTGATAATGGATTAGTATCTAGAATATATAGAGAACGCCTAAAACTCAACAACAGCAAGAAAAACAACTCAATTAAAAAAATTAGTGAAAGACTTGAATAGATATTTCTCCAAAGGGGACAATATGCCAATGAGCACATGAAAAGATGCTCAACATCATTAATCATTAAGGAAATACAAACCAAAACTACAATGAGAATCATCTCACACCCGTTAGGACAGCTACTATCAAAACAACAGCAACCACCACCAACAAAAACAAAACAGAAAATAACAGGTATTGCTAAGGATCTGGAAAAATCTTGTGCACTGTTGGAGGGAATGTGAGATGATGCAGCCATTACGTATGGTAGCTCCTCAAAAATGTAAAAAATAGAATTGCCATGTGACCCAGCAACTTCACTTCTGGATATATATCTAAAAGAATTGAGACCAGGGTCTCAAAGAAATATTTCTACACCCCCGTGTTCATGGTAGAATTATTCATAATAGCTGAAATATGGAAGCAACCTAAATGTCCATCAACGGATGAATAAATAAGCAAAATGTATAGAGATACAATAGAATGTTATTCAGTCTTAAAGAGGAAGAAAATGCACTACAGCATGGGTAGGCCTTGAAGATAGAATGCTAAATGAAATAAGCCCAAAAAATGACCAGTACTGTGTGACCCCCACTTATATGAGATACTTAGTGTAGTCAAAATCATAGAGACATATTATATATATAAAATACAGTGACAGGGAATAAAGGGGAAAGGAGAAAAATGGAGTGGGGAATATCAGAAAGGGAGACAGAACATGAAGACTCCTAACTCTGGGAAACAAACCAGGGGTGGTGGAAGGGGAGGTGGGTGGGGAGTGAGGGTGACTGGGTGACGGGCACTGAGGTGGGCACTTGATGGGATGAGCACTGGGTGTTATTCTGTATGTTGGCAAATTGAACACCAATAAAAAATTAAAACAAGAACAAAAACAACAAAATCGTAGAGACAGACAGTAAAATGGTGATTGCCGTGGCCTAGGGAAGGGGGGATAGGGAGTTATTGTTTAATGGATATAGTTTCAGTTTTACAAGATGAGAGAGATTATGGAGGTGGATGACAGTGATGGTTGTACAAGATTATGAATGTATTTTAATGCCACCGAAAACTCTACACTTAAAAATGGTCAATTTCATGTTATGTGTATTTTACCATAATAAGAAAATAGAAATAAAAAAAAAACACTGTGACAATTCAAAAGGGAGACCTAAGAAGAAAGGGGGTGAAAAAAACCCTATATTTTAATATCTATAATGACATTTCATGCCTGCTTTTTATCAGGTGGCCCTGATTTAAAAAAATAAATTATGTAGCCAACCCTGCAGTGAATATTAAAAAATATTCTATGACCGGCCTAAAATACAGTTGAATTAGCTGATAGAGTTCTTCAAGAACAGGGAGGTAGGAAGCGTATTACAGAGATACAATGAAGCTGGACTTTCCAGATTCTTAAACCTGAGGCAGACAAATATGGTGGGGCCTGGATGGTCTTTCCAACGAAAAACATGTCTTGAGCGCTATTCATTGCACCAATGAAAGCTATTTCAAGTTAACGCCGATCACATATTTCAGGCCAATTAAAAAACCCTCTGATGAGGATTTTGAGAACAATATGTTGAAAGCAACAACATCTGGAGTGTGGATTTCTGATGAGGGCGATTTAAAAGTTAGCAGCCCGCCCTAGAGTATAGATTAAAATCCACTTTTCTGCCCGTGCATTGAGCCACTGACATTTCTCTGACAGCGCAGTGCTCAGGCCCGTCCCTCTTGGGAGGTCTGGAACCCAGTCCCTTCCAGGCAAACGGGGACTGCTTCTCTCCCATTAGCTTTCAAACAGAATGCAGTCTATCCCATGTTTAAAATCAGAACTCACGTCCCTGCTTTTGACTCTCCCCGCCACCTAGGCGCTGCCTTGACTTGCTGTCACTCTTATCACCACCAAGCCATTGAACCTCGCAGTAGTGCCTTAATTTCCTTTCTTATAAAACGAGAACATTTACTTGCAGAGAACTTTACTTTCATCCTCTCCTTTTCAGTTTTGAATATTACTTCCCCCGGGAAAGCCCTCCCTGACCTAGCTGTCCTTCGTTTCCCTTGTAGTGCTGTGTCTCCCCTTCCGCATCACTTCTCGTACTCCCTTATTCCTTTACTTGTTGATGTGCCTTCCACAGTGCAAGCTTTGAGACCAGAAAAGGGACATGAGTTACTCACAACTGTCTCTCTAGTGCCTGACACAGAATGGAGGCCTAATAGTATGGATTGAATGCATTTGATGCATTTCGTATTCATTTAGAAGCATCTATAGAGTTTGCAGCCGAATTTGCTGCTGTATAAAGAAACGTGTCTCACTCAAGCTTCCTTATTCAAGTTATTCTCTTTTTTAAAGATGCAGTCACCTCTCTGAATGTTAAGTGCCTGTCAGGTTTAGAGGTGCCCTCTGGCTAACTTGGGAAAGGACATTTGCAATATTACGTCTATATATCTTCTTCCCATCCATATCCCACCACCCCTACCTCCTCCCAAAGAAATGCACCACGTCCACGATTGATAGCTACGACAAGAGACTCTCTGAAGGCTTGGTCATAGTAGCCAGGGTGTCACTCAACCAGGACCGATGACAACAAGATTGGATATCACTGTTTATTGAGTTTAATTGTCCCTGCAAAACCTTCAGACATTCCCTAGGGAAAGACACAATCATAAGAGTTTAAATTTCCTCCAAGAACACTTTACTTTTTAAAAAATAAGAATCACTCGTGTCATCAGAATTGCCACATGCACACATACACACAGCCCGCTTAGTAATCATCTTTTAAGATCCCTTTTACCCCTGTGTTTTCATTTTATAGATGATGAAACAGGCTTAGCAAGAAGAATTAACTCAAGGTCTGGAAGCTGGTGGGGAGGACCAGTTTGCAGACGTCAAGACCTGGGCTCGTGCACCTGCCACAATGCGTCCCCGGAGGAGTAAAATGCCTCCCTCTTAGACACATACGAAACTCAACTGAGACTGGAGAAGGGCAATCATCTCAGTAATATGAATTTCCTCTGGGATTTTCTAGTACTAGCACTGGCCCTTTGAAATGTAGAACTACCTATAAAAGGAAACAGGACTTGAAATGCAAACTCAGTGCGACTCTCATTCTTAGACATAGACGCTATGATTAACTTTCATAGGAATAACTGAAATATGATGTCGAACTTTATTGTTTTGGAGTGCTAAGAAGAATTTGTATTTTGGAGTTTACCAAACAGTGTTTAATGTTCTTGGTGGTCAAAGGCCAAGGGTGATCTTTCCTTGGTTTCCTGCATGTCTGAGATGGTGCCTGGCGCCTCACAGGAGCTTAGTGCATGTTAGCAGATGAAGGTGCCTGCTGGCCCACTCGAACTTTTGTAAGTTCACTCTGGCACACTCATCCTTTTTTTAAAAAAATATTTTATTTATTTATTCATGAGAGACACACACAGAGAGAGAGAGAGGCAGAGACACAGGCAGAGGGAGAAGCAGGCTCCATGCAAGGAGCCTGACATGGGGCCGGATCCTGGGTCCCCAAGATCACGCCCTGAGCTGAAGGTGATGCTAAACCACTGAGCCACCTGGGCTGCCCTGGCACACCCATCCTAATGACAGGCGGTGTGCATAGCTGTGCAGTGTGGACTCTGAAATCAAGCTGCCAGCTTGAAAATCCAGGCCTGACATACATGTCTGTAAACTGGCTACAATTGCAATATCTCCATTATAGGGCTACATCACTTTGAAGAGTAAATAACTCCTATGCACTTGGTGCCTGACATTAATAAGTTCTGTAGGGGTTTGTAGTTATAAAAATGGGTCCTAAGGTCATTACTGTGGATGTCAGGATTTAACAGATGTTACATGGAAAAGACTAAAAGATCGTATAAGATGCATTGTATATACAGATGCATGAATCTGGGTTTTATTACCATAAAGGATTTTTATGAGATTGGTTTGTAGTCATCTGTCCTTTGAAAAATTCCTTCCTGCCTGCCTTTACAAAAGGAAAGTGGACACTAGGGGTTTATAGTTATGTTCTCTTAATCTAGTGTGATCCTTAGTTGATTAAGCCAAAATAAGCATTAGTGAAGCAGTATTGTATAAAGGAGCTGGGCTCCTGATCTGTATAGGTTGTCAAGTACAACGTGCCATGGCTATAGGAGGGGGGGGACTGCCTGACCCAGGTATTTCTCTAAACAATACCAAGAGAGGATATCTATTGAGATAAGAGATACTGGTTACAGTCGACTGAATCCTCATTATGGAGTAATATAAACATAAATTATAAATGCCTATTAGGTGCCCGATACATAGTTCTTGGAAGAATGAACAGAAAGGGATAGAAAATGCTGGTGGAAATCCTTACCCTGCAGTAGGATTTGTCTTATCTAAGATCTTGTCTTATCTAAGTTTTTCTTTTCTCATTTGCACCCCCCCCCTTTGGCCTTGTTATGTGTTGGTATGTTCTGGAATGCTGCTTTCTAGAATCAAGGTCCTATTTCCATTTGGGGAAAAAAGTCTTTATATATGGGGTTGTTGCCAGCAAGGCTTCTCAACGCAGCTTATGCAACAAGCAGCGTCCCGAGGTCTGTTCCAGGCTGCCTCACTTCCCATCAACCTGAGCACAGTGGGTTTGGTGTGTGCTGTCAGGAAGGCAATGTCCTTGTCCTTTGCTGGGAACAATGGCTTCCCAGTTAAGATTTAAGCTGAAAACAAACTGCAGGCCCCGTTTAGATAGAAGTCTGGGTGCCAGAGGCACTTTATGTGACTATTACACAAGCTATAGGCTACAACAATTTAAGAGTAGTAAGTGTTTAACCATTTTATGGTCAACGAGACTGTGCTATTCTAGAGTTAACTGGTCATTTGAAAGAGGAGCATTTCGTTCCAGAAAGACAGATGTTCGTGGTTGCACTGTATTCTCAGATTTTGGTTTTCTTCCCCCCCTTTGGAAAAAAACATAATAAACAAAACATTTGAACTATTCAATAATATGCTAATAATAATATACCAACTATTCACTGTTGGTATCAGCAGGCACGGAAAACACAGAAGAGGAAAATTAAGAAAAAGTAAAATTATTCTCATGGACAGAAATGAAGTCATACAAAGTCATACAAAGTCATACAAAGTCAAAGTACTTAGGGAATACAAACACATAAAATGTCAAACGGTCCATTAAAACTGGTATTTTTTAATCAAACTGAGGGAAAAAAAAGTGTGTAGATGAAATAAAGTGACCCTTTGATACTGAGTTAAACAGGAAGCATGTTTACAGAGTTAATTCATCTAATCACAATTTCTCTATGAGAAGATTTTTTAAAAATATTGTATGCTTTCTGTGAAAGATGTGTTCCTTCAAATCTTTAATCAAGCTCAATAATTCATTTCATCAACATGCTGTAACATATGCCATCAAAATATAATGTGCCATAGATCATTCTATTGACAGAGCACCATAAACCAAGGAGTCAGTGAAAATAAATCACATTGTCTTCTATTTTGCCTTGAAAGTAAACATGAAAACTCACAGAAGAGAAATGCAAAAGAAAAACCACATTTTGTGCATAAAATGTAAAATGTCATTAAAGGCTTTAATTAACATTGAGTACTTCATCTGAAAACAGTGCCCATTAAAGTTTAAATGTTCACGGGATTAGTTTGTTATTATACATTTTAATTCTGCAACAACATTTTTAACTGTTTTCATTCTAAAATGGAGTTGGTTACTCTAATGGAGCGTTTGTGCCTTAGTCAAATATTTCAGAAAGCATCTTGAGTTGTGGGGGGGTCTTTGCACGAAAAGGTGCTGGAAGGGGAAGGGATAGGAGACGGGTGGAAAAAATATTTTCAGGCAATGTCCAAACACATTGCTATGCTGGAGAATAAGACTGATTCACATCAAACGTGACGCATTATTTTCCTTAACTAGTAATACTCAGAAATGGAGATACGATCTCCTTGGACTTGAGTTACAGTTTGGCAGTGGACTCAACACTTAGATTCATTATCCTCTTAACATGCCCTCAGGGTCTTTGTCCACGCTGCTCCCTCCGTCGTCAACAATTTCTTCCCCATCTTTACATGCCAAAAGCTAGATAACTCTTTCCCACCCATTATTTTCATGGTCAAACTTGAGATAACTTTAAGGTCTCAATCAAATACAACTCTGTTATGAAACCTTCTCTCCATACAAAAATCCCTCTTCCAAACCCCTATAAATACTTCCTATACTAAATTATAATTGTTTTCACACTTGCCTTACTTAACTCCTTCACAAAACCATAAGCTCCACGAAGGCAGGACCTATAAGAGACTAATTTTAGTTAAAATGCCTTCAAATGCATTTGATGGAATAGTTGTGATGGAGATTACGTTGTCTTTGGGATTAAAAGAGTTGATTCTCATTTGGGTGATTTCTTTTTATGCTTGCTTGCATCTAGCACTCTTAAGAGATGAGGGCGGGATAAAGAAGAGAACACTCAACAGCGGTGAGTTCCCTCTGGTTTCTCTCCTAAAAAGAAAAAAAGGCCCAGGTTTCTGCCTTTGACTAGACAATTGCCTATTTAATTATTTACTCTCATTTCAAGTTTTGAACTGGTTACTTAAACCTTACAAATAAGTGAGTCTAAGTAAAGCAAAATATCAAATAATTCACCATTACAGACAATAAGAAAATATTCTTTCAAGTAGAAGAGAAATGTAAAATGGAAATGGAGCACATCCATTTATGTTCCCAGTAGGTGAACAACAGAGTTAAAACATAAGACGTTCAGAGTTGCACAATTTCCCACAATTCCCAATAAAAAAAAACATATCTTCCTCAGTGATGGAAAAATACAGATACATTTTAAAACATTGCAAATGTATAAAATTGGAGAGGATCTGATATTTAGTTCAGACAGTGAAATTGGTGTCAAAATAAAAGTGGAAACACTAATTATTATAGCTCCAGATTTTGGAGGGAGGTCACAATTTAGAGTGCAGAAGAAAGATAAATCCTAGATTCCCTAAGCAGACATCATTTTTTTTCTAATTTTCAAAACTATTTGTCAACCTGTTTCATACATCAGGTGCAATGAATCACAGCACAGAAACATCACACTTGGATTGGAAGCAAAGTGAGATAAACCCATAGACTCTATCTTGTTCTTAAGCACTCAACTCCAGCATCAGATAAAAAAAAAAAAAAAAAAAAAAAAGAAAGAAAAAAAAAAAAGACTTTTATCACCTTCCCATTGATGAAAGCAGAGTTTATTCTGGTAAGTGTTCCTTCCCTTTCAATCTTTTGAGAGAAAATTTCAATTATTTTAAGCCAGCTGAATAACAAAACCCTAAAAGTTTACGATTCACCTCTCCCCCAGAGCACTGATAAATTAATGTGTGATAGCCTAGAAAATTTAAGAGGTCTGTCTTAGAATTGAATGACTATGAAATTTGGGTTCTCTTTGGTGCATTAAATGACCAAGGGTATTGTAGGGCTCATTTTAATAGTACTAAAGTCTCACTCCAAGTCCATGCCCTATATAATATACAATATCTTTGGAAGGACTTTTAGTCCTTCGAAAGGACTTTTCACTTATAAAAGTGGTAGTAGAATGTTCTAAATTTTCAAAGCTTGGGGATTCATTTTTTATTCTTTTTTTTTTTTTGTATACTTTGCCCTACATGGCATGATGATTGCTGTCAATCCAACCAAATGTTGCCTTTCACTCTGTTTTGCCATCTTTTTTTAAAAAATATTTTATTTATTTATTCTTGAGAGACACAGAGAGAGAGGCAGAGACACAGGCAGAGGGAGAAGCAGGGTCCCTGTGGGGAGCATGATGTAGGACTCAATCCCAGGACCCCGGGGTCACGACCTGAGCCAAAGGCAGATAGATGCTCAACCGCTGAGCCACCAAGGTGCCCTGGTTTGCACATTACTTGTGTTATTCTGTTAATATGTCCATTGAATTGACCATGATAACAGTATTTACAACCTCAAAATCAGCAAATGATGCAAATCAGGGATTTTTTTTTAAAGATCTTGTTATTAAACATATACCAACACATCATGGCAGGGGGACCTTGGCATTTGTTAAGCGTCAACCCTGATGGGACAGTGTTACTTGCTACAACTCAGTAGCCTTCAAATTTTTTGCACTTACACAAGTTGAAATGACTTTGGAAAGTTCGAAACCACGTATTTTCAAGCTGACATCTGTGTCAGATAGTATTATTTTTCAAAAATATCCCCTGCTCTCCAAGGAGATAGTTGTATTTCTCCACAACATTGAAGTCAGCCTCATGGACTGCTTTGGCCAATGAAATGTGAGAAAAAGTGCGTCACTTCTGCATAGAACCTCTGAGCCAACGGTAAGAGAACAGCATTCCTTGTGTTTGTTGTTTTTGTCATATTTGGGAGAGAGAAAGAGAGAAGAGAACACGCACACATGTCAGGGTGGGTAGGGACAGAAGGAGAGGGAGAGAATCTTGAGCAGTCTCCTCGCCCAGCGCAGAATCCAACCCTGAGATCACAACCTGAGCCACAATCAAGAGTTAGACACTTAACCAACTGAGCCCCGCAGGTGCCCCAGGACAACAGCATTCTATTCCCTCTAGCAATAATCTAGGTAAAGGTTGCTCTGTCATCCTGGATCCCAAAGTAAATTCTTTTCTCATGTATTATATTTATATGTTGAAAGTCTTTTACTGATTATGTCCCTGTATAAATGTATATAAATTATACCCATATTTATATTATGAGTGTGTAAATTTTTTATTTATATGAGAATATATGTAATTAGATGTGTATATATATATAATTGTATATGTAAACACTTATATACACAATTGGGTGTATATATATATATTATATATACATTTATTTATGTATTTATGTATTTATTTATTTATATAGTCCCAAATCTAACTTTTAAGCTTAACATCTTATTATATCCATATGCTTTCTTATTCATGTACTTGTACCTTAATCAACCTTTCAAATACATGGATTCTGAAGCTTCTATGTTAAGGATTAAATACCATGTCCACCTAGAATGTCCTATTCTCCTTTTCTCACTCCAACCTACCTCCTTGCAAAGTCACTTCAAAGTCATATTCAACTCTCATCACCTCGGTGAAGGTTTCCTGGGTACTCTTACCTCATAGAAAATTTATTTTAGCCTGATTTATATCTGATTTATATCTGCCTCCTTTGCTAGATTGTGAGACATTTTAATAAAAATACTAAACTTTATTTAAATTTATTTACATTGACCTTATTTGTATATCCCACATTGCCTAACATATTGTATAGTACATGGTTTAAAGTTTAATAAATGTTGAACCAATGAACAAATTTGGGAGAATTTATTAGATTCACATTTCATAGCTGATATAAAAGTAAGTCCCAGATGGGCTAAAGATTTGAACGTAAAAAAGGAAATTGTTTATATACTTGCAAAGAGCCTTTCTAAATAAAACGAGAAACTCAGAAGCCATAAAGACAACTATTTTTTTTTCATAAAGACAACTATTGACAGATTTGACTAATTCAAATTAAAAACTTATGTGTAAATCAATCTCAAGAAAAAGTCTGAAAAGAACACAAATACATGGAGGCTGAACAATGAATGGGTCAACCAAGAAATCAGGGGAAATAAAATATACATGGGTACAAATGAAAATGAGAGCACTGTGGTCCAAAATCTTTGGGATGCAGCAAAAGCTAAGAGGGAAGATCATACCAGTACAAGCCTGCCTCAAGAAGCAAGAAAAATCTTAAATAAACAACCTAACTTTACACTTAAAGGAGCCAGAAAAAGAAAAACAAAAGCCCAAAGCCAGTAGAGGTAAGGAAATGAAGATTGGAGCAGAAATGAAATAGAGACTAAAAGAACAGTAGAATGAATCAATGAAACCAGGAACTAGTTCTTCAAAAACATTAACAAAACTGATAACGCTTCAGTCAGACTCATAAAGTGAGAGAAGGAGGGAGGGGGAGAGAGAGGGGGTCAAATGACTAAAACCAGAAATGAAGGCGGGGGGGAAACAACTGATGTGTAGAGAAGGACACCTTAAGTGAGAAACAAAGAACTTCGAGAATATAATTTTTCAACAGAGATAACATAAGAAGAATTTATGATTCTATATTAAGAAGGAAACCTATATAAAGAAGAAGACAACCCAATAGAAAAATAGACAAAGTAATGGTAATAAAAAGAAGAAATAGGGGCGCCTGGATGGCTCAGTCAGTGAAGCATCTGCTTCAGCTCAGGTCATGATCCCGGGTTCCTGGGATCAAGCCCCACATTGGGCCCCCTGCTCAGTGGGGAGTCTCCCTCTCCTTTTGCCCCTCCCCCTATTGCTCATGCTTACTGTCTCTCTCTCTCTCTCTCAAATAAATACATAAAAATCTTAAAAAAGAAGAAATAGAAATTTCAAAACCAAACATACCAAGATGTTCAGTTTGACTAATAGGAAAATGCAAATTAAAATGAAATCCATTATATTAGCAAATATTAAAAATATCTGTAGTATCCATTGCTGCCCAAAGTACTCACACCCAGTGTTGTTGGGACCATATATTGATAGAGTATTTTGGGGATGAGTTTAGCAATTTTATTGAAAGCTAAAATAATACATGCTGTTTGATTTATAGAAGAATTTCCTACTCCCAGGAATGTAGCTTATAAAAACAAAAACACTGACACATAAATATGTGAGAGGATGATAGTTGTTGTATTTTTGGTGTGGCAAAACAATGGGAAACACCATGAATATTTATCAATATAAAATGATTGGGTACATTATTCTACGTCCATTTTATTAAATATGATACAGCCCTTGAAATGAAGGAAGTCAACAGATCTCTACAACATTAAGGGAGAAGGTACAAATGACAGACTATTCAGGATAACAAAATTCTGTTTTTATTTTGTGCATAGGGATAATACATGTCTGTCAATGTTCTATAGACATTAAAAATATGATGATACGCAGCTGCTTTAAGGGGTTCATATTGCTTTAACTGACGTATAATCTAACACAATATTGTGTTAGAGGTTTCGATCCGTATGATATTTGACTTTTGCTATGACCATGTATTACTTTTGTTAAAATACTGTCTTTGTAAGGGTTTTGTCAATTTTTTGTGTGTGGTGAAAAAAGTAAAATAGATCCTTGTCTAAGCAAAAACAAAATTGCTTGAAGAATTAAGCTAACCACTCTCCCCACCTGCACACCCGTCCAGCAACCTTCAGTAAAATGCAAAGAATATGTGCATAGTGGGGGGGCAGGGTAGGGTTTGTACACGCCTGTGAAGTCCTGCTTCTAGAGTGAGCAGACTGCCTGGGTTTGACTCCCCCATTCCCTTGCTGAGTGACTTTGAGAACATTCAACAACGTGTATCTTTTAGTTTTTATAATCTCTAAAAATATGGGTAAAAATGCCATCTACATCATTGGCTTTTATCATGAGGATTAAGGAAATTAATAGCATGTCAAATAATAGGCAAACACATGTATTTGATTTTGAGTGAAAGAATTATTTGATTTTGAGGATGCTAATAAAGTACTCTTCTACAACGATGAAAAATAAATCCTCGCAGGCACACAGTAACTGCTCTAACAAGTTTAACTATTAGTGTAAATTTAAGAAAATCTGGAAGAAATTATAACAATCCATTGAGATTGCGTGGCAAAAACTTTCACTTCTTACTGAGAGTGTACCAAGGGCTGGATATGGAATATTCCACTTGGATATAGGCAAGAAGTTGGTGCCCTGGGTGGAGATGGGTGCGAATTTAAAAACGATGCATTGTCAAGGTAAAAGTCACTTTGCTTTTTACTGTCCCTTTGTACCAGCAATTCTAAACATCACCAGTAGTAAAACTTTACTGTTTTTCCTCCTTCCTGAAAAAAATCTTCTGTTGGTCTAAGTGCAAAACAATTTCTGTGCTTCCTGTTGAATTTAATAATGTATTCAAGTTAGCACATGTTTTATTGCTTCTTTACTAAATATTGTGTTTTACATGAAAGTTAACAGGACGCCCAGCTACATATTGGACTTCAACACAGGCAGACTGAGCTACCTGTGTTCATTCTGAGCATGAATTTGCAACAGTTTATAATAGTTGGGACTTTGGGCACATTTTGTCGCCAATCCCTGGGTGCTACAGGTTCCCACATTTAAAGAGTAAGTTTGAAATAAATACTGATTCAACAATAATCGTAAAGCGAATAGAGAACTTAAGTTATTTCAATTTTGTCATTCCATGTGACCACTTGGAGTTTTTGTTCACTTGATATTTATTTATTTATTTATTTATTTATTTATTTATTTATTTATTTTTGTTTGCTTGTTAAAAGCACTCCACTTTCCTCTCCTCCTGGACACGCTAGTCACATTGGAATTTTTCCCCCACTTCTAAAATAGACTGAACTTTTCCCACCTCGGGGCCTTAGCATATGCTTTTATTCGGCTTAAACCTGCCTTCCTGAGCTCTTCCTGTAGCAGGCTTTTCATTTTTCAGATGGAAAGAAAATGTCATTTCAGAATCTGCCTCATTTCTCCACAGAATGTGAATTTCAAAGTGTAATATTTTGTTAAGTACAAATATTCTAGCACACATGGAATATTGTTTGAATACTATCTTTCAATTTAACATGTACTATTTTAAATTGTTTTAAAACTAAAGAATGGATAAAGAAAATAATAATAATCATGATTGCTACATTATTATTAATGAAAATAATGATACCATATAAAGGGGGGAGCTGGGGATGCCCGGGTGGCTCAGCGGTTGAGCGTCTGCCTTTGGCTCAGGGTGTGACCCTGGAGACCCGGGATGGAGTCCCATGTCGGGCCCCCGCAGGGAGCCTGCTTCTCCCTCTGCCCGTGTCTGTGCCTCTCTCTCTGAGTGTCATGAATAAATACATAAAATCTTAAAAAAAAAAAAAAAGGAGGGAGCTGCATACCTACCCAGGTGTTAAGTACACATAGGCATTCACCTGTTTCTTACTTCAAATAATTTTAAATAACTGGAGGTGATGTGATTTTTTTTTCTACTCCCAGAGCACTGAAGGAAGGAATATAATACTATGAAGTGGTACAAAATCAGCTATATTTCACAATTATTAAGTATCTTATGAGGTTAGTTAAGAAAAATCAAAATAAACTGATTATTTCTCCACCATATTTGTAGTACTTTTGTTTCTATAATATTGCAGTAAATGATAGCTATCCCCTTTATAGAAAAGGAATTCTTAAAAAACCCTTTTGGTGATGGGGAAACAAAGGATACCTAAGCAAAATCATAGGTATTTTAATTTCCTGGTAAAATAATGTCTTTTTGGACTATATTTTCCAACACATTTTTCCAGAATTTGTCATTCTGCAAGTGAATTTTAAAGGAGTAAAAACACTTGGGAAAAGTAGATCCGTACAAATACAGTTAACTGATCTTTGACAAAGGAGTCAAGTCAGTGCAATGGGGAGAAGGTAAGCTCTCCTGCAAAGGGTGCTGGAGTGACTGGATGCACATGTGCAAAAGAATGAATCTAGATATAGAACTTACATCTTTCATAAAAATAAACTCTAAATGGATCCTAGACTTAAATGTAAAATGCAAGACTATAAAACTCCAAGAAGATAACCTAGGTTCTAGAAGAACTTGGGTTTGGTGGTGACTTTGTAGGTATGAAACCAAAGGCACAATCCACAAAGGACATCATTGATAAATCAAACTGCATTAAAACCAAAAACTTCAGTTGTGAGGAAGATGCTGTCAAGAGAATAAGAAGACAAGCCATGAATGGATAAAAAAGATGTGGTCTATGTATACGATGGAATATTCCTCAGCCATTAGAGATGACAAATACCCACCATTTGCTTCGACGTGGATGGAACTGGAGGGTATGATACTGAGTGAAGTTAGTCAATTGGAGAAGGACAAACATTATATGTTCTCATTCATTTGGGGAATATAAATAATAGTGAAAGGGAATAGAAGGGAAGGGAGAAGAAATGAGTAGGAAATATCAGAAAGGGAGACAGAACATGAAGACTCCTAACTCTGGGAAACGAACTAGGGGTGATGGAAGGGGAGGAGGGTGGGGGGTGGGGGTGAATGGGTGGTGGGCACTGAGGAGGGGCACTTGACGGGATGAGCACTGTGTGTTATTCTGTATGTTGGCAAGTTGAACACCAATAAAAAATAAATTTATTATGAAAAAAAAAGAAGAAGACAAGCCATAGACTGGGGAAAAAAAAATATTTGCAAAAGACACATCTGGTAAAGGACTGTTATCCAAAATATACAAAAGAAGAAACTCTTAAAACTCAACACCAAGAAAACGACAATCCATTAAATAATCTGCAAGAGACCTTAACAGACACTTCACCAAACAAAGTACACAGACTGCAAGCGTATGAAAAGGCGCTCCTCGTCGTATGTCATCAGGGAACTGCAAGTGGAAATAATGAGCTATTATTATTTCAGAACCCCAAACACTGACAACACCAGGTGCTGACAAGAATGTGGAGCCCCAGAAATGCTCTTTTATTGCTGGTGGGGATGCAAAATGGTACGGCCACTTTGGGAGACAGATTGGTGATTTCTCACAAAATGAAACACGTTCCAGCAACTGTGGTCTATAATATTTACTCATAAGAGTTGAAACTTAGATCCACCGAAAACTCTGCTCATGGATGTGTATAGCAGCTTTTATGTATAATTCCCAAAACTTGGAAGCAACCAAGACGTCCTTCAGTAGGTGAGTGAATAAATAAACTGTAGGCACATGCAAATAATGGAAAATTATTCGGCACCAAAAGGAAATGAGCTGCCGAGCCACAAAAAGACACGGGCAGGGTTGGGTGGGAGTCTTCAAATGCATCTTACTAAATGGATGAAGCTTATCTGAGAAAAGCCCCCTACTGTGTGACTCTAATGGTGTAATATTCTAGGAAAGGAAAAGTCAGAGAGATGGTAAAGAGATCAGTGCTCGCTAGGGGCTCGGGGTGAAGATGGATGGGCAGGCTGAACAGAGAAAACTTTTAGGGCAGTAGAATGGTGGGTACATGTCATTACACATTTATCCAAACTCATAGAATGTCCAATCTGAAGAGTGAACCCCAGTGCAAACTATGGACTTTAAACTGATAATAATATGTCAAGCTGGGTTCATGGGTTACAACAGATGTACCCCCGGTGGGGATGTTGACAGTGAGACAGTCCATGAAATATGGGGGCAGGAAGTATTTTGAATCTCTGTGCTTCTGCTCAATTTTGCTATGAACCTAAAACTGCTCTAAAAAATGAGATATATTTAAAAAAAATTTTTTAAATGAAACAAGCACTTGGGCACACCTTTACTTATCGTCATCGTTACACTGGCCTTAAGTCACCGTACTCTGAGGGCTTCCCTGGACGCCTTTCAGGAGGAAGTGGGGGTTTTCTCACATACTGTGAACATTAGAATAGAGGAGAAATGCTTATCTTACTCTCTGTGACTGCTTCCAGAACTTTCCTGTCTCCCATCCTGTAAAACCTCTGCTTGTTGAATGATCACACACATGCAGACATATCCCCCTATTCTCCTTATCTTCTCCTTATCTTCTCCAGAATGTCCTGCTTGCCAACCCGCCTTCTTCCCGGTGGCCCAGCTCTTGCCATCACTGCTGGTGACTGCATCAGCCACGTGGATATCTGGTCTAGCACCTTCTCCTTTTTTTTCCACTTGTGGTGGAACTGAGGACCTATGGTGCTCCTTTTAAAGACTTGTTCCTCTGCAGGTGCTCAGGATCCTGGCAACATCTCTATCACCCGCTCAAGGATTTTGTCTCTCTAGTTACCACCTCTGCCTTCTGGGCCTTCAGTTATTCCACATTAGTACATAGTTAACATCAGCATAAAGAGATCTCCCTCGGGATCCCTGGGTGGCTCAGGGGTTGAGCGTCTGCCTTCAGCTCAGGGCGTGACCCCAGGGTCCCAGGATCGAGTCCCACATCTGGCTCCCTATGCGGAGCCTGCTTCTTCTTCTGTGTCTCTGCCTCTCTCTATATATCTCGCATGAATAAATAAATAAAACCTTAAAAAAAAAACAATTATCTTCCTTGATCCTGCATTTCCATCCAGGGACTATCTTATATCTCTATTTTCTTTCACAACCAAACTTTTTGACTCTGGGTTTTAAAAACATAAACTATATTTTGGTCATTCCCTCCTCTAAAAGCCCTTTATGATTAACCTTGATCCTTTGTATAAAATCAGATCTCAAAAAATAAAAAAATAAAATAAAATCTGATCTCCTAACAATGCGCCAAAACACCACAATAGGTCTGTCTACCACCACTCCCCCAGGTGTGTTTTCCCACTAACCCTTTGCATTTAGGACACACTCGCTTTCATGCCAATTTTATTCCCACCTCCGACGCTTGGTGCACACATTTAACATTTAACAGAATCCACCTTCCCCAATTCTCCTCCAGGCTCAAGTAAATGTCACTTATTTAGAATTTCCCTGACCTACTACCCTGTCACATTTATGTCCTTCCACCCATTCTCTGTCATTGCATCCTGCTCAGTGTTCATTCTGATTTTTATTTATAGATTAATTTGTTTAATATTTTTGTTGATTTCTCCCTGTAGTGCATCCTTAAGCATCTACATACATAGACAGATATAGATATAGATAGTTGTGAGCAATACCAAAAACTATGATTAACAATGGCCCAAATATAACTCCTTTTGTTTGGATTGCAAATTCGAGGGTAGGCTCAATGGATCAGAATGTCAGACCCGGGTCTCTGCAGATTTCTTGACCTGATCTGTCTGCATGGTCCTAAGAAAGCTGCAATAGCAACAACCTTTATGTTTTCATTCTGCTCAGAAGGAAGACGAAGAAAGTCAAGAAGTAGCAGCATCTATACCAGAAAAGAAAAGAGTTTCCAAAAAAATTCTAGAAGATCAATCATGTTGCATTGGCCAGAATCCTGGCATGTGGACATGCTTGCAAAGAAGGAATTCTGCTAGCTGGTTTGCTACATTTTCTAGCCTCTATAATTTGTAGATTGAAGAAAATTCCATTGGAATTGGTATTGGGTGAGCTGCTCCATACCTTTACCACTCTTTCTTGCCCATACATATATATTATACGAAATATATTAAATCTTTTTTTTTCTAATGGAAGGTAGCCTCAAAATTATGTCCAAATTTTCATTCATTCATTCATTCATTCATTCCTTTAAAAATACGTATTGAGAACTTATGTAAGGCCAGGAACCATCTACGCTTTTGGAACACAAACAGTGAGTGGTCCCTGGCCTCATGGAGCCTTTACTCAAACTTCCCAAGGTTGAAATCTAAGACCTCAAGGTCATGTTCAGACCTCTCCCTTCCAGTGGGTCAGAGTGTGGCTTCTCGAGGTCTTTCATAAACTAAAAGATCTGTTATTTTCCCTCAGCATACTTGATATACTATGTGAACAAGTAAAGGTATAACTCCAATAAATACGCCTACTCAATGAAAGAGTTTGGCCAACTTTCAGCAGTTTGATACTATTATAACTTTTGATTCTTTGAATATGATTCATTCATTTTTTTTCTCTCTGGAATCTTTTAAGATATTCTAAGATGTTCTCTTTGTTTTTAAAGCTCTGAAAGTTCATGCTAAATGAAATGTTGGGTTTTTTTCATCCATTGTGCTTGGCTTATCATAGAACTTTTCTATCTAGAAGCCAGGGTTCTATTCTTCAGTTATGAACACATTTCAAGACTTTTTCAAGTATAATTTTCTTTCCTCTATTCTCTATCTCTAAAACTCTTACTAATCCATTGTAGGACTTAGTGACTAGAATCTCTAGATTTATTACCTTATTTTTTCTGTTTTGTTTCTGTTCTATAGAGTATAGTGATTCTAGTACATTTAATTTCTATAAGCATATTTAAAAATTCCAATTTTTAAAATATTTTTGGAATGTTTTACACTATTACTTTCTACTATTTTTTCATGTATGCAATACTAATTGTAGATTTATAAATTTGCCTCTACTGTCTGCATAGCCTCTGTTTCTAGGAGTCTTTTGTTGTTGTCGTTGATGATGGTATGTTCATTTTGCTGCCATTTTTGTGAGAGAAAATCTCCAACATCTGTTGATCTGTGGCTGACAGCTCATATTTAAGACATGCACAAAAAGTTAATTGGATACAAACAGCCAAAGAAAAAATAGATAAATTGGACTGCAACAAAACTGAAATTTATTTGCTTCAAAGGACACTATTGAGAAAGGAAAAGGACAATCTACAGATTGGGAGAAAATATTTATGAATCATATATCTGATAAATGTCCAGTATCCAGAATATACAAGGAATTATTACAACCAAACAATAAAAAGAGAAGTTAATTTTTTTAAATGGGCAAAGGATTTGAATATCTTTAAGATATATATATTCAAATAGTCAATAAGCACATGAAAACATGTTCAACATCCTTAGCCGTTGGAGAAATGACCAAGAAAGAAGTACAAGAAACCACTCACTCATTAGAATGTCTAATAAAAAAAAAAAAAAGATGGACAGTAAAAATGTTAGGTTGTGGAGAAATTGTGACCTTCATATACAGCTGGTGGGAATGTGAAATGGTGCGGCCATTTGTATGATTTCACATAAAAACTGGTATTTGATTGTTAATAGCAGCACTGTCTCCACGATAGCCAAAAAATGGAAAGCACCCACATGTCCATCGAATGATGAATAGATCAATGAAATGTGGTCTCGCCATAAAATTAAATATTATTCAACCACAGAAAGGAATGAAGTACTGATACATGCTACGTAAGGGATGAACCTTGAACACATTATGATAAATGGAAGGAATCACACAGAGAAGGCCGCATATTATATGATTCCATTTATATGAAGTGGCCAGAATAGGCAAATCCATAGAGACGGATTAATGTTTGCCAGGGGCTCGGACTAGGGAGGAATGGGGAGTGACTTCTAATGAACATGCGGCTTCCTTTTGGGGTGATGAAAGTATTTGAAATTAGGAAGTCCTGATAGTTGCACAATACTGTGAGTGTACTAAAACTACTGAATTGCATGCTGCGAAAAGGTGAATTGTATGACAGTGAAAAACTAAAAAAACAAAACCTTAATTGGAAGTTCTGTGAGTATGGACAGAACGTTGACTATGGTAACCACTGGGCTTCACGGTAGGGTGATGAGGTAGAGAGTTTGGGTAATTTGAATCTGGCTCCCAAAAGTTGTTATCTGTGGGTCTTTATTTGGGGCTTAGTTCATTCTTCCAGAAGTGGATTTATACTGCCCCAGAATTCTCAAGGCTAGTAGGGAAAGGAGACGGGGGTCTTCGGCATGTAACGCTGAGACTGGCGCTGCACCCACCTACCTGCATGCTACTTCATCAGCCTGCTGTGCCGAGAGTCCTGAATCTGAGTCTTCCTGAATCCGCCTCCTGAGATGCATCTCGTTTCTGAAGGAATAATGAAGAGGCAGTTGCCAGGAAGCTGAAAGTTGAGAAGAGGATCTGGAGGTGCAAGTTTCATGCTATAAATACACTGAACTCCACTTAACTCTCCTAATTTTTATGGTTATGAGACAGGAATCCGCTTGCTTCTGCACTTTCTCACATGCTGACGAAGATGTTAGCATTCTCTGGTCTGCCAAATCTGTTATCACAATTCTCAGTTTATAAATTTGTACTATTATCTCCTCACCTCTTCTCTTCGGACTTGTGAGTTGATGACCTTTGTAAAAAAAAAAAAAAATCCCTTTACTCTCTGAGATGGGGAGAATGATGGTCTGCCAAAAAATTCTGTAGCCCAATCCTTCAAATCTGTGAGTAAGTTGGATTATATGGCAAAGGGAATTAAGAGTCCAAATCGGATGAATTTAAGATGGAAAGGTTATTGGGTTATCAGGGTGTTCCAGTGTAATCACAAGGGTCCTTAAAACTGGAAAAGGAAGGCAAAAGCAAAAAGTTAGAGGGAACTACGCAGGAATAGTAAGAGATGCAATGTTGCCAGCTTTGAAGATACAGTGGAGGTGCCATGGGTCAAGGAATGTGGGTGTCCTCTAGACCCTCTAGAAGCTGGAGAGAGCAAGAAAAGGGATTATCCACTAGAGCTTGCAGGAAGGAATAAATTTGGATTTAAGCCATTAAATTTGCATAATTTACTCCAACAGCAAGTAGTATGTCGTCATTACATTTAGTTTAGGAAAGTGTAGTGTTTAACCTTTGATGTTTGTTTTTTTTTTTTTATTTTTTTATTTTTTTTTGTTTGTTTTTTTATTTTTTTATTTTTTTTTGTTTGTTTTTAAAGATTTATTTATTTATTCATGAGAAACACAGATTGAGAGAGAGAGAGAGAGAGAGGGGCAGAGACACAGGCAGAGGGAGAAGCAGGCTCCATGCAGGGAGCTCGATCCGGGGTCCCCAGGATCACGCCTTGGGCCCAAGGCATAGGCTCAACCACTGAGCCACCCAGGCGTCTCCGACCTTTGATGTTTAACTAGAAATCTCTCCCTCTGTATTTCACGTGCTGAAATCGATTGGCCATACCCTACATCCTCTGTGTGGCTTGCACACAGGCTTAAGCCTCTCTGTCCTATCATTTGTCTTTTTCTTTGCCATTAACACGGGATCGTAGGATTGACCTCATGTGCACCAAGGTAGACTGAGCTGTGGCTTCAGTTCTGATGGGTTGGGTTCTGCACCACAGCAGCCACTAGAACTTTGGAATATTACACCTGACTCTAAACCATGACAAACTTTTTTCTATCGTGGACTTGAACTTGGAATGCTCTTCAAAGAATGTTTTGCTTTTTCTTCAGTCAATACCGCAGCCCCCTGTCCCTTCTATACTTGGCATTTGCTAGACATTCAGGTCTGCAGTGTGAATTGCTGGGGAGATTAGGGAATTTCGAAGATCGGGGAATGCAACTAATTATTTTCTCACCGACTGTAAGCTTCCCTGTAAATCCTAAGAGAAATTTCCTAAAATAGACCTCCTTAAACTTGAAAATTTAGTACCCTTTCAGCAATTTTATGGTAGGATTCTCCTTTCTAAAATGACTTTAATGTGCTTCTATCTTATACCTGCACTGAAATTTTGATAGATTGGAATCAGCATGGTTTTTTAGCATGCCTGTCATATCTCTGCTGTTATGAATTTGTTTCATAAATAGGCAATTTGAAGCCTTCACATAAATCAGAAACAATCATATTTTTATATGCTGAGCCCTTCTGCATTCTAAAGCTGAACCAAGATTCTAAAGCTTTCCAGGGTATCTCCTGGCCAAGAAAATCAAATATTTCAAGGACCAGATCATAGGTTCTAGTGCTCACATCTAATCCAAACTCTGGAGTTGCATCCTCGCATTTGATTCCACCTTGATCCTTGGCTGAGCTACCGCTAGACTTGGGATTTTAAGAAATGATTCTTGATTAGTCACCACACAATACTCAAATTCACTCTTCTGACTTAGAAATCGCAGTTTACAGATCCTCAAATATTATTTGATTCTGCAATGTTTTCCCTTGTTTTCTCTTTTTTATCACAATGCAAATTCTTTTGGAAGTGAAGGAGCATGAGTATCTGGACCCTGAAGCAGCTTTTGGAAAATGAACCATTCTTAGCATAAAATCTGTTAATCCAAATCCTGCTAATCCACCACATTGAATAAAATCCTACTAATAGAGTCCACATTTTTAATTGGCTTACATGCAGAGAGAAGATTATACCTCAGAATTGTAGCTGGAATATTTAGATTGTATAGGGAAATTCAAGGAGGCCCAGAGATTCCTGAAAAGCATATTGAAATTTCTGAGAATTTTCTGCTCTCTTAAGAAAATCTGAGATGTGCGTGTTGGCTCTAAACCGTGTCTGTCTTCCTTACCTCCTCGACTGCCGTGAATGCTGGTTGGGTAGGTAGCAGCCGATCTGTCAGCCCTGGCTATGACAGACGCACAGGGGGCCACTCTGTGATATTCTAGAGTCTCATCTGGAGCTTTTTAGATACACGGTTCTAAATATGTCAAGTCCAAGTTTCATGGAGAGGAGTTCAGCCATCTGCCTTAAAAGCTGTCTTGTGATTGTGATGCACAGCGCGGAGCCCCCCTCCCCTTACAAGGGAGGAGGAGGAGGACACAGAAACTGATGCCTGTTTCCTTAGAGCCTGTTGGGAAATGCCCACCAGACAGGACTTGCCCTATATCTCTGTTAGGACTTGGTTGCAATAGAGCGAGCATGCATTAAGGCCTGTGTTCTTGCTTCTTTTATTTTTTATTTATTTTATTGTATAATTTTTATTTTTTCTTGCTTCTTTTTTTTTTTAAAAAAGTAAAATCACTTACATTTCTAATTCAAGTAGTTTGCTTCATCCAGCCTTTTTTTTTTTTTTAATATTTATTTATTCATGAGAGACACAGAGAGAGAGGCAGAGACACAGGCAGAGGGAGAAGCAGGCTCCATGCAGGGAGCCCGATGTGGGACTCGAGCCCAGGACCCCAGGATTGTGTCCAGCCTTTCTAAAATCTATTTTTGAATCAGTTTGAACTTGGATGATTTTGCCTATGTTTTGTTTTCCAAATGACGCTTCTCAATTTTATTCAGAAATGAGATGTCTGAGTGGATAGAGTTTTATTAGTGAGTGCTTACGACTGCGTTGTTGAAGGGAAGTTGAGAACTTTTTACTTCATCAAGCGGAACTTGTATATTTAATTATTAAGGGCTGGGGCTTTAGGATGATATTCTGGGCTGCATCCTGGGAAAAGTTCTGTGAATTTAGGAAAGTAATTTGACTTTTCTAGGTCTCAGTTTCCCCCTCTATGAAAAGAGAGATGTTTTATTTGCCTTTTCCCAGAAGTTGACTTTGAGATACAAGGTTAAGTGTATGTACTTTATTTGTAAAGTAGAGAGAGAGAGAAAAAAAAAAAAAGAATGAGTAAAGGTGAGAGAAGGAGGTAGTCAGAAAAATGTGTGTTTGGAGGCAGTGAACATGTGAACCTCAGGGCTGAATCCCACCGGGGGAATTTTGGGAGTCCGTGCAGCCACCCCATGGGGATGGGGATGGAGGGAAGTGGGGGAGAAATGCTAATTCTTGTTAGTCTCTGGAAGAAGGCTGCTCCGAGGGATTACTTGTCTGCCGGCCTACCTGCCTACTCCAGCTGGTATAGAGACAGCCCTTGGGTAAAGTTTGAAGAAACGCACTGGCTGGGAGTTGGAATTTGTGTGGTGTGCAATGAAGCGACAAAGGGAAAGGAATGTGGGTGGGACAGCGACAACCCTTATTTCATTGGGTTTCTGGGAAAATTGAAGCAGGACATATTAAACACTTAAAACCGAATGAATAATGAAAGTTTCTGTCTCTCAACCTCTGACTGCTTCTAAGGCTTTACACATTCATTTTCTTAAATATCTAATGGCTGTTCCCTGACAGTCATTAACCCTAACTTAAATTTTTGGGCAACAATGTAGTGAATGAATGTTCACTTAAAATATAAGTAAAGAGTTTAAGAGTTAGAGTTAAGAGTTAAACAACAAAACTATTTCCATATTTATTATTCCCGGTGGCATATTAAAATGATAAGATAGGGACGCCTGGGTGGCTCTGTGGTTGAATGTCTGCATTCGGCTCAGGTTGTGACCCCGGGGGTCCTGGGATCGAGTCCCGCATCGGGCTCCCCGCAGGGAGCCTGCTTCTCCCTCTGCCTGTGTCTCTGCCTCTCTCTGTGCGTCTGTCATGAATAAATAAATTAAGTCTTTTAAAAAATAAAATAAAATGAAATGAAATAAAGGTGAGATAGTTAAGAAAGTTACTGTGTTGTTCCTCTTTTGTGTGCTTTCCAAGACCCGACTGTTCAAGAATATTAAAAGTAAAAAACGCTGTGCTCTTGCTACTGTCATACAGCAAAGTCAATAAAGCAGCAAAAGAATAAGCTGTGTCTCATTCTGTCTCATATATCAGCAGAATTGCCCCCTGAGTTCATACAGGCTGTTATTCGAGACAGTCGATGATCTATGGGTCTACAGAATACAGCTGGATTCCCAGGTTGCAGTTCAGTTTATGGTAAATGGTAGTTTGATTTGTATGGAGAGGTAGAATGATGGGAAAGGTATTGATTAAAAAAAAATACGTAAGAGCACAACACTGTCTTAACTGTCCATCTTGGTCTATTGAGAATTTCAAAAAAACATTATTGAATCTGTTATTGCGTGACAAAGCTCTTAAAGGAAAGAATAACATTCTTTCAGTCCATTGATAAGATATATAACTACCTGACGGCCAAGCCACTAGATAGATAGTGTGGATTTTGTGGCACAGCCGTCTCCATTATTGACACGCTTATATGCCCAAGATATGGAAGAAGTTCACCTGGTCCATGTAGAAGATAAGTGAGGATTTTGACGGACCTTTAACTGCTATGGTCATTGTAAGTTCTCTGGATCTAAGCAATGATAACGACCTTGAAAGCCTTCAGACCTGCTTCACCTTGTCCTAGGAGGAAGGTTTCCTAATGCACACTGGGAAACTAAATCTCTCTAGTCTTGGGGAGAAGTTTCACTCTTTCTGTCCCAATCTTCCTTACCCTCTCACTAGGCTTTTTCAAAAGAAGATCGGTGATAGTATTTGATACCTGTCCGGCATCAGTGGATACTGGTCTGTAGTTTCAGGAACAAATAAGAAGAGAATATAGAGAATTAGGCCCTTTGGTTCCAGCAATTCTTTCTGGGAAGTCGAATAAATGCATGGAAGTGGAGCTACCCAGGTGTCTGCCCCTCAGCCGTAGACAAATCCGTGTAACATTCTGGAAACAATCTCAACATGAAGGTAGATACCTACTGGTATAAAGTGTGGTTTAGGAGGCTTAAGGGATCTTTGTAAAGCTGGCAGATGTTATACAAAGTCACATAAATCCTGAATGGGATTAAGGTGTTTAAGAAAGGCCAGGAAAGTGTTCAGAGAATTATCTCCTGTGTCTCTAAGACGAGCACGGGGAAAGAAAAAAAAAAAATCTCATTAACAAAGGTAACATGTACAAATTTCATGATAATATAAGGAGGACACTTCTTGATGATATATCATTAAGCCAATATTCTAAAGAGGATGTTGTTTTGTCATTTAAAACAGACCTGAATACGCAGGTTGTTTTTCTGAAAATAACTACCCACTAAGATCAGATTTGAACATCTGAGGACAGATCTCCCAAGCACTTAACTTAGCCTCTGGGTAATGCCCCGTGCATTCTGTACTCGTGCCCTCATCCACATTTCACCTAGAGCCTCCGTGGCTTCCCCTCCTCTCATTTACTTGGGTAGTGAAGCTGTCCAGTGCCCCTCCGCCAGCTGATGGGTTAGAGGTCGGATGTACAAGGACTATCGGCAAACACAGTTGTGCTCTTTAATCTGAAGATGTTTAAACAGGGGAGTATACAGTCAAACTTGTTTCACAGCTATTTTGTGACCACGCAGACCGTGGATCATGCTGAGGGTGAAAGGGTGTTGGAAGGGGCTCCTGGGGTCCAGGGGTGAGATTAGCAGCTCAAATTTAGGTAACATAGGTAAAAATAGAGACACAAGGACAGATTTGGGTCTTATTTTTGTGTTATCAATGATATTGCTTCCATTTCTCTAGCGTAAACAGCAAATCACACATAATAGATGCTGAAATTTCTTTTTGTAGAGTCTTCAGAGGAAGAAGTAATAGGACACCACATTCATATCTTAGTGCTTTGTGAGTTATGCTGGGGATTAAAAAACATATTCCTGAGATCAATATATGTGACAGAACATCATATAAATATGTGATCATTGTTAACCTTGTGAATAGGTTTGGCAAATAATAATAATAATAAATGCAACTTATTGCTTTACGGTTTACAAAGTTACAAAGTGCTTTAGGATGTATTATCTCACCTGACATCTGCCCCCCTTTTTTTTGAATTTTATTTATTTATTCATGAGAGACACAGAGAGAGGCAGAGACACAGGCAGAGGAGAAGCAGGCTCCATGCAGGGAGCCCGATGTGGGACTCGATGATTCCAGGACCCCGGGGTCATGCCCTGAGCCGAAGGCAGAGGCTCAACCACTGAGCCCCCCGGGTGCCCCCTGACATCCCCTTTGGTACCGACATGAATACGTCAGCTTCTTTCCCACGTGATGTGTTTGTTCAAGCTGTTCCTTTTGCTCAAAATGCCTTAACTGTACTTTTTGCTCTGGTGACTCTACTTATCCTTCAAATAGATTAGTATTTGTCTTTGAATGTAATTTTCTCATGACACCTTCCACTCTCCTCCACTCTCAGTTCCATCTTTTTCTATGCCCTACCATAATACAAAAAAATCCCGCCACTTTTTAAACCTTCAAAACACCTAAACCATTATTTGTAATTATGTATTTCTATGTGTGATGCTGTTGTTAATGGCGTTCTTCTCCGCTCTATAAGATCCATGAGGAGATTGTCTTGTTCTTCATACATAACATCACCAGGTTGGACTGTAGTGAGTAGCTCATGGTAAAAGGTGAATTATTTTTTACAGAAAAATAAAGGAAAATGATAATTTTTAAAATTCCCCTTTGCATGCAGAGGATATGCTGAACTTCTTCCACTGTGTTTGACTGTAGTTACTCTTAAGGTTTTGTTAGCATCATTATATATTGTTAACATTGAATCGTATTATAATTTTTCTGGGTCCACTAGAGCATGAATCCCTTGAGAGAGTTTACTCACGTCACATGATTTTTGCACATCCAGGTTCAGAGGATGTGCTGACTGCATGAGTCACTGTGAACCATATGGAGATTTTTTCCAGTAACTCAAATGAGGAGTCATGATAACCTGAACTAGGGTAGTAAGTTTTGTGAACTGAGATAAAATAGAAGCAGATTTTATAGAAATAGAAGCAATAGGACTGGACAACTTACACTAATTATACGTAGCAAGTGAAAGAATTGAATAAGACATTTCAAACACGGGGACTGAAGTTCTGGGAGGAAGACGTTACATTTTATTAGGTTGAAGCATGTGAAATTCCTGTTTTTCTAAGGCAAAAGCAGTCAGTATTGTCAATTTCACTCGGCTCCACAGATTCATTCTTTTGTGTGTGTGTGATACCGAGTTTGAAATATTGGTAGTGTCTTCATTCATTCCGCACTCAAATGGAAAATTCTCCAGATTTTTTACACACTTAGATTTGGGCGAGATTGATCAGTTTTGTCATATAGTCATTTGAGTTTCAGGAGAAAAAAAGAGAAATCAAGAGAAAAATCTCAAAGAACATATTTACTGATGGACACAAATCATTTCTACATTTGTTTTGATTATTGGCAATGTATTAAATTTGCATGTATGCTTAAACAAACTTCTAATTTTTTTGCATGTGTCCTTTTTTTACTTACCATAAATTCCTAGAAGAGGCATTCTTGGATTAAACAAAGCAGGAATTTAACATGTCTAAACACAATGACAGATTTCCCTTCAGAAAAGTCATCCTAATTTTTGTTCTTAAACACAGGTGTTTTTCACAAGAAATAACAGACTAATAGAAAGCATGTAAGCTGTAGAAAGAACAAAAACTGATATGTTATTTTCCTTTAAAAAAATATTCTTTAAAATAATGGTTCCCAAACTTTTTGACATGAAGAATTCCTTACACTGTTAATAAATACTAAGAATCCCAAAGAACTCTTTTACATTAAAATCCATCGTCTGCCTGGCATTTTCAGTCATTTACCTTTACATTGTAGGTGTGTACATTTGGAAAATAGTAGTGCATTGAGTTATGAAGATCTTATAGAGGATATATTTCATCATATAGCATCAAATAATGTTGTTCATTCACTTCACTGCAGATCTCATCAGAAAGTCCGTAAATATTGTGATGTTGTCAAGTTCATTGTAGAAGGTACAAGTTTCCCAAAATTTTAGTTTTCACCTGAAAGCTCCAATTTTATCATTGGCAATAAATAGTTGTTTTCTTCGGAGGGTAAAATGTCTACCAGATACCTGAATATGAATAACCATATTTTGTCTGTCATTGTTTCTAGTAAAAACTGTGTCCCATTAAACAAGCAGATAAGAAGGTCATAAAAAGTCTGAAACAAAGAGAAAAATACTGATAATATTTAGGTTTGACAAAGATATGAAGAAGAATGCACATTTTCAAATCAATAAAGCAAATAAAAAATTAGTACCATTTCATATCTTCAAATTTAATTTTGCAAATAGAAATTAGA
Source organism: Vulpes lagopus (assembly GCF_018345385.1). Taxonomy (NCBI): domain Eukaryota; kingdom Metazoa; phylum Chordata; class Mammalia; order Carnivora; family Canidae; genus Vulpes; species Vulpes lagopus. The sequence continues at coordinate 132,862,740 of NC_054829.1, forward strand.
ATAATCCCCAGAAAAAAAATTGGCAGTATCTTCCATTTCTGGGGATTTATCTCAAGAAAGATACTGGATGAGTGTTTAAAGATTATGTATACGTGTGTATGGGTGTGTGTGTGTGGGGGGGGGTGTACTTAACTAAAATAGACATTTATAATAGTAAAAAACTGAGAACGACAATAATACATACGGATTCGGTTATAGGAAGTTCGGTGTAGTTACACAATGGAATTCTACACGGCCATCAAAGATTATGATGTAAATGTTTACCATTGTCAGGGATGGTCCAAGATGCATTAGATAATTTAAAAAAAACAACAACAAAAAACAACATGCTACAAGAAGCACAGAAATAGTATGATTATCTTTAAAAAATAATACGTATGTATGAATGCATAAACAAAAAATTTGTACCACTTTAACAGAATGTATTTACACGAAGTGAAATTATAGGCGATTTTGAATGTCGCTTAATTTAAGGCCGTGCTTCTCAATGACATTTGTGTGGTGAAGAAGCAGTACTTGTTTTTTTCCTCAGGGGTCATTTGTCAATACTGGAGACATTCTTGGCTGTCACAATTGGGAAAGTACTACTGGCATCAAGTAGGTGGAAGACAGGGACGCTGCTAATTATCCAGCCCAAAATGTCAGTAGTGCCAAGGTTTTAAGGTCATTTCAAGCTCATTTGATTTCATAAATATATATTGAGCTACTGTCATGTGGAAAGCACTGGCTATCCAGCAGTAAACAAAGGAGATAGGGTTGCTTTCCATAAGGAATAATGATATTTCTAACATCTGAATTTTATATAATGAGTCTTTCATAAATTAGTAAAAATCATAAAGTTGTATTAATTAAAGAGAAGAGGGAGTGAGTCTTAAAAATAATCGCTGTCTTTGATCTTTTAATCTTACCTGTAGGAATTTTTTAAGGAAATAATAAGACATTTCCACAAAGATTTATGTACAATATTGTTTAACAGATTATTATTTATCTGGAAAAGAATGTCCAAAAAGGAAAGTAAAAAAAAAAAAAAAAAACTTTCAGTTGATCCATTACTAAATTTACATTTTTTAAAAATACTATTATGATAAATGTCCATGTATAGAGTTAAATGAAAAAAGCAAAGCACAAATCTCTAAGTGCCGCATGATCCTCGTTTTTAAAAACACACGTGGGGGAAAGACTAGCAGGAAATATGCCAAAATGAGTTATGAGTGGCTCTCTCTACGGTGTCGTATTATAAGCAATTTTAATTTTTTCTTTACAGTTTAAGCACTCTCTAAATCATCTAAAATGAACATATATAATTTTTATTATTAGGGGAAAAAGCCATATCATATGGATTACTACATGCAGTGCCCTCCATGAGTATAGACCAAAAAGGAAAAGCCATTTTTCTACCCTTGAGGAGCTTATACTTAAAGGTAGACAGAGTCATACATCTGTGGAAAGTTTATAATTAATGATAATAAATACAACAGTAGGAAAAGAAGCAAGAGTGCAACAGACTTCTTTTGATTACCTGGCGCCCTGGCACTGCCCTGGGCTCATCACCAACGTCAGCGCAGCTTACCTGCCAGTGGCCCCTGAGGCTGGGCCGGCCTCCCTGTCTTAGTGAGGAAACTGCAGCTGGCGGAGATCGGGTCTCGTGGCCTCAGGTCAACCACAGGTAGGAAGAAGTAGGTGACGATTCAACCTCAGTCCTGACTCATTTTTATGAGAAATGATGGTTTCCACCTGTCCGGGAAGCAAGGAAGGGATGATCATCATCACTTAACAGAAGCCTTTCAAAGAAGCTGTGAAAACTGATGCATTTTTCTCAAGAGACTTAGGAATCATCACCAACCAGAAAAGCTGAAAAACATTTTTTAATTCTTCGAGGATTAGTTCAGTGCATGTCTCATATGCTCAGCGGGTTAGGAGTACAGGTTCTTGGGTTTCTGATGTTTGATTGTTTTGGACGACGGAACATGAAGCTGTGCATACTCATCAACTGCTTCTGCAGAAGGGGGGCTCTGAGCCCCCCAGGGGAAGCTGAAGCCTGCTGTGTGACAGATGTATGTAGGCCCTACTCCTTTCTAGGCCATTCTTCTTATCTACGAGCGATATCACTTGGCAGAAAGTCAGAAAAGGAATGTTTTAGTCAATCCTGCCTTCACCTGTGACAGATCTCTGCCTGCAGAGGAGTGCAGTCCCCTGTCCTTCCCATCCTCTGTCCATACTACGGGGTCTTGGGCTCCATTTCCTCTGACACGGGAGAAGAATTTACTCAAAATAATGGTTCTCATTTAGATAAGGGCGTTAGATCTATCACTGTGCCCAGACAGCACAACCAGAACTAATTCTCTCTCTATTAAACAAATAAAACATCACCCTGTGTCTGAAAAATATCTGCCAGTAGTTCAAGATTTATTAGTGTGTTCAAACCCCCATTACAAGAAATCTAAAATTTCTTCTATTGTTTAACTCAGAACTTTTACCATGCAAAAGAGTTTGTGAGTAGAGAAAAAGCAAAAAAAAAAAAAAAAAAAAAAAAAAAAAGAATATATATATATAACATAGGATGTGTTTTATTTAAGAAAAAGGGCATTAAAATATTTTGTTTCACTTTTATACATTAAAATGTAAGTTTATGATCCTTAGTCTTCTCATTTGAGGGACTATTTTCTTTATTTCTCCCTTAATGTAATGTTAAATGACTTGGGGAATAGAGAGTTTCTACACTATCAATAAAACTGGAATCTCATTTGGAATTTTGCCAGTATATCTAGTGTCCTGAAATAAAAAATAAATTTGTTTTCTTATTTCACAAAGTTATTAATTATGACTGTTATCTGAGTGTGTACCTTAATCTCTGAAAAAATAGTATTATTTCCCTCACTTTATAAATGAAGACACAGAAGCTCAAAGAAGTTTCAATAAATTAGTCTTGGTCATATAGTGGTAATTGCAAATTCCATGCTCTTTCCCATATACCATGTTCACTTTTATGTCAAATATCATTCTTGAAGCACATGAAAATATGTTCAACATCACTATGTCATCATGGAAACGCAAATTAAAACCACAATGAGATACCCCTTTATTCCCATTAAGATGGCTATTATGAAAATAAAACACAAAACAGAACAAAACCAAACCCCAGAAAAACAAAGCAAAGCAAAACAAGCCAGAAAATAACAAGATTGGTAAAAATGTGGAAAAGTTCAGACTCTTGTGCATTGCTGGTTGGAAGCAAAATGGTAGCAGCCGCTATGAAAAACAGTACGGTGCCTCCTCAAAAAGTCAAACATAGAATTCCCTCGTGATCCAGCACTTCTGGGAATATGCCCCCAAAAATGGAAAGTAAGGACTCAAGCAGAGACTTGTTCATGGATGTTCAGAGCAGCGTGATTCACACTAGCCAAAAGGTGGAAACAACCTAAATGCCCATCAACCAATAACTGGATAAACAAAATGTACAATATATGTACAGTGGAAGATCACTCAACCTTTGAAATTAGTGAAATTCTGATACATGCTACACCCTGGATGAACATTGGAGGCACAGTAATAAGCAAAACAAGCCAGCCCCAAAATAATAAATATCATATATTCCAATTATATGAAGTACCTGGAAAAGGCAAATTCATAGAGACAGAAAGTATGATAGAGGTTACCAGGGATTGGAGGAGAGGAAAATAGACAATAATTGCTTAAGGGGTACAGAGTTTCTTTTTGGGATAAAGAAAAAGTTCTAGAAATTGTGATGGGTTGCCCAATATTGTGAATGTACTTAATGCCACTGAATTGTGCAAATAGTTGAAATGGTGAGGTATTATGCTATGTATATTTTACCACAATAAAACATTTAATTGGGGGATCCCTTGGTGGCGCAGTGGTTTGGCGCCTGCCTTTGGCCCAGGGTGCGATCCTGGAGACCCGGGATCGAATCCCACATCAGGCTCCTGGTGCATGGAGCCTGCTTCTCCCTCCGCCTGTGTCTCTGCCTCTCTCTCTCTCTGTGACTATCATAAAAAAAAATAATAATAATAAAAAAAAACATTTAATTGTTGAAAAATGACAAAAATTAGAGTTTACAAAGCCGTCTCTCTGCTATATGTTAGAAACTGAGCTTCAGTTTTTTTTACGTGACAATATTTGCATTTAAAATATCAGACCAAGCTGTCAGAGACGCTGAGGACTCTATGGGGTAAGAGGAAACTGGCCAGAGAAAGAGAAGGTAAACACGTCAGTGTAACTTAACATCTCTAGTTGCACACATCTCCCAAATTTGAAAGATTTTAGAATTCACGGCAGTAGAAATTAGCTTAGTTGAAGGAAGTTGGGCGAAACCTCATTCAGAATACAGACTTTAAGTCTATGAAAATCAGGTGAAAGAACTGGGTCTGGGTATGGATTGAAAGCCCTCGATTATCTAGTGTTTCTAAAGGGCTAAGCAGGCCAGTCTGAGGTTCAGGTGCTCACCCTGCATGATGTGGCTCTCGTGTTTCCTGCCTGGCCCCAGCTGTCCCGTGATTATATCACTCTCCTGAATCGTCAGCATCCTCCTCTGAAATGGTGGATGGATTTCCTTGATTACGTAGTTTAATTGAAACAAGAAAGATTTTTTTAAAAGGATTTTACTTATTTATTCATGAGAGATACAGAAAGAGAGACAGAGACACAGGCAGGGAGCCCGACGCGGGACTCGATCTCAGGACCCCGGGGTCACGACCTGGGCTGAAATCCTCAACCACTGAGCCACCCAGGGATCCCAAAAACAAGAAAGTTTTAAATTCAATTTAATTATGATAAAGGATATTAACCAAGATCATTTTTACTTTGAGTTCAAAGTCCGGAATACAGTTGTAAATTATTGAAGCAGCTCTATATAGTTGGCATCTAAAGAATTTATAATGTTTCAAAGAATTTGGCAAGTGAAGGAGTCTCTGTATAGATGAAAACACCATGGATTTTGGAATTGTGTTTTTCAGTTAAAACTATACCTGAGAATTTGAGTAAATTTGTAAAAATACAAGATCTGGCAATGCATTCTATTTAAAATCGTAATTATATCTACAAGCCTGTTTTCAACCTATAGGCAGGGCTTTTTCTGTTAAGGTTTTGATTTTGAGTTGTTGGGAAGTTTTTTAAAGTATTTTAAAAATGAAATATATTACATTTCCAAGTATAGCCTAAAATATTCTTAGGAAATATAATTTACTAAATTTGTCAACGGGATGAATTATTTAAAGTAATTTAGTTTATTCAACTTGAATTAATTGGATATTCATCAAGGAAAAGTGGAAAATAATTGCTCGTTGCTTATTAGTTTTATAAACAGTAGAATAAGATTTGTTAAATGCGTAAGAGATCTAATTTCCTTTATAATTACAATTTTAATAAAAGTTATATTAATTTAGAAACTAAGTACTTGGGCATAGTTTCTGCCATGAACAAAGATCCCTTTAAGACACTTAGTAACTCTCACTGATGATCTCGGCAGGCAAATTACACCAAAACAAGGGTCTTAGCTCCAATGGACACACTTTTGGATTGGGATCAAGGAAATTGATAGTCATAAAATTACTAAGGTGTAGAAATTATTTACACCAGGGAGCAGAGTAGATTCCGTGTATCCCTATAAGAATGTCAACCGTTTCCTTGCCTTACTGCATGCTCTCCAGGGGGAGCGCGATAATGCCCAGGAGCATCTCCCGAAGGCGGTGCAATGGCGAGGAGCCAGGAGACAGACTCGCAGAGTAAAACCAGGAGTCCGCCGGGTTCTTCCATCCTCTCTGGGTTAAGTACTAAGCGCCACTGCTCGCCGGCCACACCTGCATGAATATTCCTGTCTCTGCCCATAGAGGTTCCAGGGAATAGGACCTGATACGTGAAAGATTCTGGCAAAACCCTTGATGATTCCAGTTGTGTAATACTGAATAGACATCAGTTGAGGACAAATTTTTCGTACCTTCGAAGATTGATTCTTCAGGGAACTGTTTCTTAAGGGTGAAATAAAAAGAAAGCACAGACTAGGCCTCGTATAGAACTTCTAAGCATAACATGCTGGTAAGTATTAAACAACCAGGTATCGGGGGGCGGGGGGGACCCAAACTCTGAAATGTAGCCCTTGCCAATTTCTCTGCTGTGGATATGTCATCGTGCTGATGTCAAGCTTGCAACATCTGCTCAGGTGTGAGCCAACTCCAGCACATCACTACCTGCGGCACTTCTATTTCTGCTCCTTAATTTGGCAGCTGATTATGACTGGGAAATTTTTTAAAAATTTTTTTGAAGATTTTATTTATTAATTTGACACAGAGAGCAGAAGCAGGGGGAGTGGCAGGCAGAGGGGGAGAAGCAGGATCCCTGCCAAGCAGGGGGCCCAATGTGACTCCGTCCCAGGACTCTGGGATCATGACCTGAGCCAAAGGCAGACGCTTAACTGACTGAGCCACCCAGGCTCCCAGGAAATTAAAAAAAAAAAAAAAAGATGGATAGATAGATATTTAGATAGATAGATAATAGATAGAGTTGCTGTGTGCCGACGTTTGAGTGTTTAACTTCTTTAGATATCATGCTGACTCTGCCTACTTCACGGCTCATGACCACGCGTCCCCAGTGGACTGTAAATCTGCCAGGCGATCTTACACGTATTCCCCCTGTGTTCACGCTGCCACTGTTCTACATTACTCTTGCACCTACTCTTTTCCCCCTCAAACTGCAGACAATCCCTGGCCCATTTTCACTCTTGGCTGGTGGCCCTTCTCTGTTTTACCAAGAAACAGAAAGCTATCGTGACGCGGGACAGCTCGGTTCTCGTCTCGCGGAGTCGAAGAATGAATCTTGCAGACGCAGGAGAGCGAGTGTAGGGATAGAAGTTTATTAAGTAAAGATACAGAGAGAGCTCTCGGGGTGAGAGGGGTCCCCCCGGGGTTGCCACTGAGGGCTTGTAGGGTTGGCCTTTTATTGAAAGCCAACCAGGGAACCTAAATCCTTTTGACATTATCTATGGACATCACCATTGGGTAAGGACTGTTAATGACATCTTTAATGGCTTACTTCTTCTTTGGGGTCTGGTTATTCTTCGGTGGTCATAAAAAAGACACCTTCCCCACCCACACCTAGGGCAGGGTGGTGTGGTTGGTTCCCTTATGTCTGGTTTCCTTACCCTCAGCATTTTTGGGATTTTTGTGAGCCTGCTTCCGTGGCCCCCTACCCAGCCCTGCCCAGCCCCATTGTCCCTAACTCAATCACATAAGAAGCCCTACAGACTCCCTTTATCTCTGGACACACCTCCAACTACCTATGCTCCTTCTTGCACCTCCCTATCTGCTCCCATCTACAGACGGTGTCTCCATGTGTGGGTCAGAGTCCATCCTTACTCAAGCCTCACCCCTGCCATTCTTCCCACCGTCCTCTGACAGGTCAGTGTCTTGCTTTCTACTAGATCAGTCGGGGTGAAGTGTCACAATTAACATCCTGGAGTAGAGCTTGTCTCGGCCTCGCCTCCTTCACCAGCTGCTGCACCATTTTGCTGCCCCCTTTTCAGCAGAATTACTCTTGAAAGAGTGGTGTGTTCCCGTGTCAGCAGCTTCTCCCCTGCCTTCCCCCCAGGCCCACTCCAGTCTGGCTTTCCCCGTATCCCCGCTCCCCCTGCCGTGCCCACCCACACTGCTCAGGCTCTAATCATTTCACTGTGCTGGGGCTCAAGCTGGAAGGCACCAGGATCAACACCTGCACCTCAGGGCTCTTTCCAGATCCTTGGGAAAGTCACATTCAACGTGAGAGCAAAGTGAGCAACATGGGGAATGAACAGCATCCACACCCTCCCCAACGGCATTGACTAATTCTTGGGAAAATAACTCTTACTAACCTCCACACTGTTTTCCAGAGTTCAAAATAGACCTGCCCTACACCCAGCAATTGCACTGCAGGGGATTTACCCCAAAGATACAGATGCAGGGAAACACCGGGACACCTGCACCCCGATGTTTCTATCAGCAATGTCCACAATAGCCAAACTGTGGAAGGAGCCTCGGTGTCCATTGATAGATGATGGATAGAGAAGCTGTGGTCTATGGATACAATGGAATATTCCTCAGCCATTAGAAGCGACAAATACCCACCATGTGCTTCGACATGGATGGACCTGGAGGGTATGATGCTGAGTGAAGTAAGTCAATCGGGGAAGGACAAACAGTGTATGGTCTCATTCATTTGGGGAATATAAAAAATAGTGAAAGGGAATAAAGGGGAAAGGTGAAAAAATGAGTGGGAAATAGAAAGGGAGACAGAACAGGAGAGACTCCTGACTCTGGGAAACGAACTAGGGGTGGTGGAAGGGGAGGTGGGCAGGGGGGGTGACTGGGTGACGGGCACTGAGGGGGGCACTTGGTGGGATGAGCACTGGGTGTTATGCTATATGTTGGCAAATTGAACACCAATAAAAAATAAATTTATAAAAAAAAAAAAAAAGAAAAGAAAATACCACGGCTTTCTTGCCCTTTTGATGAGGAGGCAGAAGGCTAGCAAACCCCCTCGCCCCACACTCCTGGGTGGGATGTGTGTGACATTCCTCAGGGGCCTTCCCAACCGTCTTAATGTCAATGCCTTGCCAAGGGGAGGGGTGGGGGAGCGACCTCAACTGGACAATGGCAAAGCCTCTCACACCTTGGAGGTCCTCTTTAGCACATGAATATCTTTTTGAGACCTCCCTTCTCCTTACTGCCCCCAGCCCCCAAGTGTACAATCAGCCACCCCTCAGGAGCCTGGGGCAGCAGCTCCCTCCCCCTGCTTTCATGAAACCGCCATTTTGCACAAAAGACATCTCAAGAATTCTTTCTTGGCCGTTGGCTCCAGATCTCACCCCACCAAACCTCACCTCTGTTCCAAAACGACATCACTTTGGATGTCGCCCTGATCCTGTGTTTTACACTCTTCCAGAGTTTTCTTGTGAGGTTGAGCTCCACTTGTCACCTGTGGCCGAATGACACGCCTATGGCTTAACATGCCTTCACCTCTCTTCCTTCTGTCATTCCCCGCTCCACGGTTGGCCTCCTCCGTACCCCTCAAATAAAGCCCTTCTCTCAAGTTCGTGGTTTAGGGTCTGCTGCTGAGGAACCTTAACCAACACTGGTTTCTTCTTGTTGGGCCAGGCAGCAGGATCAGACATGGTGGCTCACTCCCTTCTCCTACGATCATTTTCTGCTCTTGACCCCGGCTCGACAGGCCTTTAGACTTTTCTCCTAAGTCACTGGCCACTGTTTCTTTCCTGGGTTCTGTCCCTTCCCCCCGCTTCTGCACGTGGAGTGAGGCTGCCTTGATCCTCTTCCTCTCTCGATCAGTGGCTCTCAGGGCTCTATATACAGCCCCGTGCCAATGACTGGCAAAGTCCTGTCTCCGGCCCAGATGTTTCTTCTGATCGTCATCCTCATAGATACACACAACTGAGTGCTCAACATCTCCACTTTGAGGTTCAAGAGTCCCCTGAAGATGAAGATGTCCACACTGAACTCCTGGGGCAACAGGTGGCTCCGCGGTTGAGCATCTGCCTTGGCCCAGGGCGTGATCCTGGAGTCCCGGGATCGAGTCCCCCGTCGGGCTCCCTGCATGGAGCCTGCTTCTCCCTCTGCTTGTGTCTCTGCCTCTCTCCGTGTCTCTCATGAATAATTAATAAAATCTTTAAAAAAAAAAGACTCCTTCTGTCCCCCTCCTCCGCACTTGCTCCAGTGACAGCATTCGCCATCTCCTGTACAGCAATCCCATCCTTCCGGGTATCCAGGCCCAAAGTCTTCGCGTAATTGTTGGCTCTTGTATTTTTCTCAGGAAGCCTTGGCTGCAGCTTAAAAATATATCGAGAATTTCAACATTTCTTACCACTTCCACGGCTCTCATCCTGATTCAAACCGCTGTAACGTCTCACCTGAATCCCCTCAGTAGCCTCTCACCAGTCTCCCAGCTTCTATTCTTGCCACAGGTCAGCTTGTTCTCAACACGGAAACTGGAGGTATATTTCTAAAACCTGTATATGACCATTCCCTCAACTACTCAAAACCAGGCAAAGGCTCTCCTATGTGGCAAAGAGTAAAACTCAGGACTCCCCCCTGCATTTCTTACCCATCTCCTATTACCTTTCCCTCTTCCTCCCCATCCCCCCATCCCTCACCCTGCTCCAGAGACTCTGCTTGCCGACTGCTTTTTGCATACAATTGGCTTATTCTTGCCTTGATGCCTGTGTTTAGCTGATTTTTTCATGTCTTAAATAATTTCCTAGGGGGAGTCCAAAAATCTCCCACCGCTATATTTTTAGACTTTTCCCGAATCTTCCCTCCTCTGAGATGAGGCCACTGTTAAGGCTGCAGGGTGCCTTCTCCCATCCCCACACTTTCAGTTCCCCTTACACTGCACTACTTTTTCTTTATAAGATTTATCATTTTGCAACATACAATTTTATTGTGTATTAAGTTTACTGTTTATTATCGGTCTCATCCTGTATGCTGTGAAAAGAAAACCAGGGGCCCCAAATGGAATCACCGTGTTAAGGCCCCACATGAGCAAACCAAAACTTAGTACTTCATCTAACTTCGGTTCAACACCCCCAAGAACGTTACTTTCAGCCAGTCAAGGTGGAATTTTCTAGTCAGCACTAGAAAACTTACTGATAGACGCCCTCTGTTCTCCTAGGATGGCAACCTTGCCTAAAACCATAACTTTTTCCCAATATTTCCTTTTTTCTGCTTCATCTCTGCCTTTAAGAACTTTTCCTTTTCTGCAGCTGGAAGGAGCTCCTTTCTATTTTGCTACATGGGATGCCGCCCAATTCATGGATCATTTAATGTAGCCAATTAGAACTTCAAATTTACTCATTTGAAATTTTTGTTATTTAACAATATCTGGGTCCCTTCCCCTCCAAATGTCAGGCCTGTGGGAACAGGATTCTTTGACTATTTTGTTTAGTCGCATATCCCAAGTGTTGAATGAAAAAATCAATGAATCTCTTAAAAAGAAAAATTGATTAATTTAGCAAAATTGTTCCAGTGTCTCAGGGTATTTAGCTTTATTTATTCTTTCAGGGTTTCATTTAACATTACAATAATAAGAAATACTTTTGCTGTCTCCTCAGCACAAATTCAAAACTGCAACCACCAAAAAAATGTATTTGCTGATGTTGGACTATCAACCCCTCTCAGAAATAAATTTTATACTTTCAGGGTAAAGTTATGTATATCCCTGTGTGTGTGTGTGTGTGTGTGTGTGTAAAGGGGGTGTGATTTTTACCACTCAATAAGTTTTCAGCACTTTCTGAAGATATTTTAATTGTCATAACTCGGGGAGAAGTGCTGTTGGCACATAGTGGGTAGAGACCAGGGATACCGGTATCCTACGATGCACAAGACAGCCCTCAGAACAGAGAATTATCTAGTCCAAAATGTCAATAGTATTGAGTTTGAAAAAACATGGATTAACCTAAAAATTCTCGTAAGAGGCCACTGATTCAACTACTTTGTTCAACCATATTTACTGAAGGCCTCTTCTGCTGGGATGTGTCAATGACGGAAACATTCTTGTCTACATAGAGCTTATATTCTGTCAATAGTTGGAGATAACAAAAGAGGGAGCCACTTATGTAGTTCCTACTATGTGCCATAGAAACCGAGTCATTTGAACCTCAAACCAGTCCTAGAGAAGAAGGAGTTATTATCCTCATCTTAAAGACACGTGAAGTAAACATGAATAGACCCACATGACCAAGTTCACACAGACAATACGTAGCAGAGAAAGGAATTGACTTGAAGCTATTTGGCTCCAGTCTGTGCTCTTGATCTCTACATTATAAGCTTCAAATACTATTTATCTATTAAATAAATAGATTTAACATTTTTAATTGATTTGTTGCAATATTCCCAGTACTTCAGATTCCAGAAAGTTCTAGTATGACTCCAGATGTCTCAGGAATTTCTGCTAAATACATTAAAACTCCAGTAAGTATCTATCAGTATAGAGCAAAAAGTCATTAGAGGGATCAAATGGGAATATAAAGAAGATATTAATCATCATTTCAGGTAAGCCAGTGAAAATTCATTAAGCAGAAATGTCCAATAAGTGATTCTAATAATATCATATGTAAGCACTGGGAGGGTTGCTTGGAGAAGAGCAACCATATTTGATCAATCCATAAAACATAGGTTATTGTGATTATTGTAGAACACACAAAATTCCAGTTTCACTTCTTGTGGAATTTAAGGATGATAATGGTCATCATAATCATGAACTATGTTAGAACTTGAAGTTCATTGGTTCTACTTCCCTCAGTTGATACACATCAGTAGAAAGAAATGTAAAGAGATTCACCAATTTTTCAAAATGAACAACTAAAAATTGGCAGAGCCATGACAATCTAGTACCATAAATTCATAGTTCAGGTATTTTTCCATTACCATTTCAAGGAATTAAAAGCTCTTTGCGGGGAATCCCTGGGTGGCTCAGTGGTTTATTGCCTGCCTTTGGCTCAGGGCGCGATCCTGGAGTCCCGGGATCGAGTCCCGCATCAGGCTCCCTGCATACAGCCTGCTTCTCCTTCTGCCTGTGTCTCTGCCTCTCTCTGTATCTCTCATGAATAAATAAAATATTTTTAAAAAATAAAAAAAATAAAAGCTCTTTGGGGAAATATACAAAGTGTATCTATTCAGCTTTATATAAAACCCATTATGATAGTTTATACACCACATTATATCTGCTTGGCAGATAGTAAGTATTTAATATATGTTTTCTAAAGGTATGATAATTTGAGGGAAAATGATTATGTTAAATTATGTGGTAAAAATTTAAATGCTTTTGAAAGTTGGAGAATATAAAAACAAATGAGAGTTGAAATGTTGCAGAAAGACTTCACAAAAGTGGGACTCCAGCTCTATAATTAAAAGAATTTTGCTCAATATAAAAAAAATTCTAAATTTGCAGTATTCAGAAAATGCAAAAGTATTCTTGCCAGAGAAATCAGAGTAGCATTCAATGAAACAGAAAAAAAGGCATAGAAAATAGTCAAGTGTATATTAGAATATAGTGTATAGTAAAATAGGCATTTTATATGAGTGTGAAAAATTATTTAATGAGTGGTTGCAAGGTCATTTGACTGATTCTTTATTAGAAAAAAATGTATTCCAACCACAAATAATAACAACAACAAAAACAAAAGAAATAGAAACAAAAAACAATGTTCACCAGAATTATTGTGGTGATCATTTCGCATTACATACAAATATTGAATCATTATGTTTACACCTAAAACTAATATAATGTCAGTTACATCTAAATAAAAAAGATTGCCTGAGCAATTAATTATCTAATGCAAAAACCCCAAATCAATATGTTGAAGATTAATATTTAAAGAATAATATATCCTTTTCAAAATCTGGAATAAATAAAATATCACAAAATCTTGAGACTAAAAATGGCTTTTATAAATATGCCAGCAAAGACAGAATTCATAGTTAAAATTAATTACATAATTTATGATATAAATTAAGAGAACATTAAGTCAAAAAACGTCATAAATTTAAATCATGATCTAAAAGTCATACTATATGTAAGAAATTAAGAAAAATATCTCTAATGTAAAAAGAACTCTTTCAGAGAAATGAAAAAGGTGAACATAGGCAACATAAAATAATAAAATTCCATCTTACATAGTATAGAAAACTTTTTTACATATATTATGTCAAATGGCTCCTGATACCAAATTACATAACCCAACAGGGGAGATGTTAATTACAGAGATATAACTAGGATAAAACTTCCATATATATATATATATATATATGTATATATGACGTAAGGGATTACTTTATATTTGCCAAAGTGATGTAATTGAAGTTTTAAAGATTATATTACTCAGGTGATTCATTAATATACTTTTTCCTCTTCTATTTGATCACAAATATCTAATTTTATATTAAGATTGGGTTTAGCTGTGTCTTACAGAAACCCTCAAATAAGACTGAAACAAGATAGACATTTATTTTGCTTTTACACATGTAGAAGTGCCGAGAACCTTGGGTTCCTAGGGATGCTATACAATGTGATCAGGATTTCACAGCAGCATCAGGATCCAGACTAGTCTACCTTGCTGTTTCATCATTGCTTACCTCACAGTCCAAGATGGTAACTGATCTTTAGCTGTTGCAGTCACCTTCCAGCCAGCAGCAAGGAGGAGGAGGAGTAAAGGAAGGTTCCCCTCTTCCTTCATTAACTCTTTCCAGAAGTTGGATAGAACTCGAGCACACATGGCAAAAAACAGTCGTGAGGGAAGCTGGCAAATGTAGCACCTATTTCATTTGGCCTTGTGTCCAGCCAAAAATCCAGAAATTCTACTATGAAGAAAAAAGAAGAAAACATGTATAAGGAGACCCACCAGTCTCCACTTCTGATTTAGTTCATTAAAACCCATCTGTTAGAAAATCCATATTTTTCCAAGTGTTTATTTTTTAAACAAAGAACTAGAGAATTAATATGCCAATGCTGCCTCACCCCAGAAGGTGAAATACAAATAAGAGAGGTTTTAAGTACCAGAATTTCAATCTCTTCTTCTCTCACTCTTCTCTTTCTATCATTTATCTCTCTATCATCTACCCATCTATCTTGACCTCTGTTAAAATTTGTATTGATAACCCTTACTTATGCAAATAGAAATCCACTTTAGTTAAAGCCTCTAGATTTGAAGTAGTCACTTCAGTGATACTAGAATTTACTTTGAAATGCCTGAAAAAAACAAAGCTGATTGGTGATTGCATAGAGGGATGGAAGCAGATAGGAAAATCTAATAAAACAAATATAATAATATGTAAATGATAGAAACTAGGTGGTGGTCATATGGGTATTAATGTTAGAAGACTTTCCTCTTTGCTCTTTTTGAAAAATTTTCTTAAAAAAATGTTGAAATACAAAGTCAAAATGTCTTGTGACCAGAAGAAATCAGTGACAACACAGTGAGAAAAATCCCTAAGTATATAAAGCATAATATTTCTAAATTACCCATAGTCAAAGAAGAAACCACATAATTAAAACATTTTGAAGCTAAATAATAATAAAATATATTATACTTTGTGAGATATGGGTAAATCAGTTCTTAGAGGAAAATGTATCACTTTAAATGCAATTTATAAAAAAAACCCACCAAAAAAAAAAAAAAAAGGCTTAAAATCAAGGATGTAATCTACCAACCCAAGAAGATGGGGGGAAAACAAATTTTAAACCCTAGAAGGTAGGAAAGAGAAAATAACAAGATAAGAACAGAAGTCAATGAAATATGAATCAGTTGAAGAATAAAGTGGACAACACAGCTAACAATTTGTTCTTTGAAATGACTATCATAATTCATAAACCCTAACAAGACTGAAAGGAGAGAAAAAACACAGTTTACCAAAAATGTTTTGGAGATGTTTCAAACCATCTCTGAGAATAGAGTCAATCCTATAAATTGCATGACATCTCAAGGGTGATAAGAAAATATAAACAACTTTATGCAACAATTTTGACACATTCCCAGAAAAATACATAATTCCAAATCTGATATAATAAGAAACAGAAAAATGTAAATCTACTAAAAAATATATCTACTAAAGAAATTGAAATTAAAACCTTCTTAAAAAGATGACTTCAGGTCCACCATACACTTAAGAAATAATACCAATTGTATACAGCTCGGTGGAGGAAAAATACTTCCAAATTCTTTTCGGGGGGCAGATATATCACCCTAATACAAAAGCAGACAAGAAAAGCAAATTAAAGCTAAATGTCTCTCATAAACATAGGCATAAAAAAAACCTGAACAAAATATTAGCAAATATAATTCACTAACTTATTATAAAAAAAGATAGTGTATTACGGATTAGGTGAATTTATCTAAAAAATGCATGATTGTCTATAACATTTAAAAAGTAATAAGTGTAGTTTGCCACCACATTAACTGGATAAAGGAGAAAAAAATTATTACCTTGGTAAGTGCAAAAAGGTGTTTCATAAGGTTCAATTATGATTTTTTAAAACTCAGGGAACTAGACACTTAAAAGTACGTACTTCATTAGGTGAGGAGTATCTATAAAAAATGTGCAGCTAGAATCATGCTTCATGGTGGAATGTTGAATAATTTCACCTTCATAAAATATTTGCTTTTTGGTTATTACTAGCCCTGTTTATTAACATATCTACTGCCGAGAAGGTTGTGGTAGTGGAAATACACTATTTTTTATAGGATGAAAGGAAATGTTCAGAAGAGAATAAACGACCTTGATGATACAGGGGAGAGCTCATTGGTGGAGGCTGTTGTTTCATTGCTGTTTGGGTGCAAGCATGGATGGAGACAGTGGCTCTAGTTGGGGTCTCTGACAGTTCATTCACATTAACAGAAAAGGAGATTTATTTGGGCAAAGATGTGTGTCGATGGACATAGGTTATGGTGGGAGTTTGTGGAAATACTTCTTCTGTTTGCCTCTCTTATCTCGCCATTTGATGATTTTCTTTCTCTTCTTGGCTGAAGAAAATCATTTCTTCAATTCTGAAAGTTGGTGGCTTAATTAGGATGTGTCTCATCACTGAGTTTTCTTTATCTGCAAAATTGTTTTTGTCTTCTTGTCAGACGATTTTTCATGTATTGTGTCTTTGAGGACCTCTCCTATTTAATTTTTTTGGGTTCTTTCCCTCAGGGATACCTGTTATATTTATTGATAATCTTTCTCAGTTTTCTCTCTAATTTCTTTGATCATTTTTTCCATTTTCATCTGGACTTATTCTGGATATCTTAGGCCTTTTCTGTAACAATGATTTGATTTTTATCATCTATTCCATTCCTTGCTGATTCTAATTTATATATTAATTCTAAAATGATGCTATTTTTGTTCTTGATTTATTTCCTTAAGTATGCAATTTATCTTATTATCTTATTCTTTTGCACTGTCATCTTGTGTTTAAAATTTTATTTTATTGAATTCACAGTCTTATCACTTCTATAGCATAAAGCAATTTTATGGAATTTTCTTCTATTTTTGATTTCCTTCTAGGTTACTAGTCTAAATTTTGCAAACTATATATTGTTTTGTCTTTCATCTCTGCCATATTATTATTAAGCATCATTCCTCCCAAATTTCTTTTCATTTGGCTCAGAATTAGATGGTTCTTCATAGAGTCATCATATGAGCTCTGATATATTGCAGCTTCCTTTTTGACTTCAGGGCCACAGCATATCTTTGTGCAACTGCTTTATTGTACAGGGCAATTGGTCCAAGAGGCAATTGGGGTTGACATTCAGTCAGGACATCGCTCATGCTGCTGCATCTTTTAATGGCTGCTTTTTTATCTAACTGACATATGTGTGTCCTGCTAGATTCTCTTCCCACCAAAACTGACACCGGCTTTTTTGTCCCTTCCAAATTGTAGTTTAAGATCTCCTTATTCTGTGTTCTAGCCACTTCCTAAAGTTTGAGAGAGTGGAGGTAAAAGAAATCAGCAGAGGCAGTTCGGGAACTTTTTTGGCATACCTTGGTACTCAGTCTCTGTTGTCCTGAGATTTCTTAATTGTCCTGTGCTGGTACTCAAGCCACGTACTTCAGGATTCAGGGTGGCGTTGGGAGTGATTTTCATTCTCGTGGGGATAATCCTTAACTTGCGAATTCTTTTCCTAATTCAGGACAAAAATGTCCTGTTTGTCCCTAGCAACGATTTAGCCAATAATCAGTAGACAGGAAAGATCAAGATCCTTCTCAATTGCCTTTCTCAAAATTTGACGAGTCTCAGTTGGGATACTCAGACACTTCTTGGCTCAGTAACATGGCTTCTTTGGGAAATAGCAGTGTTTATTCTAAACAGTATTTTCTTGCTCTGTCTGGAATCATGTATTTTTCTCAAATAGTCACCTTTACTCATTTGATGGCTATTAAAAGTTTTGATTGTTTTAAAATTAGTTTTGTTCACCACATTTGGGAGGGGGAATTCTATATTACATTTTCCGTTCATTATTCTTAAAACCAGAACACAAAGATCAACCTTTAAAATAGAAAAGGGATTCCAAAAATAAAACTATTGTTGTATCTTAAGATTGTTGCACTTACTGGTCGGAGCTGTGGTTATTTCAAAAATATAAATAATATCGTGAACATGATCACAGCCGATGCTTAGTTTGCATAATAATTACAGCCCTAAAATTTTTTTTTCCTAAATGTGGTTATCCCTCTCAAAAATTCCCATGGCTGTCTATCTTTTCCCCATTTTTCCTCCACCTACATTATCAAGGTGCAACCTGTGGTCTTCATGGGAAAGCTCATCATTAGGAAAGAGAATCAGAAAAGTGCACTGTAGGAGCTCTTTGGGTACAGAGTAAGTCAGTATTTCCCACCAGAAAAACACAGGGCCACCTTCTCCTTCTCTTCTGCCTCCTTTTTCTCATTTTATTTCTCTTTCTGTCTTCTCCTCCTTTCTCTTTTTTCCTCCTTCATTTTCCCCATCCCCCTCCTCCTTTTCTGCTCTTTCTCCTTTTCTTTCCTCTTCCCCACAAAGACCATTTCCTCACCATAAAAGATTTGACAGCATTCCCAAACTCTGTGTCATCTGAGTTTTCATATGGCAACTTCATAAAACAGTGCCTGCAGGCTTAATTGATATAAGATCAAGAAAAGGCCAGTCTGGAAAGTATCATTTCTATTATTTTGTTTGTTAGCTTGATCCTTTTTTTAAGAATCGGAAATAATTTGAATGGTGGGAATCATGCCAAGAAGGTTTGGCAAAAATAAGAGTAGTTTTTATCAAACAGAGTTAAAAAAAAAAACAATTTAAATTTTAACATATTCTTATAATTCTATTTTCCTTTCTCACTGACCAAAAATGAGACTATGTTCAGTTAAACAGTTATTTTACCAGTAAAATGGGCTTATTTGGGAATAGCAAAGGAATTATAGTTCAGGGCAAGCAAACCATAGTAAAAGTCATAGGGAGGTGTGGGGAAAGAGGAACCTCTTTTATAGAGTAAAAGAGGGAAGTTGGAGGGTTTGTTATAAACAAAAGTCCATTAGAATAAACCAGGAGCTCAAAGTCTAGTGGCTTTTCATTGGCTGAACTGTTGCTGGGCAAGGAGAAAGTCTTCCTTCCTTCTGTTGGGCCATTAAAGTAAGGTTTCTTCCAGTCGAGAATGCAACCTATGTCTCTTCCTGTTGGGTGTTCAAAAAGCTACAAGGGGCCATTGGCTGTGAGACCTCCCCCTTCTCCTGACTCCCATTTTTAAATGAGATTTCCTTTATTCAGTTTCACAAAGTAATACTCACCTGCTGATCTGGAGCAAAAGACATAGAATTCATTATTTCAAACAATTCCACTTTTTCCTGAGAGACAAACATAGTGTATGTTTACTAGTGAGGTACACGGCACATAGGCTGGGCTCTCTGGACAATGTGGGTCTACCCAAAGCAGAGTTCCCAAGACAGGCTCTATGGACTTTTCATGGGCATATCATGGCAAGATAATTTTGGGTTGAAATAAGCTGATTAAAGGTAAATAGTTTCAAAAATTTTATTTGAACAGCAAGACATATTATAGTTTTTGATATGTAAATTCCAGGACACATATTTCCCACTGTATTTTATCATGGTTGAGTTCCATATCATTTTGCTATAAGGAGTTTTGTTTATTCTGTACTTTTGTGTTACCTCGTGAGACACTTGTATTCCAGAGGACACAATTTGGGAAAAGATAATTTAAGGACAAGAGACAAAATTGTAGATAAATTAGAAGTTTGTTTTCCGTACATTCACTTTCTTTTTCTGGCATACCTTTGTGCAATCTTAATTATGCTTCAGGAGTATTTTATTTGTTTTCTTATTTCTAATTATGGGATAAAAGTCTCTCTCCAGTGATGGATCTTAAAAGAAAGGGCAATTGAGGTAGAGTGTAGGGAGGCCCATGCCAGCACCACTAATATCCTATGCAGAGACCTGGAAAGAGTTCAGTCAGCTGGCTGGGTTAAGGCTATTCCTGCCAGCCAAAATTGTAGATGAGAAAAAACCAAAAAACCAAAAAAAAAAAAAAAAAATCCGAAACAGCCATTTTCATTAACAATCTGATAAGCATTTTCTGCTGCCTTGAGGTAAAGACCCTGCAAACTCCAAGCTATTTTGAAAGGCTCAGCACTAATCTCTGTTGTGCTCCCAAGACTGGTGCCGCTGATGCCGTGTGCACCTGGATGGGTCTGGCTTGCTAAAGCACGTGCTGGGTTCCAACTGCCAGACCTCAAGACTCTCCTGGTCTGCTGGCTCTCTTAGCACCTCTGCTTGCCCTCACTGTAGCATTTGGGCCCATTTCAGTTTTTTCATGTCACACGTGGGCATTAAGGACCCTGGCATCAAGCTTGTCTAAATCATTATGTTCAGCGGCTGCTGCTTCAAACTATGTTGAATGACTTCTCCCTGTTATTTCTGGGAAAGCATACCACTACCACATCACACCTATCTTAATGTTTTTAAAAGCCATATCAGCTAGCTTTTGCTAAAAATAAAGCTGCAGAGCAAATAGCCAACAAGCCTAGAATCATCCAGAGTTATCCATTCATTGCTCACATGTCTGGAGCCAGTTAGGCCCTTCTACTGATCTTGGCTGGGCTCACTTGCCTGTGTGGGGTTAGCTAGTGCTCAGTGCCCTCAGCTGCTTCCATAGGTGCAAGGCAACTCAGGGGATGCTCTGTGTTTCCCATCCTCCCGCAGACTGGCCTGGGCGTATTCTCATGGTAGTGACAGAGGCACCGGAAAGCAAGCAGAGCACGAAGACTTCTGGAAGTTTATGCTCAAACTGCACTGCTGCCCCTTCTGTTTCAGTCTATCGAATAAAGCAAGCAGGGGCTGATTCAGAATTAGGTGGCGAGGGAGGTCGTCCCATCTGCAGGGGCGGGCGCTGCTAAGTTATGTGGCAAAAAAGGATAGAAACAGGGAGAGATGAAGTAATGTGGTCACGTGATACAACCTTTGCAGTCTTGGTACCAGACACATTTGGAGGTGGGCAAGGGCAAGCCACAGCCCTGGTGTTTGACTTTCCTGTTCTCCTTCCTCTGCCTCACTTTTGTACCACTCATCGGTACCCTAAGGAGCCATCTCCCCTCCTTTCTTCTTGTGATCTGGATAGGATCTCTGTTATACAATATTGTATAATCAAGCCCATCAAACAAGCCTCTTTAGTTATGAAAGAGTGAGATAAAATGACTCAAGAAATCCTTTTCTTTTTGACATCTTATTTGCATGACAAAATTATTGCTAGGGTGACTAAGAAATTCAGGTTTGAATCTCAAGGTTCACTATTGGCTTCTATGCTTTAGGCAGTATCCTTGCTCTTCTTCCCTTGAGAGACAGCCTTGAGCTTAGCTATGGAAATTTAAGGCTACTCGTGAACATGATTTAATGGAGAAATAAAAATGCATCAGCTTAATATTTACAAAATACCTACTCCCATTACATTTTGCCCCTGACTTTAGGTACAGATTTTACTTCAGGCAACAGATTTTATTGTTTAATTTCATAGTTTATTCCAAGGACATTTACATTTTGATACAGGGCCTAAGCTGCTTCACCTCTTAGGGTTTCCATTTCCTTATCTATATAAATAAAGTTAACAGAATTGAAATATATAGGCTTGGGAAAATTTATTTAACTTTTCTGGGTTTTAGTTTCCTCATCTGTCCAATAAAATCTATTGGGAATCCCTTGCAACCCAATAACACTGCTATTCTTAAAATTCCAAATACCCTCAAGACCTCATTTTAAGACTCTGATTGTAACCGCAGAATAATTTCAATACTAGGGCAAATGGGGAAGGAGATATTTGGAACAAAACTTGTCACCTCAGAATGTGTCTCTTTGACATGTAGATTTTAGGCTGATTAGTTTTAAAGAACTAAAGGCTCAGGAGGAAACTTTCACCTTCCCTTTAATTGCCTACAACAATTTGGTTAGAAGACCTGCTGGGGGAAGAGAGCCACCACCATAAATAACTATAGTCTAAGATGAGCTAGGGTTGGTAGACAGGGAAAGACTAAGCAAAATGTGTTTGTTAAAATTTTTCTATAGATTACACTGCTTCTGTATAGCCTAGCAAGCATTTGTTTATCAAACATTTACTCTTTTTCATCTTCCTGTGAGTTGTCTTCCCTCCCTTTGAAGTCCCAGATCCCTCGCCTGTTCTCCTTAGCTCTGGATGCCATATACTCCTCGGTTGCCTGACTGCCTGTGGGCCTCCTATTCTCATGAGACCTCTGTCACATATGTGATTAAATTTGATTTTCTCCTGTTGATTTGTCTCCTGTCAATTTAATTCTTAGACCATCCAAAAGAATCTTGAGGTAATAGGAAATTTTTTCCTCCCCAACAGAGACAAAGGACTCATTTCAGTACAGTTCAGGTCAGAGAATGGAACCATAATACAGCTTCTAAGGTCAGTGCTGCTAGAGATTGGAACACTGCCTGCATAAAAACAAAAGATTGGGGAGAATGTTGACTTTCTAAGGAAGCAAGTCAGGAATACCTAACTTATCTGCACCTAAAGCAGTGAAATAACTAAAAGAAAATTTTGCATTAATTTAAAATGGGAAAGTCAACTGAGGGCATATAAAATGGCAATAAAGGCAGCAAATGCAAAGTTTATTCATTACTAATTGATATAATTTATTGTACTTCAGTATTTCAGATTCTATACTTTCATTTCCCCACTAATCTTCACAAATACTCTGGCAAGATAAGCATTATTATCCCAGCTTCCAAAAGTATGAATAAAAGTGACCTACCCAAGAGCACACACATATGGGGGGGGTGTGTGCTGGCTTGTGCATGGTTCAGGCTTTTGCACAGGGACAGCACAACCAGAGGGTACAGGGACAGCGGTGTTGGAGACACCTCTTCCCAATCTCTCACATTGACAAGTGAGTTGAGAAAGTTGAGTTAACTGTCTTAGCCACTCTTGTTGGAGCACTGATCATTCTATCATGCCTTACATTCTGTCCTTTAGAAAGGTGTTAAATCCATTCAGTCCAAAATAGGTTGAAAAAACAGAGTCAGGCTATTGCTGGTCATCTTTCAAGGTTAACCATGAGTTAAAATCAGAACGCTGGGGGCACCTGGGTGGTTCAGCGGTTGAGTGTCTGTCTTCGGCTCAGGGTGTGACCCCGGGGTCCTGGGATCGAGTCTCACATGGGGCTCCCCGCAGGGAGCCTGCTTCTCCCTCTGCCTGTGTCTGTCTCTCTCTGTGTGTCTCTCATGAATACATAAATACAATTTTTAAAAACTAGATTAATTATGAAGAAAAAGGAACTCGCATCTTCTCATCACATCTAACACTAGTGTTACAGAATTCCCAATCATCCTGTATGTCACTGTGATATTGTTTTCATTGTTACACAGGCTCATTGATAAGCAAAATAATTCTTAAGATCATTTCAGATACCAATGTCAGGTATTTTTAGTATAACAATGTTATACAAGTCATTAAACCTTCTTTCAAATAAGGCATGTTAGTTGTTCTTCAAAGTTAGCTTAATCAAGGAACCCTGGTGCTCACAGGTGGGAGACACATCGATGTGCTTCTGTTGTCAATGTGTACTGAGCTTAGTGTGTTGTCACTGACCTATAATGATAAAATTGATAAAAATTTTGGAAGTAGAGACTGCCCTATACATAAAGTTAAATACTACATTGGGACAATTTTTAGATTATTCTAGCAAAGTGTTCACTTCTACAAATCATACCAACAAAAATATATTTTGTCCACATTAACTTGTCTTTTTATGTGTAGCTATCATATAAATGTTTTTTTAGGGGAAAAATACAAACTATTCTTGTTTTTTAAATGAATATGTTTTTGTATCACACAAATATTAATTTCTTTAAATGAAGACTTTGGGAATACATTTGCCAAAATGCCTCGTCTTTTTAAAGACTTATAGCCTGTAGTTTAAAGTAGATATCTATTTCATATAATAGTACTTTCATCTTTTTTTTTTTTAGTACTTTCATCTTAATGAAAAACACCTCTGAATATCGGTCAAGTAAAACCATAAACATAATAACATAAACTTTTCTTATCTAATGGTCTTTTTGGAAATAAGAAACAATGCAATTTGAAATAAACAGATTTTGGAGGGGAGCTTTTAGAAAAGATTAAGTATCAGAGTAAAGTTTTCATTGCACTCTTTGTACTACAAAAATATTATTCAGGTTTAATAAGCTATTTTAATTTCACTAAACTTACCCTGTGTTTTTTTTAAAAGATTTTAATTTACTACTTTTGAGAGAAAGAAAGAAAGAGCATGGGGGACAGGGCAGAGGGAGAAGCAGATTCCCCAGTAAGTGGAGACCCCCAGTGAAGGACTCAATCCCAGGGCTGAGCCAAAGGCAGATGCTTAACCTACTGAGCCACCTAGACACCCCTGCTTACCCAGTGTTCTTGATGAAGAGCAACAAAAATAAAAGAGAAAAGGCACAATTTGAAAGCACATCACTTATAGGAGTTTCAGCAAAGGAAAAAATGAGTGAAAATACCTATATTGGTTTTCAGAATTTGGAGGCAACGCTGAGGTACCAACTCACCACCAAGAGCATGAAATGTGGGGATCCCTGAGTGGCTCAGCGGTTTGGTGCCTGCCTTTGGCCCAGGGTGCGATCCTGGAGTCCCAGGATCGAGTCCCACGTTGGGCTCCCTGCATGGGACCTGCTTCTCCCTCTGCCTGTGTCTCTGCCTCTCTCTCTCTCTCTATGTCTATCATGAACAAATTAAAAAATAAATAAATAAAAATAAATCTTAAAAAAAAAAAGAACATGAAATGTTAGAAAAGAAGATTCTTTCCTGATAATTAAACTCTAGGGTAAACTCAAAGATCTTGACATCAAAAAGCACAGAACTCTCAAGATACGTTCCCTGACAGGATGTATGAACTCCTTAAAGAGGTGTCTGCAGCTGTTAAGGCCTAGGGATAAAGGCTGGAAGCGCAGCACTGTTAGTGCCCATCCCAGCACTATCCGGAGAGGGAGAAGCCTTGTTAACTAGCTTTAAGTTACCTGGTCTTATTGTTAAGTCAGTCCCAGTCATTGATTTGTGAACTAACCCTCTGTGTTGATTCTGTGCACACAAGACGACCTTCTGGTTCATGTGTCTGTATGTACGTTTTCATGTATCCGTATCCCCATTTTAGCTCTACCTATTAAGAAAGAATGCACTGGTCTTGGACGTACACTTGCTTCAGTCCATTGAAAAGTATATTTTACTTTCTCAATAAATGCAAAGCTCTTTTATCAGTTTTGAGTGTTCCATTAATAGAAGACTGGCACTGGATCCAGATCTCTACACAGTCTCACCCAAGTCATAAATGACTCTGTGAGGCCCTCTGGGTGCTATCCAGCCTGATTTCATGCTCAGTGACTGGAAGAAACTTTATTTGTTAATAGTCATGGCATTTCAGTATTATAAATGCTGAGTCTTACTTTCCCTCTTGTAAAGCAAGGATAATAGTCCTTATATGCCTATATAATCTTGCCAGTACTTTGCTTTGCCAAACACTCTTGGATCCTACTCTTGTCCCTTGCCCTCAGTTTCTTGGCTTGAAGAGCCTGCTTCCCAAAATAGAGTGAATATTCTGGATAATTCTAGGTAATTGTTTTCGTAGCTTCCCTTGAAGTTGGAGCATGAAGATATTACTCAGTCCTGAACAACAAAAACCCTGTAGGGAAATTATGGGAAGTTTTCCTCCCTAATAAAAATCACACTTGACAAGCTGAAAAACAAAGGGGACACTTCCTACATATGCTTCTTCTTTCTAAAGCTTTAAAAAGAAAACTTTGAAAAAAAAAATAAAAAATTAAAAAAAAAATAAAAATAAAAATAAAAAAAAAAAAAAAAAAAAGGAAACTTTGATTTGCAGAGCTTTTCTTTGGGAACAGCAGAAGATGGGAGAGGTCAAGAGGAATTTGCATTCTTTGGTGCATGCAGCATGATTCCTCTCTGACCGGAGAATCATGCCTTCCCGTCTTCTCACCACCATTGCTGGAACTGACCAAGACCAGGACTCAGCTGTGGCAACTACCTAATTATATTGCCAAAGTAGTGAATCTCTCTTTCTTCTGTATTTCCCCCCTCTCTTTCATATCACCCCCACCACATACACACAACGTGAGCTCATGGGCTAAAGCAACTAGACACTTGACAAGTAAAAAACTTTGAAGTGAAGAAAACAAACTGAACAAAATATGCTGTGTGAAGAAGAAATACTGGAATAGATTGGTTGGTATTTTATAACAGCTCTGATAATGTTCCAAAAAGATATAAAGAGAGAACTTTATTTATTATTTTTTTTTAAGAGAGAACTTTATAATATGAAACAAGAATTAAAGTAAAATAAAACCCAGGAAATATACACTATGAAAAATAAAATTATTGAAGCAAAAGCCACAATAAATCAGGTAAGTAGATGGGTAACATCTGAAAAGGAAAATAGTATGTTGAATAACGTGTTGAGGAATTCTCCCAGAAAGCACCAAGTAATAATAAATAGAAAGTTCTAAAAATATGAATAGCAGAAATCAAAGCCTAAACATTGGGATAATAGGAATCTCAGAAGAGGAAAAAAATTGAAAAGAAGATGTAAGCTGGGGAAAAAAATGGAGATAATCTTCAAAATTAAGGATGAGAGACTGATCGAAAGGGTTCACAGAGAAACAGAAGAGAAAAAGAAAACTCAAAACCTATGCACGTTTGAATGACACTGAAGAAAATCAAAAACAAATGCTAAAGGCCTCAAGAGAGCAGATAAACCACAAAAAGAATAATTAGAGTTGCATCATATTTCTCAGCAGCATCACTGGAAGTAAGGAGATAAGATATTCAATGAAAATACTTTTGTTCCTAGAATTTTATACCTAGCCAAATCACCACGTTTAAGAATGCAACAGCTGCAGAAGTCATAGTTGGAAGAATTCTTAATGCCCACCCCCCAAGATCCTCAACTGGGTGTGGACACACCCGCATAATCCCCCAGGGGGTGGATATATGGTGAATTTTATTCCTGTGGTGAAATTATGTTAGATGGCACAGTGGGCTTGGAGAAAGAAATTATCCAGGTGAGACTTTTCTAAACACATGAGCCTTTAAGCCCTACATCTTGAGGTCAGAGAAGTCCAACACAGAGGGGGTCAGAGATGTGAAACTTCAGACACTCTCCTGGCCTTGAAGGAGCAACTGCCAAGATTTGGAGAGGGTGATGGGGCAGGGAATGGCAGGCATCCTCAAGAGCCAAGAATGGTTTTTGTTCAATAGCCAGCAAGATCTAGATTTTCTCAACAACCTGAGTGAACCTGAAGGTGGATTTTTCCTCCCTGAACTTCAGACCAGAACTCAGCTTAGCCACCATCTTGCTTTCAGCCACGGGAGACCCTGAACAGAGACCCAGGTCTCTGGAGATTCCTAAGCCACCAAAACTACGAGATAGATTTGTGTTGTTTTAAGGTATTAACTAGATAGTGAATTGTTGCACAGCAATAAAAACGACTGCGGAAGTCTTGCCACATAAATACCTTCTTGAAAACAATTAGAGTTTTCAAATAAGAAAAATCCAGGGAATACTTCAAGATGAGGACAAATGAAGGACAGAAAAGTATACTCTTATTTCACTAACAAACATGGTGTAAAAGCTCCTAAATCAAATATTAGCTCATTAATTCCAACTATATATATATACATACGTGTGTGTGTGTGTGTGTGTGTGTGTATATATATATATATATATATGATTTTATTTATTTATTTGAGAGAGAGATAGCAAGAAGGAGCACAAGCAGGAGAAGAGGGAGAAATAGGATGCCAGATTGGATCCCAGGACCCCGGGATCATGACCTGAGCAAAAGACTGACACGTAACAGACTGAGCCTCCCAGGTGCCCCCCAACCAGATAGATGCTAGATAGATAGATAGACATAGAGAGAGAGAGAGATTTTAAAATCATGATTAAGTACAGTTCCTTTCAAGGCATAATAAATTACCCCAAAGCTCACCAGTGTAAGAAGACAACGATTTTGCTTGCTCTGGCTCCAGGGGTCAGGAATCTGGGGAAGGCCAAGAGGAGCAGTTCTCTTTTTCGTTACAATTAGATGCTGATTGGTCTTCTGCTTTGCCTCATAGTCAAGGCTGTGAACTTCAGCTCGGCCAAGTGTTAAGAAGGATTGGGAGGATTTAAAATGGCTTTTTCTAATCTAACCAAGTCTTTAAAGACTACCACCTTGCTTGGGACTTGAAAATCCTATTTACCATTGAAAGCTGAGAAATGGCTTTATTGCTTTAGCTACTGTATGTCTTTTCTCCAGAAATGGGTTGGGACCCACAGAGCAGCACAACCTACAATTTAACCTGATGAAAAACTTCTACGCCTCTTGTAAATCACACCAACTATATGCCAAATATTGTATTATAATCTTAGCTATGAAGATGAGTAAAATATTATTTCTGCCCTAGAGGAATTCCTAGCCTCGGAGCAGAGACAGGCATATAAAGAACTAACCACAACCTTACATAGCCAGCCCTGTAATAGTGGTATGAGCAAAGCATAATGAGAACACAGGGAAGGCTCACCTGAAAGTCTTCAGGAAAGAGCTATGCTTTACGCAAGAGGATTATAGTCCTGCTGAAATATAACGGGCAAAATAAATAACAGAATTTAGAGAAAGTAACCATGGGAAAAAAAATCCATCAATATCATTTATATTAAAGGAAAATAGTTTCTTGAATTCAAGAAAATTGACCTGATGTCCCATGAGGAAAATAAACCAATTTTTGCTCTTTTTTGTTTATTATTTGTTACTTACCTTTTTTTCTTACCTCTTTTTTTTTTAAATTAAAAGATTTCGTTCTAAAATTCCATTTTCCTAAGATTAAAGATGCATGAAGTTTTGTCTTTGAAAAATGTAATGTTTCTTGGGGCTCCTGGGTGGCTCACTCGGTTAGGCACCTGCCTTCGGCTCAGGTCATGATCCTGGGGTCCTGGGGTCCAACCCGCATCAGGCGTCCTGCTCAGCTGGGAGTCTGCTTCTCCCTCTCCCTCTGCCCCTTCTCTTGCTCATGCTGTCTCCCTAATGGTCTCTCTCCCCCTCTCTCTGAAATAAATAAATCTTAAAAAAAATTAAATTAAATGTTTCTCTCTTTCAAAGTTTAAAATTCTCTTTGACCATTATTCACGATCACCTTCGATTTGTAAGACATTGATGAAATGCTGTGGGACCTATCAAGATGGAAAAAAAAAAACAAAACCAAAAAAAAAAAATAAAAAAACCACATGAGTTTCTGGCCTTTTCAGGTTTACATGCTAGTAGGAGAGACTGTGGCACAAAAATACCATAATGTCAAGTAAAATAGAATGAATGCCACCAAGACACTATGGAAATCGGGGTGAATTTGGTTGCTGCCTGTAACCTGAGTGACGTCATGTATCTAGGTTTAGGCTTTTGGTGTTTTTATCACGTCAGTGTTGCAGCAGAATCTAGCACTGGCAGGGACTGCGGCGGAGGGCACTAAGGGTCAGCGAAGTTTCACCATCTGCCCAGGGTCACATGGTTAAGGCACAAGATTCTGAGTCTGTGTTTCAGCATTTACTTTCTAAATCAGGACTGCAGATTCACCACCTGTTGCTAAGTTCAGCTCACGGCCCTGCCTTAATGCTATTATTCTTAGCTACTGCAGTATTTTAGAGGAATCTCTTTGAATTACTTCTGGCAGCGCACGTGTATAGGGTGATCTGACCAGCGAAACAGCCAGGAGCTCCCCAGGGCATCTGAACCCCTGCTCTACGGCATGTGGGATGCGGTACGTGGGCTCCTTAGAACCTGTCCGGTGCCATTTAGGTTCTGGGTCTTTGAATTTATAGCTCCCACTTCCTGGGACAAACATTACCACCCTTTCTTATTTTTATTTTTTTGAACCATTATGTATATCAAGACTCTGCTAAGGAGCTCCGTCCCTTGGAAGTTGAGCCAGCCTGGCTTTGCCTTATCTCCTGTGTGTAAGTGCTGCATCCTGAGTCTGTCTCTGAAAAACACTTTAACTCTACTTTGTAATCATCCATTTACTTCCAGATGAATTGAGGGCAAGTATTACCTATTCATCTTGGGATCGCTAGTGCTGTGTGGTATCTCTAGCACACAGAAAAAATTCAATAAACGTTTATTGACAAGATGTTATTTTGTGAAATGGGGTGGAGAAGGCAAAAATGACATAAAAGTGCCATATTTCTTTGTGCTTTTCTAGAAAAGTAGTCTAGCATAAGCAACTCCTTGCAATTTGTGATTTAGTATCATATGCTTTTTTGTCTTTAATTATATTTTTAAATCTTCCAGGGAAAATAATTATGACTCTTAAATTATATAGGTAGTATTAGTAATTAGTAGGATATTGAAAAGAGAAAGAAAGAAATTTACCACCTAATTTTTTTTTTGAAAGCATGACTTAATAAAGTTGGATCTAGGCCAAAGGAAAATGAAATATATGAGTACAGAACGAGGAAATCCATAAAGTTTATAGTGAAGCCTCTGATCGTGAAGAATCCTTTCAGCTGGGAGTCTCTATGACTGATGGTTTTGCCAGTTGATGAGTCTGCGTAAGGGAAGCAGCTACGCCCGGCAGGTGCACCTTGGGGTTTGGATTCATTGCCTCCCAAGCCCACCTAGCTATTAGCTTGTGGTAGCTACTTCTCTTGTATTAGATTCTTCTCAAAAATAAACCCCCAACTCCCTGGCCTGCTATGTCCACTCTGGGTGCTTCAGCTCAGGCTCTGTGACTCTCGAGGCGGGAAGGGCTGTGAGTCTGTACTTGTCAGATGGAAATGGGACATTTGAGAATGCAGTTGGTCTGGTTCCAGCGGCTTCTTGACTCTACAAGAAAAAGCAGCAGCTGGCCCATTGGGAGAAACTTTATCCCTTACTCTGCTGCCCGAAGCATAGCCATTGGGTTTTCTTGATTCGAGAAGGTTCCTCTAAATGTCCACTTCACTTATTGGCTTTTAGCTTGGCCACGCTGAAATCTGATGGTTTTGACTGCATCGGGGCCACAATTCAGCCTCAGTCCCAGTTATGTGTGGGATCAAAAATGGACAGGGTTACTCTGCTCAGTGGCAGGACTCAAGGCATTTCTCAGGGCTGTGTCCAGTACGCCCCTCACTGAATTTGCTGTACCCTATCCACTCTTTAACATTTGTCAGTGAACTAGCCATTCTCATTTGTCAATTGGAAAACTGCAGATGAATTAAAGATGTTCTTTTCGGGGCCATGAACTATAGAAATAAAATCCTGATTAATGCTAATGCTGTCTTAGTCACATAAGGAGATGCCCATGATAAGGGCTTGTTTTCCGATTAGAATGCGTGGAGTCAAGCTATTAATGGAGGCTTCTGCTCCCAGATGCCACCGTTGCTCTCTGGTTCACCGTGGTGCCTGACATTCATCATCAGAGTCTTGGCACAAAGTGAAGGACTCTTGCTTC
The DNA here is from genome assembly GCF_018345385.1 of Vulpes lagopus. Classification (NCBI taxonomy): domain Eukaryota; kingdom Metazoa; phylum Chordata; class Mammalia; order Carnivora; family Canidae; genus Vulpes; species Vulpes lagopus. The sequence goes on from NC_054829.1 coordinate 132,894,252, forward strand.
TTGATTTAGAGGGTGCCACTCTCAGACCTGTGACTCCTACCAAAAGTTGACCCATTCATCTTGCGGTGGGGAGACCACATCACACAGAACATCACCCCTGTTGTTCCCAGAAGATTGACTATATCAGGCCTTTGAACCCTTTCAGGGCTATCGGCTCTGCCTCACAGACATTGACACATTTTCAGGTTACAGCGTTATTCTTCTAGTCTGATCATCCCATTCTAGCCACGTTATTGTGTCCCTTGAAAATAATCTTTGTCATGTTTTTTGTTTCTTTTTTTTTTTTATTTTCTGGGCCACTTGCGATTGGGAAATAATGTACCTTTTATCACAAAAACCACTCAACAATGTGTAATGGTCAAAATATTCAATGGACTTTCCACCCTTCCCACCATCTATAGATATCTAGTGTTGAAATTGCCTTTCAGGAATAGACTCAAAAAGGGGCACCAGGGCGTCTCAGTGGGTTAAGCATGTACCTTCTGCTTAGGTCATGAACCCAGGGGTCCTGGGATTGAGTCCCACATCGGGATTCCTGCTCCTCTCCCATCCCTCGCCTGCTGCTCCCCCTGCCTGTGCACCTCTGTCTTATAAAAAGGAAATAAAATCTAAGAAGGAAAGAAAGAAGAAAGAAAGAAAAAGAAAGAAAGAAAGAAAGAAAGAAAGAAAAGAAGGAAAAGAAAGAAAGAAAGAAAGAAAGAAAGAAGAAAAAGAAAGAAAGAAAGAAAGAAAGAAAGAAAGAAAGAAAGAGACTCCAAAAGGTTTCTGATTCTATGTCTCTTATCTCCTCCTTCTGCAGAAACTTGGTAGGTAGCGTGGTCACTAAATACAGCTGTCCCCAGAAAGAGATAGTGGCGCATTTCCACGAAGACAGGCTTACACAAGAGTGTTTACTGAAGCTTCATTCATAACGGCCCACATTCAGGAACAAACAAAATATCCTACAAGAGGTGAATGAATAAACCAACTCTGCTATCTCATACAATGAAAGAATCCTTAGCAAAATGAGGGAATGCGCTGCTGATGGGCGCAAGGCCATGGAGGGAAATGCATGACACACGTTGACCGAAGTAAGGCAGACATGAAAGCACAACGCGTAGGCTTCCACTTGGATGAATTCCAGGATGCCCACAACGGCTTTGCGGGTGTAGAGATGAGAACAGTGCTTGTTGCTGGGCGGCCGGCACTGACCGGGGTAGTAACGGAAGTAAACTTCTTAGGTGAGGGGAAGCTTGGGGAGAATGTAGCTTATACAGCTGCATTTTTAAAACTGATCAAACTGTACATGGAAGGTCTTTGTACCTCACTCGCAGGTAAGTTACACCTCAAGAAATAACAAAGAAACATCTAGATGAAGGAAGTGTGACGTGAAATTTCCAAACCAGAGAAACCTAATTCAAGCCAGCAGTATAAAAAGGAACAAATAAAGAAGAAAACAAGAATATGTGTAATGGAAAACTAAGTAAGTCGCAGAGACGAAAAATACAGCCTAGGGAATATAGTCAATAAGATTACAGTAACGTAAAAAAAAAAAAAAAAAAAAAGATTACAGTAACGTTATCTAGTGACAGAAGGTGACCACGCTTGTCATGGCAAGTAGCGAGCAATGCATCGAATCTGAATCATTACGGTGTACACCTGAAACTAGGTAACATTGCCAACTATACTTCAGTGTTTTATTTAAAAAATTGAAAAAAAAAGACAGCAAAATAGATGGTCAGCTAGTCAAAATATATAAATAACTGCAACTAATTATTTTCAAAAGGCAGAAATTTCCAGATTAAGCCATATAAAACAAATGTTAAAAACGAATGTTAAAACTCTAGTCATTAGTGCTTTGAAAGAGGCACCCGTCAAACAATATGAAGCCAAGAGATTTAAGGCTAAAGGACCAGAAATCATGTAACAACCAAAAAACTAACTAAAAGAAATACTTTGTGGTACTATCAGAAAACACATATTCCCAGTCAGACAAAAGAGACTCATCGTGACCGGTTTGTATACTGTTATAAGGTACAATCTGCCAACGTGTCATGTCTCGTGAATCTTTTATGCACCTAACACAATGACTTTAACATAAAGGAAAAATTGTTAGAAATTTAGAAAGCACCTGACAAAAGTACCTGACCCAGTCATAGTTGGGTCATTTAACACAGTTCTCTGAAAAATTGGTAGATAATAGAGACACAATGTATATGCATGACCTGGCTAATTCTGTTAATAATATTGGACATTAAACCTAAAACATTTTCTAATGTTGATTGAATTAGTCACACATTTGATCAGTAATGGGCCAAAAAGGAAATTGCAAACATTTCCCCATGACAGTTTTGGTAAAGGAAAGTAGCACGCTGCTGCTGCTTTGTTGGTAATACAGGTGGTTATAACCACTTTGTAAGGCAATTTGGTCATCTCTATCAGGATTTTACATGCATATATATTTTGTCCCAAAGGACTTTGCCTCTAGGAATATATATGACAAAATTACTCAGTATGTGCCCAAGTATATGTAAATAAGAGTGTTTCTAAGGTACTATTATAATATCGAAAAACTGCAAAAGATCTAATAACATCACAATCAGGAGGTTGACTATATTATGCTCAACTACTATGCTTCCCCTACTGTGGAAAAGTATGAGTTCATAAAAAAAAATACATATATGTTCATATATATATATATTTGCCTATAAGTAAATTTATATGTAGCTATGTGAGGTGATAGATGTTAACTAAGTTTATTTGGGTAACCATTTCACAATACATACCTATATCAAATAATTGTGTTGTGCATCTTAAACTAATTTAATGTTGTAGGTCAATTATATCGATAAAAATGGGGAAAATAAATAAATAATATATATATGTGAATAATAATGCTTTAAAACTCGTGAATGAGGGGAATAGGCAAGAGATAGCAAAATAATATATGTATATAATAATACATACATTATAATATGATCCTATTCTGTGTGTGTGTTTAATTCCTAAGATAATGAGAAGGTGTACCCCACATTGTAGGTAAAGGTGACTTCTGAAGGAGAAAATGGGATTTGGATGGTAGAGGATGAAGGAATATACAGGATGGGATGCGCACATTGCTTTCTGTTTTCATCTATAGTTTGAGTATTTTTATAGCCACTCATTTATTAAATAGTTAACAAAATATAATTCTAATTTAATCTGCGAGTTACTAGCCATCTAATTTTTAGATATCTCAACCCATGAGTTAATCATGTAAAGAAAAATAAGATTTTAGTTTTTATTTCACATAAAATATATATATTTTAAAGGAGAGGTTTGAATTTATTACATGTGCCATAATAAAAAGTCTGTGGCATATATAACACTGGTATAATATAATGCTTGTCCAGTGTGGACTCAAGAAAAATTTGTTAAATGAACAATAAGCCCTTAGTAATTAGATATTAAATCATGGACAACAATGATGACAACAACAGACATACACTGTAATTGACTCACTTATAAAAGAAAATGGAGGGTATGTTTATACATATACGTTTCCCATCTCCATGAATCCCCCAGAGCTTGTTTGAGCTTTAGAACCAAATAAGAGATCACAACAAGCAGCATATTTTTCTCAGTGTGAAGAGAATAGTAAAATGTTTTTTGTTTTTAAGGTTTTATGTATTTATTCATGAGAGACACACAGCGAGAGGCAGAGACACAGGCAGAGGGAGAAGCAGGCTCCCTGCGGGGACCCTGATGCAGGGACTTAATCCTGGGACTCAGGGATCAGGCCCTGAGCCAAAGGCAGACTCTTAACTACTGAGCCACCCAAGCGTCCCTAAACTAGTAAAATGTTCTAATGCTGAGCTGAGCAGATATGGGCAGGGTAAATTTAAGAAACCATATAGGCTTTGATATAAGCTGTGCTTAATAATTTTTTAAAAATTCATGATTTGGAGGAACAATAATCACTGCATCATTTTTTGTTTTTTAGCTCACTTCTGTCTTTGTTACAGATCCATCTCCTCTATAGGTCTTTGAATCTGATCAGAACCTACCTTATGCATTGTATGGAATACTGGACTAGATCAGAGGTTCCCAATTTTTTTTCCATTCATGGCGTTTTTAGTATTTTAGTAATTTTTCCATGATACCCTTCGACTGAAAGGAGTATCTTATAGTTCCTTTGTAAGGAAATTGTTAGGTCCAAAAAATTTAATAAATATTTCTATCCTCAAAACTTAGAATCCATTTGGAAAAATAATAAAGTAGGAACTTGAGACTAAAAAAATAAAGATTTATGAACCAGCTGAAATCAATCTTAATCGTTCTGAGTACATTCTATCTTATTTAAGAGCATACCAATACCAGTATTCATTAATTTCTACTTACTTTATAAAAGTATAACATAAAAACTATATTCATTCTGTTTTTCTGATTATCCAGAGAACTGAAAGATGGCAATCCTAGGAACTTATTTTTTTTTTCCCTAGGAAGTTATTAACAACACTGATAATGCACAGTAATTAGTTAAAACTGATTACATGATTTACATATGAATTTTTATTTAATAAAAATTTATACATAATTCAGCATCCATTCCTTAATATAAAGGGTAAAACATAGAAGGTCCTGAATCTTGCCTTTTTTCCCAATGTAAGCCTATTTCAAGTTTCTGAAGCTTTTCATTCTGTGCCTTCAAACAAATGTTTCCCAGTGTGAGTAAAATAGACCTTGAAAACTATGGCATTTTTTATTTCCCTTCTGAAAGCAGAGCAGAACCTGGAGAGGGAAGGAGGAGGAGAGGCAGAAAGCGAGAAAGAGAGAGAAGAAATAAACAGATGCCAGCATGACAAATACGTTGTCAGAGGTAAGAAAACTTGTTGTACTGGTTTTTCCCATTCGTATCGGTTCACAAATGAGTTGTAATCATTGTGCTCTGGTTGAAAAGTTGATCTACTTAGTAACTTAAATTTGAGTCAAATCATACTTACTAGACAAACTTCCTATATGCCCAAAGGAGAGTTCATAGCCTATGTGAGTACTGCTGTGGCCATGAGACATGAATTTACAGAAGACTTCAAGCACGGGGTATTTATCAAGCAGTGTTGTTCCTATTAACTCTGACTTCGTGGGACAGTAAAGGTAACAGCAAAGTGCTGGAACAGATCTGGTCACTGTGCAGTCACAGTGCTAAGCACCAGCAGACGTACAACTGTGGTGAATTAGTCACCACAATACAGCAGGCAAAAGACACTGTAGGGCTGCGTGAAATGAATCTGCACACTTAAGCATAAGACACTAGAGAACAATAGTAACGGACCAGAATAAATTAACGTTATTGGCATGAAATCATTGGTTTGAGATCCAAGAAAAAGAAAACCACCTACTCACCCATAGGGGAAACAATATCCCAAGAGAAATCTAAGAACCTCTCTAAAATCTTGAAGAATTTATCTACATGTTTTCTGTGCATTTTTCCCTATCTCTGCTCTCTCGGTGATACTCTAAAGGGTGATTTTTCCCACCCTATCTCCCCATCCCTACGACAAGACGACACAGGAACAAAAAAATGACCCAGAGGAACATTGGCACAGAAAGATATTCTTGCAGAGTAGTTTTCTTCTTGCTTGTAGAAACTAAATATGATTGGGGTTGGGGAAGGAAGAAGGCAGACAGAACTGAAAGGAAGGACCTGGTGCACAGGTAAGGGGTAGATGAGATGGTGTCATCAGACAGAGACCCAGCACTGAGCAGTCTATCTGTGTAGACCTTCCCTGTAATCCATTGTCTGTGTCCAGCTCCTTTTGCAACAATCCCAGACTTTTGTACTCCCATCTGATGTAGAAATGCCTTAAGTGGGGATGAGGCCATGAGAGGAAAAACTCTACTCCTGATCAAGGTGGAACTCAACAGAAGCAGCTGGGCATTTCTTGTTGAGTCTGACCAATTGTGAACACAGTACCAATGTTAAAAATCTTTGTTTCAAGCAACATTACAAGGTCCCAGAAATTCTGGAAAATTCTGGAAGCTGTGTCAAAAAGACCTTTTAAAATATTGAATAAAATTGTATAAAATACCAATTACATAAATAAATGTGATCTAGAGAAGTTGATGAAATTTGCTGAATGAAGCAAGAGCACAAGTCTAGGAGGTAACTGAAAGTTGGAGCTGCCCACTGACCCAGGGAAATATGATCCCTGGTAGCTTGAAGCTTTGCTGTTAATGACTGTGCTTAAGACAGGGGCAGGACAAAGATTAGGGCCAGTGTATAGGGAGGAATTAGATTGGAGGGTCTCGTGTAAAGTCCAGACGTATAATGACCTAAACCGGGGAAGGGATGAAATAGGAGACTTCTCTGACTAGGCCTGGCTTTGGGTAAAGGGAGAAGAAGTAATATTTTTTGTCCAGAGGCCTGCTCTTTAATGGGCTTTGAACTTGAATTCACATTATTTTCAATTAAAGAATTTTGGTATAAAGAAGCTCTGGGCTTGTAGCTTTCTGGGACATAGAGAAGTAGGCAAATTCTTTCTTGCTGAACACATCCTCACATTAAGGCTCAACACAGCCCCACAGAATTTTAAAAAACATAGGCTCAGAATTAAAGATCATAAAATGCATAAATAAAACCACAAGTTGTAAGTGAGATACAACAGGACTAACACAGGAAAAGTATTGGAATTATTAGAGATACAAAATGTACAAGTGTGACTAATAAATTTATATCAACAAAATGTAGAATAAAAAACATGAGTAAGGATCAAACACCTATCAAAAATGAGCAGGCATGGTTGGTACAAAGCAAAATTACACTTTTAGAAGTGAAAAATATAGTCAGTGAAATTAAAGCTAAGTTTCCAAAATAACTGCTTAAAAGAGATTAACAATCCAGAAGATAGAAACTAACAAGTCATACAATTGGTGCTCACACAGACAAACTGATGAAAAAGTACAAAAGAGAAGTTGAGGAACAAAGAAGATAGAATGAGCTAGTCCAACACATACCTAATCAAAGTTCTGGGGAAAAAAAATAGCAGAAGGGACAACATCTAAATGGACAACGGCTAAGAATTTCACAAGACCCAGTGAGCTCATTCTGAGGAATACCAACAGGTCCCAAACAGGATAAATTATCGTATGCAGGTATGGAATTAGAAAAAACTGTAGAGAACCAAATAAAACAGTAAGTGTTAGAAAAAGCAGGGAGGTGTCTATGTCTTCTTTGGTGAAATGTCTGTTCATGCCTTTTGCCCATTTCATGATTGGATTGTTTGTTTCTTTGCTGTTGAGTTTCATAAGTTCTCTATAGATCTTGGAAACTAGCCCTTTACCTGATAGGTCATTTGCAAATCTCTTCTCCCATTCTGTAGGTTGTCTTTTAGTTTGTTGACTGTACTTTTGCTGTGCAGAAGCTTTTTATCTTGATCAAGTCCCAATAATTCATTTTTGCTTTTGTCTCCCTTGTCTTCATGGATGTATCTTGCAAGAAGTTGCTGTGGCCAAGTTCAAAAAGGGTGTTGCCTGTGTTCTCCTCTAGGATTTTGATGGATTCTTGTCTCACATTTAGATCTTTCATCCATTTTGAGTTTATATTTGTGTCTGGCATAAGAGAAACAGGTGACTGGGTGACAGGCACTGAGGGGGGCACTTGACGGGATGAGCACTGGGTGTCATACTATATGTTGGCAAATCAAACTCTATAAAAAATATACAAAAAAAAGTTTTATAGTTTGAAAGACCTGGGTTCAAATTCCAAAAATAAAACAAAACAAAACACAAATTCCATGCCTGGTACTTAAGAGCTATGCAAGTTCATAGAAATTACTCTAAATTTTTATCCTTATATTTCCTAATCTATGAGAATAATATGATAATGCAATTGTAAACATATGTATGATAATGTTTAACACATAATAATATGTAATAATATTAAAATTGCATAAGCCAAAAAAAAGGAGGGAGAAAAGATGGATTATGAGCAAAGGAATGAAACTAACATTTCACTTCTCAACAACCTCTTAACTGAAGCCAGAAGGCACTAGAATAACATCCTCAACATGTTACCAGTTTCTTTCAACCTAAAATCGTGCCCAGCAAAGGCATCTTTCAATGAAAGCCAAATTAAAAATGTTTTCATGTAATAATTGATCTACCACAACAGATTCTCCCTGAAGGAACATCTGGGGGATATACTTTAGTGAGAAGAAAAAAGATGCTAGAAGGAAGGTCTGAGAAGTATTCTTAAAAGGGGAGGGCAGAAAGACAGGTAACGGGAGAGGGTTTACAGGAAGCATCAAGAGTCTGGGTAATGTCCTATTTCATTGTATGTTATTTATTATATATTATATACATTACATATGTTCCTTTTTGTACTAGTTTTTAAAATAGATGAAAATCATCAGTCTAGAAAAGAAAATACTGCAGCATGAGAGAAAGTGAAGCATATTATTCTGAAAAATCCAATCTCCAAAAAAGTAATTGATAAAAGAAAGCAAAAGAAATTGTAGACAACTGCATGGCTTACCCCCAAAAGATTCAAGTCATTGTCATTCCTAAGAAATAGGAGTGTCAGTCCAATGGAGAGTACAGGCTGAGAAAGAGACACCTGGATGCTATGTGAAAATAAGAAGCCAGGAAGAAAAGGGAGGTGGTTGGAAGGACAACTGGCCAATGAAAGAGCAGAATAACAGAATGGGCCCTGATGAAAAACTTGATGCAAAAAATTGCACCTGTGTGTTGAAGAAAAACATCAGGTTCTCTTAGAATAAGAAATAAATAATAAGGTGAAGGACATGATGAAAGAACAATAAACACGAAACACCGCGGCCAGAAATACACTCTAAAAAGTAAGGCTAGTGCTGAGGAAGAAGGCAGACACTGGTGACAATTCGCAACACTCTTGAGCACAGAGGGTCTCTAAACCCTGGGCTGATATGCAGGCACCGTGTCACTACTGGTTTACCAATATGTGGGTTAGCACTGTCCCCAGTTACAGGAGCGGGGTAAAAGCCTGAAAGAAGCTGCTTGTTGGAAATCACATAGTTGGGGGGCGCCTCGGTGGCCCAGTTGGTTGAGCATTTGACTCTTGATTTTTGGCTGAGGTCATGATCCCAGGGTTGTGAGATGGAGCCCCATGAGAAGATTCTCTCTCTCTCTCTCTCTCTTTCCTATGCCCCACATGAATATGTTCTCTCTCTCTATAAAATAAAAAAAATATGGGCTCAGCCCTGGTGGCTCAGCCCTGGTTTAGCGCAGCCTTCAGCTCAGGACCTGATCCTGGAGACCCAGGATCGAGTCCCACGTCGGGCTCCCTGCATGGAGCCTGCTTCTCCCTCTGCCTGTGTCTCTGCCCCTCTCACTCTCTGTGTCTCTCATGAATAAATAAATAAAATCTTAAAAAAAAAGAAAATAACAAAAAAGTTTTCAAAATAGAAAAAAAAATCCCTTGATTGGAATTTGAACCCTGGTTTTTCTTATTCCAATGTTTGGATTGTTAATCTTTACCCAGAATATCAAAAAAGTTAAAATTCAAGTTGACTTCCTTTGGGTAAAAATAGAGTCACTGCTGCATGCATAATAGACCAAACGTCAGTGAAGATAAAACAGTATTAAAACTGTATGCTCCCGGAAATCCAACATAGAAATATTGTGTGTGTGTGTGTATCACAGAGACCAAAGGAGAGGATGAATAAAGACACCAACATGCTTTATAAATGCAAATGCAGATTCTAGCATCAAGTCAACAACCATCAAATTCATCAGGTTTGCAAAAGAATAAAAGCCACATGAGGGTTTAGCATATATAACATATGAGTGAAATATGCCAAAGGAGAAAATGTATTGTAACATCTTTAAATCTGAAGATGTTCAATTACAGGGTAATCTCAGTTGAATCCTAAAGGCATTTAATAACCTTAAAACTCTTCTATAATAAAATAACTTATAAATGAGAATATACTTACTTCTTTCATGTGATAAAGAATGTTTTTCTAGCCAACAACCGAAATCATATTGAAAGTTAAAATACCAGAATCATTTTCAATACAATCAAGAAGCAAGGCACCAGTATTTATTTTAAATTATTCTGGACCTGTAATCCAACTCAATGACTATTGAAAACCGTTAAGAAATACAGTTTCACAAAGTGTATAGATACGTCATGATATGCAGATAGTTGGTATGATTACCAATTGTAAAAACTATTATAAAAACGTCTAATTCAACTAATTAGAATGATCTATATTTCTTAGTATTTACATGGTATAGGGACATGGGGTTCTCAGACAGCAGGCATGCTCACAGGTGGCAAATTTCTGAAAAGAAAGTCAGAAGTTTAGACTAAGAGCCTTGTGATTGGTGGGACCTTGGTGGCTCAGTTGGTCAAGTGTCTCTCGATTTCCACTCAGGTCGTGATTGATCTCAGCATTGTGAGGGTCAACCCCGCCCCCCCCAATCAGGCTCTATCTCAGTGGGGAGTCTGCTTGAGATTCTCCTTCTGCCTCTGCCCCTCCTCTACCTGTCTCTCTCTAAAATAAATACATCTTTTTTTTTTTAAAGGGGGCCTTGTGATTATTGACTACTGGGACGCTATCCTACAAGTAGAAAGCTATGTACAAAATTATGTTTAACGATAATTACTCTGATGTTGATTATATAATTTCAAAAAATTTTAACATTTCTAACTGTCCAATTAAAGAAGAAAGTTTAAATATTGTACTGCACATTCATTACATTTGGATTTCGAAAGATGGGAAGTGACATGGGATGTTAATATAAGTGCAAAGGGTGTATATTATTTGTATGCTCTCAAAAATATAATTTAAAAATAACCCTGCAAGAGGACCCTCTATATACAGTATCTTCACTACAAAGGAAAAGGCTGGTGCCACACTTAATGTTTATGATCTTTTAGTGCTAAGATTACAAGTGATTCTTATGTCTTTATGTATTTCTGTTTTCAATTCAAATAGAAGGTAGGCTGGGGGTGGAGAGAGAGAAAGAGGAAGGAGGGAGAGAGAGGAGAGAAGGGTTCTCCAGCCACAGCTATATTTCATAGCAATCATGCCATCAGAAAGAAACGAAATATGAATCAGGGAAGGTTGCTGGCTGATGGGAACAGAGAGGAAGAGATTTGGTGGTAGTGCTCATTTATACGCCTTCCAGGAAAAAGAGTGTTTTGGTAAAATAGCAGTTATTTGACTGGGCTATTGAGAATCTGGACACATAACATTATATGATCCTAATACTATTGAACATTCAAATCATATAACAGAAGGCTGGTTAAAATATTTAACCATATTAAATTTGTTGAATTGACTATGGTGAGGCCTCCTGACAACCAAACAGCTGGCCTCTGTTGGTGACAGCCCAACTTCAACTTGTTCACACTGATGAAAACTTTATCATGTAAATTATCATAAGTTAATTCTCACAACACTTAAAAGCTAAGATATGCTTGTCACCATTTTATAAATGTGGAAACTACAGATAAAAATGGGCCTGTCCAGGATCACACAGAAATGCATGGTGAATCCAGTATTTGAACCCTGGTCTCCCCACCCCCATCTCTCTCTGAAGCCCCAAGTTCCCAGTGTATACTTATGACCTCCCACATGGCAGGCCCTCGGCTCTAACCCTAAAACTAGCACCAGAAGATAGGGATTATTAAACAAAATAAACACTGAGACCCGTATTCATCTGATTTCTGGAAGGCCAGCCATTGCCAGGCTGGAAATGCCATCGCCAGGCTGGAACCCTCACCTCTGTGAGGAAACCAATACAGCTTGAGAACAAACACATGCCCCTACACAAGAAGTGTGTTCAAATACAAAGGAATTATTCTAGAGGAAAAGGATCGTCAATTGGATACAGAAAGTCTCCTTGAAGGAAGGAGCTCTTGAGATGCTCTTTGAAAGAGGATTCGGCCTAAAGTGTCAAATACTAACTGGGAGCCAGCAAGGTGTATTTGAAGTGACAGGGGTAGGAGGCAGCAAGTGATGTGTTTTTTAGGGTAAATATAATTATACAAGATTATAAAGAGAGATGAAACTCAGTAGATCAGTTAACGAGTGGCTTTTTAAATAATGACCTAAGGAGTCAGGCCTAATTTTATAGGCAATTACCTTAAGGTTCAGCTGTGGTTGACATCCAGTGCGTAAAGCTGGTGTTTGATCTTTTCTCTTGCGAGTCAAAAGAGCATTTTATCATCCATTGCTCTCTGAATCATCTCAAGAAGCTACCCAATAAAGTCTATATTGTGCTGTTTACTTGGAAATGTTTTTTGCTGATGTGAATATTAGTGCCCACATAGGCCCATGTGAGGTTGTTTCACAACTTTATATTTTTCAGATTCCATCAAGCTGACATCGCAAAATAATATCTTATCGCGGTGAGTCCCCGTCTGTGAGATAAGTCTGACTAATGGTACTCACTTAAAAAGATCAATCTTAGAGACTTTAATCCTGGAACTTCTTTTCTATCTATTTTTTGAGTGCACAAGGATTAACCCACATCTAGCCTGAAAACTCCCACTAAACAATCACAGAAAAAAAAAAATAGCCAATCAAAAAAGATACGGTAAATTGTACCTGAAAATTCTAGCCAAGCTTTCTGTATAGGAGTTTCTACAAACCACTCTTTGCAGTCCTGATAATCTAACTTCCTGATGGTAGCACATAGGTCCTACATTTTTCCCTTTGGAAAGAAGGGACTGTCCTCTGTACAATCTGTGGCCCATGGCAGATTCTGAGTGCAGACATGATCCACAAAAGCTACTGAAGGGATGAGTTGATAGCATTAGTTTTAGGTCTGTTAGAACCTACTTCAAATCCCCAAATCTTAGATTTCCCAAACTAAGTTTAATTGTAAAGGCAAACAAGTGTAGATTTTAAGAGAAGGATGTGTGTATTTCTGGGGTGAGAAGCAACCAGGCTTCCAACACAATTCACATACCCAGAATTAGTTATTCATGTGTGGATGCATACGGTCCCTATGAACCGCACATTTAGTTATTTCCAATGCCTCTTCTGTGTTCGCCATTTTGGACATAAAAGTTCTCTTTGCAAACATAGGAGTTCCCTTTGCCTGATCTGTAACTTCATTTCTTATTCAGGTTTGAAGCAGAATAAGACAACGCTTCCCTCTGAAAGCCATTTTTCAGGAAAATGGGCGTTCAGTGTTTGCATGAGTTCCTCACTTTATGTAATCTATAGTAGATTTTGAAATGCTTTCTTGGAATATAGCACATTTCCTGTGTGCTATATTGGATAAGGATCTAAACAGGTGTCATATCACCCCTATCTGAAACGTGCTTTGCTCTTTCAGCTGTAGGAGAGTGGCTGCTCCTGTGGTTTATTTAATTAATGCAGTGTTTATTGACAGTACTTTCTTACATTGGACAAGCGCTGATTTTTGATAGGTCCTTATTCGGAATATTTCGGAATAATCATCATTGTCTCTTAGTTTAAGATCTACAGCTGAGGAATTTCAGGATATTCTTTCATGATCTACAGCTGAGGAATTTCATGATAATCATTATTGTCTCTTAATTTAAGATCTACAGCTGAGGAATTTCATGATATTCTCATGGCATTTGTTCTGAGGCCCACGCTACTTGGATAGGTCATTAGATGTGAATCACCTAGTTTCTCTACACCCCAAGTAAAGTAGAAATATAGTGAGGTTCCCTTTAGGATTCTGTAGGACTAAAGATTCTTCCAAGCAATGCCTTTGGACTCCTTTAACCAGAGCACGTGTGACCTAAGTTTAAATTTGAAATTCTCCAGCCAAATTTTATAGGATGGACTTCTTAATTTCAATAAGAAAAGCAAATCAAGTTGCAAATGACTATTTAGTAGATGAGTCGTTAATTAAGTCGTACAGCTATTACAGAAATACTATTTTTCAATGTTTATTGCCATAGAGAAATGTTTATAACTCCCAAACATGAGGAGCATCATGTCAAACTGTAACTGAATCGAGCATGGAGCACATTCCATAGAAAAATAATTATTTTACTGTTATGGGTGCTCTACCTCAATTAGCCTTGACAGTGGGGTATAATCCAGAAGAATGTAATATGTCTTCCATAGCACTTTGCTAGTGTGTATTTTTTGGAATACAAATTCTGTAAATGATTAATTTGTGTTCTACTTTTTAAAAATTTATTATAAATTAACTTTTATTATGATTTAAGGGCAACCCTCCTTTCTCTTTCTTGTATTTGGTGTGTGTGTGTGTGGGGGGGGGGTTGTGTGTTTGTTGTTATATATTTAATATTATTTTTAAAATTTAGATTCAATTAATTAACATATAATGTGTTACTGGCTTCAGAGCTCAGGATTCGGCAATCTTAATATAACACCCGGTGCTCATTACATCACGTGCCCTCCTTCATGCTCATCACCCAGTTACCCTGTGTTTTTAGACCAGGAAATTTGAGAAATAGTCAAACAATATTAAACAGGACTTTTATTGCAGGATTCTCCAGAAATTTGAGCATGTTTGCAGTCGTTTTGGACCTTAAAGAGAGAAAAATTTTAGATTTTAATGAAATCTAGTTATACCATTTATTTTCCTTCCATAGTTCGTACCTTTTGTATTCTGCCCAGGAAATCTTTACCTATTTCAAGACTGCAAAGGTTTTCTTCTATGCTTTCTTTTAGAAGGTTTGTATTTTTAGCTTTTACACTTAGGATTATGATATCTTGTGTCAGTTTTTATGAATGGTGTATCTGAAGAATTTTTTTTCAACCCAGTTGAAACCCCAAGAAACCCAGTTGTTCCTGTATCTCTCACTTAGAAAGATTATGCTTTCATTTTTTTATTTGGCACAATTGTCAAATCCAATTGATTGTGTATCTGGACTTTCTCTGAACTCTTTTTTTCTGTTCCATTGATTTGTCTGTTGGTCTTTATGCCATTATCACATTGCTTTGACTTTTATGGCCTCATAGTAAATCTTGATATCTGGTAGTATAGATTCTCCGGAATTGTTCTTTTTTTTTTTTTTTTTTTCAAGAGTACTTTGCCTCTGCTAGACCCAATTTTAGAATCAGCTCACCTAAGTTGTAAAAGAAGGCCTGCTGGAGCAATCAGACAACAAAAAGACATTAAAGGCATTCAAATTGGCAAAGAAGAAGTCAAACTCTCCCTTTTCGCCAATGACATACTCTACATAGAAAACCCAAAATCCTCCACCCCAAGATTGCTAGAACTCATACAGCAATTTGGTAGCATGGCAGGATACAAAATCAATGCCCAGAAATCAATGGCATTTCTATACACTAACAATGAGACTGAAGAAAGAGAAATTAAGGAGTCAATCCCTTTTACAACTGCACCCAAAAGCATAAGATACCTAGGAATAAACCTAACCAAAGAGGTAAAGGATCTATACCCTAAAAACTATAGAACACTTCTGAAAGAAATTGAGGAAGACACAAAGAGATGGAAAAATATTTCATGTTTATGGATTGGCAGAATATTGTGAAAATGTCAATGTTACCCAGGGCAATTTACACGTTTAATGCAATCCCTATCAAAATAGCATGGACTTTCTTCAGAGAGTTGGAACAAATTATTTTAAGATTTGTGTGGAATCAGAAAAGACCCCGAATAGCCAGGGGAATTTTAAAATAGAAAACTATAGCTGGGGGCATCACAATACCAGATTTCAGGTTGTACTACAAAGCTGTGGTCATCAAGACAGTGTGGTACTGGCACAAACACAGACACATGGATCAATGGAACAGAATAGAGAACCCAGAAGTGGATCCTGAAATGTACGGTCATCTAATATTCGATAAAGGAGGAAAGATTATCCATTGGAAGAAAGACAGTCTCTTCAATAAATGGTGCTGGGAAAATTGGACATCCACATGCAGAAGAATGAAACTAGACCACTCTCTTGCACCAGACACAAAGATAAACTCAAAATGGATGAAAGATCTAAATGTGAGACAAGATTCCATCAAAATCCTAGAGGAGAACACAGGCAACACCCTTTCTGAACTCGGCCACAGCAAGTTCTTGCAAGATACATCCATGAAGGCAAGAGAAACAAAAGCAAAAATGAACTATTGGGACTTCATCAAGATAAGAAGCTTTTGCACAGCAAAGGATACAGTCAACAAAACTCAAAGACAACCTACAGAATGGGAGAAGATATTTGCAAATGACCTATCAGGTAAAGGGCTAGTACCCAAGATCTATAAAGAACTTATTAAACTCAACTGCAAAGAAACAAACAATCCAATCATGAAATGGGCCAAAGACATGAAGAGAAATCTCACAGAGGAAGACATGGACATGGCCAACATGCACATGAGAAAATACTCCACATCACTTGCCATCAGGGAAATACAAATCAAAACCACAATGAGATCCCACCTCACCCCAGTGAGAATGGGGAAAATTAACAAGGCAGGAAACCACAAATGTTGGAGAGGATGTGGAGAAAGGGGAACCCTCCTGCACTGTTGGTGGGAATGTGAACTGGTGCAGCCACTCTGGAAAACTGTGTGGAGGTTCCTCAAAGAGTTAAAAATAGACCTGCCCTACGACCCAGCAATTGCACTGCTGGGGATTTACCCCAAAGATTCAGATGCAGTGAAACGCCGGGACACCTGCACCCCGATGTTTCTAGCAGCAATGGCCACAATAGCCAAACTGTGGAAGGGGCCTCGGTGTCCATTGACAGATGATGGATAGAGAAGCTGTGGTCTATGTATACAATGGAACATTCCTCAGCCATTAGAAACGACAAACACCCACCATTCGATGTGGATGGACCTGGAGGGTATTATGCTGAGTGAAATAAGTCAATCGGAGAAGGACAAACAGTGTATGTTCTCATTCATTTGGGGAATATAAATAATAGTGAAAGGGAATATAAGGGAAGGGAAAAGAAATGTTGGGAAATATCATGAGGGAGACAGAACATAAAGACTCCTAACTCGGGGAAACGAACTAGGGGTGGTGGAAGGGGAGGAGGGCGGGTGTTGGAGGGGAATGGGTGACGGGCACTGAGGGGGGCACTTGACGGGATGAGCACTGGGTGTTATTCTGTATGTTGGTAAATTGAACACCAATAAAAAAATAAATTTATTATATAAAAAAAAGAAGGCCTGCTGGGATTGCGTTGAATTTACAGATACATTTAGGGAAAACTGACATTTTAACATCAAATCGTCCAATTTCATGAGCATGATATTCTCCAGACATTTAGATGACGAGTTGATAAACTTTTTCTGTAAGGGGTAAGTTAGTAAATATTTTAAGCTTTGCTAAATGTTATGAGCTCTGTTCCAGCCTCTCAACCGCAAAAGTAGCCTTAACCACATATAATCAAATGGGTGTAGCTATATTCTAAACACAAAAAACAGGCCACAAGCTGCAGGCACAGTTTGCAAACCCCTGATCTGGACCATCTTCAGTTTCTCTCATCAGTATTTTGTAGTTTTGAGTACATGTTATTACATACTTATACCTAAGTATTTCATGGTGCCTACTTTTGTGGATTACATTTAGACACTTTAAATTTCCAATTACTCATGGCTGTATACAAAAATATAATTTGTTTATATATTTATATTGTTTCCTGTGACCTGCTAAATTCAATTATAGTTCTAGAAATATTTTTCTATGGGTTCTTCAGGACTCTATTGTCTGCAAATGACACTGTTTATCTATTTTTTTCCCAATATTATTTTCTTTTTCCTCCCTTATTTTATCACACGGCTTAGGGGCTCCAGTACTGATTGAATAGAGTAGGCATATTTGCTTGTAGCTGATTTTAGGAGTAAAGAATTCATCTTTCATTGTAAAGTAAGATATTAGCCGTAGCCTTTTCAGGTTCAAGAAATCTCCTTCTATTTCTAGTTTGCTAGGAGGTTTTCTTTCAGCCAAGTATTGAATTTTGACAAATGCTTTTATTCCTCTTTATTCGATTAATACGGAGAATTATATTGACTGGCTTTCAAAGATATTTCTGTGTAGATTTATTTTCATGGGATATCTTTGTCTTTGACAGAATAATTCGCCTTCACGAGGTAAGTTGAGAGGTATTTTGTCCTCTTGTATTTCTCTGAAGAGTTAGTGTAAAATTCGTATTTTTTCTTAATTTTTTTTTATTAGAATTTTCCAGTGAAGCTATTTGGACTTGGAGCCTTCTTTATGGGAAGATATTTTTTTTCTAAAGATTCTTTATTTTTTTATTTGTGAGAGAGAGCGAGAGAGCATGGGGCGGGGGGGTGGGCAGAAGGAGAAGTAGACCCCCCCTGCTGAGAAGGGAGCCAGACTCAGGGCTCAATCCCAGGATCTTGAGATCTTGACCTGAGCTGAAGACAGCGCTTAACCCACTGAGCCCCCCAGATGCTCCTGTGGGAAGAATTTTAATTATGGACTAAATTTCTATACTAGATATAATTTGAACATTTTATTTTTTGCGTGTGTCAGCCTTTGTAACTTGTGACTCTTAAGGAATTTGTCTTTCTTCTAAGTTGTTAAATTTATTGCCACAAATTGTTTTTGATACTCTTAATTTCTCTCTCACGTCTGTCGTATACGTAGTGACGTCTCTTCTTTCGATGTTGAGATCGGTAATTTTGTACTTTCTCTCTTTTTTCTTGAACAATTTAGGTTGAGATTTACCAATTTCATTATCTTTTCATTGTAATTGTTTCCATTGATTTTCTTTTCCATTTCACCTCTTAATTGTTTCTTTCCTTCTCTTTGTGTTTTGTCTCTTTCTCTAGTTTTTTTTAAGGGGGAAGCTTAGTCTATTGCTTTTATCTTTTTTTTTTTTTTTTGCAATGTAAGCATTGATAATTATAAATTTTTATCTAAGAACTATGTTAGTTGCACTTCTCAAAGTTTGATATATTTTGTTTCCATTGTCTTCATCTCAGGGTCCTGGAACTGAGCCCTGGCTTGGGGGTCAGCATGAGGGGTCTGCTTCTCCCTCTCACGATGTGCACACACTCACTCTCTCTATAGCTCTCTCTCAAATAAATAAAATCTTTAAAAAATGGATGGTATGATGAAATACATGCAAGAACAAACAAAGATACTACTTATAGATAGAAAGGACAGAAAGTCATAGTTATGATCATGACTTTCTCAGCAGACATTTTTATACGTCGCCTTTACACAGGCCATTCATCGGGTGATATCCAATGTAGTCACCTAGTCTCACATGTTCTATGTCCAAAACAATGTAGGAGGCTAATTGGAAATACACAGCTTCCCTCCTGCGTGATTCTCGAAGACAGCACGAATCTGTGTTGGTCCTGGTAACTTTCATCTTTGTGCCCCTTCCTGTTCAGATCTCAGCTTTGGTCTTCATCACTACAGCATCATCAGAGAAGGCGGATGTGGCATCGAGAGAAAATGAGAGAGAGACAGAGAGGTTACACGAACATTATACAACCCAGGATTTGGGGCGAGGGGTCTTCCGCCCATGTGCTCTATCCTACAAGTGTTTAACTTGGCGCCTTGTTGCTTTTCTTTTGTGTCTCATTGTGAATTTTAGATTGATTTAATAAATCATGTTGTTTATCTTAATTTGATCTCCAAGGCTTTCCGTTTTGATTTTTCCAGGACGGTAATTGGAAGCCAGCGTTTTGTCACAGTCTTTTCCCAAATAACAATCCCTATAATAACAAAACTAATGGTATTTTAACAGATGATGATGAGCCTTCTATTGGCATTGTTGGTATTTGTCAGTGTTTCTGAAAATTGATTTTGATAAGTGTGTGGTTTTTTTTAAAGCTTATATTTATTTATTTGAGAGAGAAAGAGCTCAGAGGGAGAGTGAGAGAGAGAAGCAGACTCCTCCATGAGCAGGGAGCCCAATGAGGGGCTCGATCCCAAGACCCTGAGATCATGACCTGAGCAGAAAGCAGACACATAACGGACTGAGTCACCCAGGCGCCCCAGATTATGATAAAAGAAAGTCTAGTTAAAACTTGAAGGAAGTTTAATTAAAAATTCAATTAAAAAATTCAATAAAAAAAGTGATTGTAATATTAAATAGACATATGGGCCACAGAATTAAGTCATGTAAATTATCAAATTATTTCATGGTCCTTGCAAAGAACTGCTGTGTGCATTTATATATGTACACGCATGCAATGAGTATGTAGACACATTTGTATATATATGTGCATGCATGCGTACGTATCTACATGTAGGTCTATAAGTTCCCAGAGTTTGGTTCTAGTAAGCACTTAAAACTGTGAAAAGACAGGTGAAATTATTTCTTACCAAAATAAATTCAACAAACTTTTATTCAGGGCCTATTTTGCCAGCTGCGGAATGGAAATCAAAATTGACGTCAGTTTAACTTTTTTGTGTGCCAGGTATGTTGACATGCACATATCAGTGCTACTGACGTCGGGTCACACCTTTTTGTCGAGGTGGTTACATGTTGTAAAAAGCGAATCTATAATTTTAACTATAAATTTAAGTCATAGAGCTAATTTAAGAAAATGTGTATTAAAAATGTAAAAAAAGAAAAAAAAGAAAATGTGTATTTTCCACATGTATTTTCCGTGTGTTTGATGAGAAGTAAAAATCCCTTTTTACAGTTAATCATTGAAATAAATGCCATCACGATTCGTATTGTGTGCATCTATGACACAGCTTTATTATGAATCTAAGTAAGGTGGGTCAAGTTTTTCTGAACTAGCTTTTGATTAGCGAGTTCAGACTTAAAAGACTATTCAGGAAAAAAAAAAAAGATTATTCAGCCCAATATTGTTGGCACATGAAATTATCTCTTGGTTCTACTTCAACCCCTCCCCGCCCCCAGTTACTAACTACCCAAACATTTTTTTTCAATAAACATGTATATTTATTTTAAATCAGTTTGGTACATGGTACAGATTGGTTTTCCAGTTTTTAATGAACTGATACAGAAATTTCTAAACAACAGCAGTGGCTGCCTGTGGAACAAATATCTGTAGGGTGAAATAAGGTGGTTTTGATGCGGGAGAGCGAGGGTCTCGTCTCACGGAGTCAAGAATGAATCTTGCCGACTATGGAGAGTGAGCAAAGCCGTGCGAGTTTATCAGGCAGAGATGCAGAGAGAGCTCTCGGGGTGAGGGGGTCCCCACAGGGCTGCCCCCGAGGGCTTGGGGGGCTGGTCTCTTATTGAGCACCTAGCCAGGGAGCCCGTGGTTTGAGACTCTTGTGCCATCCAGGTTTGAGCAGCGACTGTTGATGACACCACAACGACTTATTTCTTTGTGGCCTGGTGAGTTTCTGTGATTACTACGTCGCCCTTAAAGGGGGATACTCTCCATCATTTCAGGGCTAGGGAGCCAGGTTTATTTTATCTCTTTTTTTACTGTCTTATCTCTGTTTTCTTGGGATGGGCAGGAGCCTGACTCTGGGGCCCTTCGGGGATCCCACAGATTCCTGGGAGCCTGAGTCTGGGCCTTTCTCTTATCTTTCCCTGCCTTCTTCTCTGCCCCTAACTCACTCCCACATCATTTTGATAGCACTACATCCACATGAACAAAATCAGGAGAAAAATCTGAAAAGGTTTCTATATACCTTCTGGATTAAAAAAAAAAATTATGAATGGCTCAAGGAAGTAAAGGAAGGGGGGAGGCTGAGAGTTCTGGTGTGAGTTCTGTTGTGCTCTGCACACGCGTGAACATGAACGCGTCGGTGTGCTCTGACTTAACTGTTCGTGATTCACCTGCGGCTGGAGAGTGGGTGTCCTTTCTCTGCCTTTGCCGTGGGTACGTCGGATGCTTCAATCCAAACGAAATCACGTGTCTTTCATAGGCACCAGCTGCTGGCTCTGCTGTGTCCCACCGCAGCCTGCTCCGTGGGCCCGCTGCCAGCCACCTTATGCAAGTAGCTCTTTGTTGCAGGGCTGCAGCATCCACAGTGGCTTCATCACCTAAATACAACAAGCTCGGGAAGCAGAAATCTGTGGCCTGGTGAGTGTCCTTCCTAGTGGCTGAAGTTACTCTGGAGCAAACACCATTGGACCAAGAGACACTCCCTGGAGGTCAATGGCTTCTTTCCTCGGGAATCCCTTGTTTTGCAAGCAGTGGAGGACAGTTGTGCTTGTGGAGGAGCAGGGGTCGGCCTGCATACTTGGGCCCGAGCACCTAGGGCCGAATCCTTGCTGGGCGACTCGGGCGGATGGGACCTCAGAAGGCACGCGTGTGATTTCTCCGGGCTTTGGTCTTTCCATCTGTAGAATGGATATGGTTCGCATCTCACAGCATTGCTGTGGGAATTTAATATTTGGGAGCTAATATTTGTGCTTAGCGAGCACTCGGGGACTCACGGGAACTACAAGTATTAGCTAGTATTGCTGCACCTCTGAAAAAGCAGCGACGCAGGGACCTCTTGAAAACGTATGTAATCCCCAAGACAGAGTATTCCTTCCTTATCAGGATCACCAAGAGCAGACAGACAAGCAAACAAAATCAAGAAAACAAAACAAAACAAAAAACCAGAGGTGGGGAGCAACTTGGGGTAAAGCTGCATTTCCGGCATGTTTTAATTAAAATGGAAACTTGAGAGGCCTTGGCCAGGTTTTTTTAAAGACCAGATGGTTGACTTGGTTCTTGGCCTGTGGTTTGTTCTTGGGATCATAAATAAGGTCACAGTCATGGACTTTGAACACTAAATCAGATGAGCTAACTTTTAACTTCATTCCACATAGTCTCAAAAGCTGTTAGGAAACATTGACTAGTAATTTCCTTCAGAGACAACTTCCCAATTGGCAACCATTGTCTTTGGAATGAAAAATCAGATATGAAGAATTTACCGAACTATGATTCTCTTGTTAATTCTGTAAATTCAGAGAAAGGTTATTAGGGTCATTTCCAGAAGGTTTTGTTAGTTTTTGCATCTTTCTGCATTACCATTTTAAGAGCTGTCTCCTAGTGGTTTCATATTATTTCATCAATCTTGGTCTTTGTTTTTAATTCATAGAGTGGAATTTACTTGTTTATTGGTGTGAGTAATTTTCAATATCTTGCCAAATAGCCTGTGGCAACTGAAAATACAGGTTGCTTATAGTAGACTTTTCCATTTGAGTGCAGTGCAACAAAAATAAATCATGCTGAAAACCCAGCATCACGGACTTGTAGGCATTTATATAACTAATTCAAAATTACTTTTATTTTCTGTTATTAAGCAAACAAACTTGACCTACATATGAGGGAGGCAAATAATACAGCAAAGCATGTCTTCTGGCTAGAATAATTTCCAATTTCACCTTTATTCTTACTTCTATGTATTTTTCTCTCCCCAATGTGACTAAACGCTTTCTATCCCATTCAGCCCATCTTATTTCAGAACTCGCATGTATTGCAAGCTGGATCAATATAGACTGATTTTATTATTCTTATGTTCAGGTTGTACTTTAAAAGTCAGGTTTTTTTTTTTTTTAAAGTCAGGTTTTTGAAGGGAATTCCCATCAGTTTCCCAGAGTGTCCTGAGAAGCTCTCCAGCAGCTGCTGGTGGCCACATGCTGGGAGGGTGCCTGCTGTCAGGCTCTGAGCTGCTCTGGCTGGTGGGTGGGCAGCTCTCCCTAGTGCTCCCAGGCAGCCCGAGCACCACAGGATCTGAGACATGGTGATGGGTCCTGTGGCACAGTGACAGGACACCTTGATGGATGTGGTTGGTTGATGCCAGGCTGGTTGATGCCAGGTGTGGCCAAGGAGGTGTCTTAGTGTCTGAGCTACCACCTGCGGGGTGCGTAGCATCCATAAGGGTGCAAGGCGGTAAGGGAGGAGTGCAGGCCGCTCTGCCGCAGTCCAAGTCCACGGGACACAGGCCCCCTTTCCTCTCCTGCTCTTCGTGTCACATGTGCACTCGCTGTGCTCCCATTGCGGCTACTATCTTTGTAAGGGACTCCAGGCCACCCACAGGCCCGCTCCGAGTAAGTGAGCGCCCGCTGCGGGTCGGAGCTTCCGCACACTGCCCTGCAAGAGCCTCCTGCGGTTTGAGATCTAGGGCGTCATCACAAGAAGATTCAACACTACATTGTCTTGGGCAGAGAAGAATGTTTGATTTCTTTATTTACTTTTAAGATTTTATTTATTTACTCATGAGACACAGAGAGAGAGAGAGAGAGATTGGCTGAGACACATGTAGGCGGAGAAGCGGGCTCCATGCAGGGAATTTCATAAAATATGAAACTTTGACGTGGAATTTTATGCACATTTATTGATTTTTAAAGATTCTTTAACCTATTGACTCATGAGAGACAGAGGGAGGCAGAGACTGAAGGCAGAGGGGGAAGCAGGCTCCCTGGGGGGGGCCCATAGGGACCGGATCTTAGGACCCACAGCTCATGACCTGAGCCACCCAGGCGTCCCTTTTATGTGCATGTAATATTTAAGTCACTTCTAATATTTTTCTATCTTTTCTAGCACAGAGGTAATTGTAAAGAAATGGTTGTGGGAGCGTCCACCAGACTCGGGGGAGCCACAGCATTTCTTCCCCGGCATGAGCCTGCGAAATGGGGAAAGCTCCTTCCCTGGGGGTTCCTGGCGGTGGACACGGGGTTCCGGGCCTCCGAGGCTCCAGGGTCCAGGATCCAGGCTGTGCTGAGCACCGGGCCTGAGGGTCCCCGCCCCCCACCCCCCGCAGAGGCCCTGGGCTCCTCGGTCAACCCTGGAGCGCATCAGTCCCGGCTCCCCAGGGCTCCCCACCGGCTCCCCAGGGCTCCCCACCGGCTCCCCAGGGCTCCCCACCAGCTCCCCAGGGCTCTCCATAGTGCTCCCCAGGGCTCCTCACGGCTCCCCACCAGCTCCCCAGGGCTCCCCACCAGCTCCCCACCAGCTCCCCACCAGCTCCCCACGGCTCCCCACCAGCTCCCCAGGGCTCCCCAGGGCTCCCTACCAGCTCCCCACCAGCTCCCCACCAGCTCCCCACGGCTCCCCACCAGCTCCCCACGGCTCCCCAGGGCTCCCCACCAGCTCCCCAGGGCTCCTCACGGCTCCCCACCAGCTCCCCAGGGCTCCCCACCAGCTCCCCACCAGCTCCCCACCAGCTCCCCACGGCTCCCCACCGGCTCCCCACCAGCTCCCCACCAGCTCCCCAGGGCTCCCCACGGCTCCCCACCGGCTCCCCAGGGCTCCCCAGGGCTCCCCACGGCTCCCCACCGGCTCCCCACCAGCTCCCCACCGGCTCCCCACCGGCTCCCCACCAGCTCCCACCAGCTCCCCACGGCTCCCCACGGCTCCCCACCAGCTCCCCACCAGCTCCCGCACCCAGCTCCCCACGGCATCCCCACCGGCTCCCCACCAGGCTCCGCCCCAGCTCCCCAGGGCTCCCCACGGCTTCCCCACCGGCTCCCACAGCTCCCCACCGGCTCCCCACCGGCCTCCCCACCAGCTCCCCACCGGCTCCCCACCGGCTCCCCACCAGGCTCCCCACCGGGCTCCCCACCGGGCTCCCACAGGGCCTCCCCACCGGCTCCCCACCGGCTCCCCACCAGCTCCCCAGGCTCACCTCTGCAGGGCTCCCCACCGGCTCCCCACCAGCTCCCTCACGGCTCCCCACAGGCCTTCCCCACCAGCTCCCACCAGGGCTCCCCGAGGGCTCCCACCGCATCTCCCTCCGGCTCCCCACCGGCTCCCACCAGGCTCCCCACCAGGCTCCCCAGGGCTCCCCCACCACTCCAGCCGGCTTCCCCACCAGCTCCCACCAGGCTCCCCACGGGCCTCCCCACCAGCTCCCACCAGGGCTCACCACCAGCTCCCCACGGCCTCCCCACCAGCTCCCCACCGTGCTCCCCAGGGCGCTCCCCCACCAGCTCCCCACGGGCTCCCCACCAGCTCCCCACGGCTCCCCACCGGCTCCCCACCAGCTCCCCCAGCTCCCCAGGGCTCCCCACCTGCTCCCACGCTCCCACGCGCTCCCCACCGGCTTCCCCACCAGCTCCCCACCAGGCTCCCCAGGGGCCTCCCCAACCAGCTCCCCACCGGCTCCCACCAGCCTCCCCACCAGCTTCCCCAGGCTCCCCACCAGCTCCCCACCGGCTCCCCACAGCTCCCCACCGGCTCCCCACCGGCTCCCCACCGGCTCCCCAGGGCTCCCCACCAGCTCCCACGGCTCCCCACCAGCTCCCCACGGCTCCCCAGGCTCCCCACCGGCTCCCCAGGGCTCCCACCAGCTCCCCACGGCTCCCCACCAGCTCCCCACCGGCTCCCCAGGCTCCCACCAGGCGTCCCCACGGCTCCCACCAGCTCCCCACGGCTCCCCACCAGCTCCCCACGGCTCCCACCAGGCTCCCCACGGCTCCCCACCTCTCCCCACCAGCTCCCCAGGGCTCCCCACCGGCTCCCACCAGGCTCCCCACCACAGCTCCCCCAGCTCCCACCAGGCTCCCCAAGCTCCCACCGAGCTCCCCAAGGGCTCCCCACCAGCTCCCCAGGGCTCCCCACCAGCTCCCCAGGGCTCCCCACCAGCTCCCCACGGCTCCCCACCAGCTCCCCACCGGCTCCCCAGGGCTCCCCACCAGCTCCCCAGGGCTCCCCACCAGCTCCCCACGGCTCCCCACCAGCTCCCCACCGGCTCCCCAGGGCTCCCCAGGGCTCCCCACCAGCTCCCCACCAGCTCCCCAGGGCTCCCCACCAGCTCCCCACGGCTCCCCACCAGCTCCCCACCGGCTCCCCACCAGCTCCCCACCAGCTCCCCAGGGCTCCCCACCAGCTCCCCACCAGCTCCCCAGGGCTCCCCACCGGCTCCCCAGCGGCTCCCCACCGGCTCCCCACCGGCTCCCCCCCCCCCCCCCGGGGCTCCCCCGGGCTCCCCTCGGGCCGTGGACTTGGGCGCCCCCGGAGCTGTCCTGGCCCGGTGTGACCTGGGCTGCTAGAGGTCCCCGCAGGGCCAGGGCGGAGTGTGCAGCCCGGGGACCCCTGCCCTCCCTGCGGCCCTCCCCCTCCCCGCCCTCCCCCCTCCCTCCTCCCCCTCCCCCCTCCCCCTCCCTCCGCGCGGCGGGACACCTCGGAGGGGGCGGGCACCTGGGCGGCCCCGGGCTGCGGCGCGCCCCTCCCTGCCCTGCCCGGGGGTGTCCGTCGCCGGCGCCCCGCTCGCTGCTCTTTCGCTTTTCCTTTCTCCGGGGCTGGACTCGGGCTCAGGGCGCGGGGAGCCGGCCCAGGGGCCCGTCGGCCGCAGCGTCGCCGCGCAGGGAGCCCCGGGGCCCGGCCGCAGCCCGGACTCCATGGAGGTAGGAGGCCGCCCCGGGTCTCCGAACCGCCCCCGCCCCCGCCCCGAGCACAGGCGCCGCGCTGGGGGCTGCGGGCTCCTCCCGGGCTCCTCCGTGTCCGCGGGCTCCTCCGCGGGCTCCTCCGTGGGCTCCTCCGCGGGCTCCTCCGTGGGCTCCTCCGCGGGCTCCTCCGCGGGCTCCTCCCGGGCTCCTCCGCGGGCTCCTCCGCGGGCTCCTCCGTGGACTCTCCTGAGCGCCCACCTGCCGGGGTCCCGCGGCTGCCAAGCACCTGCGCCCCGGAGGAGCTGCGGGGGGGAGCCCCGAGCGCCGGGTCCGCGCCCCCCCCGCCCCCATCGCGCTGCGGCCGCGCAGCCTGTGCAGTGTCGGGCGCCTCCGTCACCGACTTTGCTCACCTGTCCCCCGGGAGAGGACCTGCAGAAATCGGGTCCCCCCCGGCCTTGATGGGGTCGCCTGTCCCCCCGGGAGAGGACCTGCAGAAATCGGGGTCCCCCCGGCCTTGATGGGGTCGCCTGTCCCCCGGGAGAGGACCTGCAGAAATCGGGGTCCCCCCGGCCTTGATGGGGTCGCCTGTCCCCCGGGAGAGGACTCGCAGAAATCGGGGTCCCCCCGGCCTTGATGGGGTCGCCTGTCCCCCCGGGAGAGGACCTGCAGAAATCGGGGTCCCCCCGGCCTTGATGGGGTCGCCTGTCCCCCCGGGAGAGGACCTGCAGAAATCGGGGTCCCCCCGGCCTTGATGGGGTCGCCTGTCCCCCGGGAGAGGACCTGCAGAAATCGGGGTCCCCCCCGGCCTTGATGGGGTCGCCTGTCCCCCGGGAGAGGACTCGCAGAAATCGGGGTCCCCCCGGCCTTGATGGGGTCGCCTGTCCCCCCGGGAGAGGACCTGCAGAAATCGGGGTCCCCCCGGCCTTGATGGGGTCGCCTGTCCCCCCGGGAGAGGACTCGCAGAAATCGGGGTCCTCCCGGCCTTGATGGGGTCGCCTGTACCCCGGGGAGAGGACTCGCAGAAACAGTTGCTGCCTGCCGGGCAGCCGGGCCTGGCCCCTCCATGGTGTCAGTTCCCACCCAGGACGGGCCACTCCTCGCTTTGGTCAGCGGTATTAGAAGCTTGGAAGGCACTTAGAAGAGACTTTGATTGCGATGAGGTCCTTATTCAAGGGGGATGTAAATGAAAATCCAGTGAATTTTCCCCCAGTGTTAGTGAGATTGGGTGTGGGGAACGTCTAGGATTCATTTTCATTCAGGAAGGTTCCGATAGCTTCCACGCATCCCTAAGACAAGGTTATTCTCAAGCGATGCTAACTTAGAGCCCTAAACGGTGAGTCAGATGTTCGAAACTGGAGGTAAAGTGGTTGTCATTGGCCGCTTTTCCGTTGTGTTTTTTAAAGCTACTTGCTGATGTTAGGACGCAGGGGACGACAGCCGCTTGTGACCGAGAGGCCTCACCTTGTCAGCGCACCTGGAGAGGTTCTGTTGACTCGATTGAACCAACAGCTTAGGCCGGGAGAGTTGGGGCGTCTGCAGGGCAGTGGCTGTGAGGTGGGCTCTTCCCCTGCAAGAGGCAAGGTGTGACATGGATCCAAGCTTCAAATCCTGTTGTTATACAGACAAGGACTCGGTGGGCGTGGTGGCCAGAGGGGGTCTAGAGGGGACAACGTAAGATCGATGAAGCGAAGGAGGGGGGGGGAAGCAATAGCCTTCTTCTATATGAAAGGGGATGGACAATTTAAAATTCTATGCGATCAAGAAGTCCCAGAAAGTCCTAAAGGTCTGTGATGACGGTGTCTCAAAGTCATATTCTTACATCTCTCCCCGTGTTTTCTCCTCTCAAAATTTTAGTCATCCTCGGCATGGCTTCTCTTGCAGCAGCATCCGCTCTGCGACGGGGTGATACAGAGGAGTTAGTGGTCACTGGTCCTGAGCCTCCAGTAGGCAGTGTTCCCATACTTTGATTTCTAATCTATGATTAATGAATTCATCTATTTATCTATTTATTTGTTTTTACTAAATAAGCTGTATGCCTAGTGTGGGCCTTGAAGTCACTTCCCCGAGATCAAGAGTCACACGCTCTACCAAGGGAACGAACCAGGCACCCCTGCTAGTACTTTGGGTTCGCTGTTCTCTGACAGTCTGGAGTGGGAACCCCAGAATCTGGTTTGAAGCTATAGTCCTGAAACTTGGAATTTTACTGCAGATGAATTGGTGGGTTTAAGGAAGAGGATCTGGTGCTTTTTGTTTTCGCTGGTGAGATTCATACGTGAACATCAGCAGCTACGTTGCAAGAAGTAATAGTTGCCAATGAAATACTTGCTTATTAACCTCTTTGAAGGAGAGGGAAACATCAGTGGTTTAAAGTTCATTGGAATAGGGTTTGATAATTGAAGGATTTTAGGCCCCAGAAGCTTCTCCATCTCAGGGTTGCTGGCTCTGATTGGATTTCAGGAAAGCTGTGGTTGAAGCCCTGAAAATGTTGTATGTAAGTGGATTTTTCTTAGGAAAATATCCACAACTCCAGTTAGGTTATTAACCGGGTCTCAAACCCCAAATAGGTTTTAAAACACTTACACCCAGCATACACTGAGTGTAGAGCTTGTTTAATGAAAAATAAATGAATAAATAGGTGAATTAATAATAAATTAAAAACTTAGAAAACTCTGCTTTTCTTCATTTCTGTCTTAGAGTTTAATGTTAAATTTGTTCATTAGATTACTAGGGAAGGTTGGTTAATGATACAGAGAGTTCCGTATTTCTGCCAGCAACTTGAATTCTGGGAAACGATATGAATCATTAGCTAATACTTGTTGAGCTCTTATTATGTGCTGGACGTTGCTCCAGGTATGTATGTATTTCTAAAAATTATGAACTTATATGCTGGTAGGGACTGTATTGTATTGCTGAGAAAAATCAGAGCACAGCGTCATTAAGTAACTTTTCCCTTAGCTACATGTAGAGCTAGTTGAGTGCAAGGACTGGGATTTGAACCCGGGCAGGTCTAAGATCACTGGTATTTATGAAGGATAGTATTTCCCGAGGAGACTATTTCCCCCAATTTGCTGCTGACAACCAACCGCGACTTCATTCGGATGCAGCGTTGTAATGATAGAAAGTTGGACTTCAAGTAGCGCTGCTCATACGGGACTTGCAGGGTGACATCATTAGTCATATATTTAAGGATTAGCTTGATGACCAACCAATATTCACACGAGTGTCTCTATATGTGTTTGGTTCCTCAGAGGAATTTCTTTTATGGTTCCTGAGTGGAAACATTTTTCTAATTTGCATCATTTTTGGCTGATAAGACGGAGGCACGTGCGGGCTGACCTGTGTCAGAATCCGCCCAGCTCCCTTTGCATTCACCCGCCCAGGCAGAAAGCTGGGATTCGCGGAGAGAGAACAGAGGCCTTTCCCGTTATGCTGCAACCGAGGTGGTGTAGTCGGCGGCTCGAGAAGCTCGTGCAGAGGCTTCATGGTATGAGGGTTGGCAAGAAGGCAGCTCTTGCGTTTTATTTTTTTATTATTTATTTATTTATTTATTTATTTATTTATTTATTTATTTATTTATTTATTTTTAACTCTTGCGTTTTATTGGGGGCTGAGGTGGAACCACGCTGAGTGCTTGCTGCCATCCTATTTGAATGGATTGAATAGAAACATCCCATAGGGCGGTTGAGAGAACATTCCAGCTAGTTTTAGCTAATACTGCAATATATTCACCACTGGCTATTTAATGGTGAATTTTACTAATCGACTCTCGTGATTTATGTCTATTTATTATTTTGCTTTATCTTCTTTTTTTTTTTTTTCAAGTTACCCAGTCCTGGAATCAGAAATAGGAAATAGAGGCTCTTTGGTCTGATTTCAATTCAGCGATGCTATTATCCATACTCATTTTATTATCTGGAGACAGGGTATATGTATGCACACATTTTTCAGTGTTTTATCCCAGCGTGACTCTAGGAGTTTCTTGCCGGTCATATACATATACATGTATATACATTGTACATACATATATATGTGTATATATATATACACACATATGTACAATGTATATATATACATGTATACATGTACAATGTATATATGTACAAAATGTATATTTTGTATATAGACCATATAAAAATAGATTAAAAAGTCTGAATGCCCATTAGCTGATCATGTTCTAACAGTACACGGCTGATTCTTCTCCTGATGCTAAGGTTTCTCCAAGTGCTAACAGACTACAGGAGGGATCAGGAGAGTGACAGGAAAATATTTTGTTAAATAAAGAAATTGAAACTGAAAATGATCCTACAAGAAGAAAATATGACGGTTGTAAGGTTGGTGAGGGAAGCTCTACTTATCACAGTGATACAGGAAAAACGCCCTGTGACACATCCAGTGGTCCCTTGCATCATTTCATTCTCTGGGCATTTTGCACATACACCTTCTAATAGTTAAAAAAAAAAAAAAAAAAAGGAATCCCCCTTGTGCACTGTTAGCTCTGAGCTCTAAAATGTTCAATCATTCTTTGAGTATTTCATAGTTAGGAGTTTTACAATACATTTTTCCCACTTCTGTGCTCTTCCTACTCCTCAGCAACAAAAAGTCTATAAATTTAAATTTATATTTCATATGTAGTATATTTATATTATTTTTAAAAATAATCTTAAAATTATTCTTTGCTATTTTAATATTATTTTTTATTATGATTATTTTAAAGATTTTATTCATTTATTCGTGAGAGAGAGAGAGAGAGAGGCAGAGACCCAGGCAGAGGGAGAAGCAGGCTCCAATGCAGGGAGCTGGACATGGGACTCGATCCTGGGTCTCCAGGGTCATGCCCTGGGCTGAAGGCGGCACTAAACCGCTGAGCCACTCGGGCTGCCTAATATTATTATTTTAAGTATTAGTACACAGGTAATCAAGGCAATTCATTAGCTTTCAATGAGTAATTATGAGCCATAAAACTAAACCATATTGGAAATGTGCATCGTGAATGTAGACATGAGTAGCATTAACATTGATGCCTTCCTGGAAGGTTTCTCTAGTATCAGTTTTCCACATTTGCCCCCTATTTGGCATCCTGGGGAGGCAGGGCACATGGTAAGATTCTGAATGGGAGAGGGATGCGCCTTTCTTTGGTAAAACGGAAGGAGGGTAATTATGAAAGGGGAAGTGGGAAAGGAGAACGTTCCAGAAAACGCTTTGCTGTTGGCACATTTCAGGCGTATCCCTTATTAAATCAAGGGTCCCCGTGGACATAGTGCATCTGGGAATTGGTTCCTTTAGAACTCTCTACACCCCTGGGGACCTTGGAGAGCTGTGGGCTCCCCAGGGTGACCGTGATCCACTTTGAGGGCCTCTGACCCTGTGCCGCCAGTCGCCCGGCCCTAGGGTGGCCGTAGTGTCAGAACCCAGAGCGTGTGTGAGGGAGGCTGGGGTGGGGGGCGCTGGCCTCTGTGAGGCTTCTCCCCCAGCTTGGGCGGGACGATGTCCAGGTGGCCTCAGCCTGACGGCTCTCCAGACCTGGATGCACCTGCAGGCCCTGGACGCACCTGCTGACCCTGGATGCACCTGCGTGCCCTGAACACATCTGTCGGCCCTGGATGCACCTGCTGGCCGTGGACGCACTTGCTGACCCTGGATGCACCTGCGGGCCCTGGATGCACCTGCCGGCCCTAGACATACCTGCTGGCTCTGGATGCAACTGCTGGCCCTGGACGCACCTGCTGACTCTGGATGCACCTGCTGACCCTGGATGTACCTGGTGGCCCTGGATGCACCTGCCGACTCTGGACGCACCTGCTGACCCTAGATGCACCTGCTGACACTGGATGCACCTGTGGGCCCTGGATGCTCCTGCCAGCCCTGGACGCACCTGCCGGCCCTGGACGCACCCGCGGGCCCTGGACGCACCTGCTGACCCTAGATGCACCTGCGGGCCCTGGACTGCTGTCGGCCCTGGATGCACCTGCCGGCCTGGACTCACCTGCTGCTCCTGCACCCCCCTTGCCGTCCTTCCACCTGGCTGAACGTGGCCACGCCCCAGCCCCCCCCGGGGAGAATGGTGTTGTCCCCCTGATGGGTGTATTGGGTGCTGTGAGGGCTTTTGTCTCTGAATGCAAATGCGCGCTGCGATGTGTGTCTCCATGGTCACACCTGGAAGGAACCCTTGATGGTGTGAGAGCGGCCGAAGGTAAGTCACATGGCTGGTCTGGGGGGCCTGCAGCGGGGACGTGGCCCGGACACTGCGTGGCTAGGCGGGGGGACACGGGGCAGGTGGAGACCTGATGGAGCGACCGCGGCGGGGATCGCGGTGGGCACGGGCACTGGGGGGACTGGTCTGGGGGGATTCAGTGAGGAAGGAGCCAGTGGGAGGGGAGGCAGCGGCCTGGCCCCGCCACAGCCCGGGGTGCCCAGGACGCAGCCCCGCGCCCGGTCGTCTGTCCCCATTGCTTGCGTCCCTGCCGTGGGCATGTCGCCCCCTCTGTCCTGTGGCTCTGCGTGGCCCCGGCCGCCCGCTTCCTCGGCCGCGCTCCACAGGCAAAGCCTCCCGGTCAGTCGTGCCTTCCGCGTGCAGTCCCCTCCCGTGTCCCCAGCCGGGAAGCCTCAGGGTCGGACCCCGTGGTGGGGCTTGGGGTCCGCAGGGCCCGGATCCTTCAGTCCCCGCGGGCCTGCCCCCTGCACCCCTTTCGGCCTCACCCCTGAGCCCCAAACAGAGGGGTCAGGGGCTCGGTGCCTGGCCCTTCCCGGCTGGCAGGTGGCAGGTTGCAGGTGATGATGGCTCGCTGCCCTGGGGTCTCAGCCGTCCCGTGGGGCTAGGCCCTCTGGTAGGTCCTAGGGAGCTGAGAGGTGAACCCAGTGGCGACGTCCCTGAGCCCCAACCCCTGCGGCAGAGCCGGCCTTTGAGAGCAGGTGTCCGGGCTCCTGAGACTCCCTGCACAGCACCCCCACCCTGACAGCTTCCCGGCCCCTCCTTGCCCTGAGGCCCTTGGCTCTTGGCGTCACCCACACGGCCACCAGCCCATCTCAGAGGCGCCCTCACCTTTCTGTTTGTCGCACCCACATCCTGGCCCACCACCAGGTGGCTGGCTGGGCCCGGGGCCTGTGGCACACCCGGCATCCCCCAGCCCCCTGGGCCCCCCGGCTGGCTGCAAAATCAAAGGCCCCTCCTTTGAGCCCGTGGTTCTTTTCCAGAAGAACGAGCTCTTTATCGGCAGCCCTTCCTGCTGGGAGTTGGGTCCGTAGGGACCTTTTGGGTGTTTGCTTTTGTTTACCTGCTGGTGAGCTTTTCTTAGTTAAGTTTTCTTCAACAGCTTGAGGGCTTCCTAGGAAGCCTTCCATCGAGGTTCCCTCCGTTAGGGAAGGATGGGCCCATGGGACTCTCGGGACACGCCCGGCTTTACTTTGCATGCAAGTCAGAAAGCGCTGGGACAAGCCCTTACAGGTTTTCCAAGGGCTTTGGTCGCGCTGACCCGGTTTATGAGGCACTAAAGGTGCCTCGGGTATTTTTATTTTATTTTTTTTAAGATTTTATTCATTTATTCATGAGAGACACAGAGAGAGAGGCTGAGACCCAGGCAGAGGGAGAAGAAGGCCCCATGCAGGGACCTGATGTGGGACTTGATCCCGGGACCCTGGGGTCAGGCCTTGTCTGAGGTCTTAATGAGGCATCTTCCAGCCACGCACTTGATTTGATCTTTAACCCGAGAGCGCCTTGTGCTATTGGACCTTGAATTTGAACTTCGTCCTAAATGTTTGGCCGTCTGGAGAGGCAAGAGGGATGACAAGTCTTACTTTGCAGTCTGGCAAGTCCAGGGTCGAGGAATTTCCTGTAGACTCCACTTGGACATGTTGGTCCCTCTTTCCCCCCGGCAGTGCCCAGGCAGCTCGATGGGGCCCGCGGCCGCCCTGGGAAGCTGCTGGCCAGTCGGCAAGGCCCGAGGCGTGTGTTCTCTCCCCCAGGTTGCAGCAGGGTCGCCCCCGTCGGGCCGGCCCCGGGGCACGCCGTGCTCTCCAGCCCCGTAGACACTGCCTCCCGGGGCTTCCCTCCAGGGAGGGCCTGGCTGCTGGGTCGCCCGCCACGGGCTGCAAGTCAGCTCAGAGTCGGTGCCTACCTGCTGGGCGACAGGCTCCGCCAGCCTGCGTGCGGGGACACCAGGACCATTCGTTCCGTTCAGGGTGTCGTGGTCTGAAGTTTGGACCAGACACGTGGCAATGGCTTGTCCCCACTCCACGGTGACCGTGGCCGACTCCGGTTGACCAAGGACTGAGCCATGGGGCAGGCCTGTCGCCTGGGGTCCCTCACCCTGGCCCCCGGCGGGCCCTCCATGGGCACCCGCCAGGCTCGTTCATGCAGGGGTGCTGGTGATGGTGACCATCCCTGGACACCACAACCACACGCTGTGACCCCGTGAGAACACTATGTCGCACCACTGCTCTGCCCAGAGCCTCCTGCGCCCCCTCATCTCCTTCTGTAAAAGCCGACTCCCATTACCAGGGTCTGGGTGGCCCTGAGGGTGCTTCTGTCTCTCATCTTCCCTATGACTCTTCCTTCCCGCCCATCACGCACGCTGCTCTGCTCTGACCTCGGGGTCCTTGAACTTGCTGCCCCCCAGGCCGCTTGCAGGCACAGCCCACCCCCCTGCCTCCTGGGCTTGGTTCGGGGCTCGCCCCATTGCAGCGAGGTGGTCCCAACCCGCTCACCTGCAGCGGCCCCCCACCAGCCCCGCACTTGGACTCTCCTCCGCGCACCTGCGACCGACCGTCCGCCGCG
Source organism: Vulpes lagopus (assembly GCF_018345385.1). NCBI lineage: Eukaryota > Metazoa > Chordata > Mammalia > Carnivora > Canidae > Vulpes > Vulpes lagopus. Next base: position 132,930,182 of record NC_054829.1, read on the forward strand.
CTGGTGGTCTCTCGCACTGCATCCAGGACTCTTAGGGTCACATGTTGCCGTTCATATTTTTATCAGCTTTTGGAAAGGTAACAGTTATGGACTGAGTTCTGTGTCCCTCCCCACGCCACCCCCACCCCCGAGGCCCTCACGCAAGAGAGGCTTGCTTACGCTCCTAGAGACTTTCAGGTGTGCAATACAGTCACCGCGCTGTGCATTATGTTCCCGTGGCTGATTGATCTCATGACGCTAAGTCTGTGCCTTATGATTTCTTTTACCCCCTTCCCATTTCACCCACTCCCCATCTAGGGGATGGCAACCGCCAATCTATTTCTGTATCTAAGTTTTTTTTTTTTTTTCTTTTCTTTAATACACCAGTCTTTGTAGAGTCATCTCCTCTTTGGAGCTCTCCGGGTGAAGCCCTGATTTCCCCTCCTCTGTAGCCCCTGGCAATACTGACTGCATTTCTCCTTTGTTCCGTCTCCTCCCAACAGATACCTCTCTAGTAATATCCGGAGTATTTTATTATGTGGACTTGCGTTCGTATAGACCCTCCTCTTGAGCGAACGACCGAAGTGGTGCAAAGATGACAAGGATTGTGATGATGGGGTCGGAGGGGCTGCAGTTCGGGGAACACGGCCCCCTTATGTGCCCAGCACCTCGCCTGGCTCACGGTGTATCTTTCACGGTGTTATTTTTGTTGTCCATAATCTATCCCATGTTGCTGAGGGGTCCAGTGATCTAAAGTTTTGAGAAAAGGAGCTTGACTAGGTTCGACTCAAAATAAATCACCGGCGATCATGTCACTGGTGGGAAACCGTTCCCGGCATGCCTTACTGTCAGGGTCAGGAAGGGAAATAGAATTTCCTGAGGATCTATTTTGGGCCAGGCTACTAATAGAATCTTTCCATTCATTTTTTAGGATGGTGCATATGAGCTTCTAGATTAGCCTGAGCCTTTTAGAGCAAAAAAAAAAAAAGAAAAGAAAAAAAAAGAAAGGGAGTGCTGCTTCATATTTTGTGCCAGTTTTTATGGAGGGGATAATTTTACGAATTACAAAGTAAATGTTTCAATAAATGAAAGGAAATAGAACCAAGACACACCCTGGTTGCTAAATTTCTTAAAATAGAAATCTTTTCATTTTTTTAAAAATTTTTTCTTTGTTCATTTTATGAATTCTGTTTGCCAAGTATTTTGAAGAAAGGACTTCAAAATACAAAAAAAGATGAGAAAAATTTTGTGCAAAGAGTAATATTGTTTATTTTTATTTTTTTTAAAAAGATTTTATTTATTTATTTATTCATGAGACACAGAGAGGGAGAGGCAGAGACATAGGAGGAGGGAGAAGCAGGCTCTCCCTGGAGGGAGCCCGATGCTGGACTCGATCCCGGGACCCCAGGGTCATGCCCTGGGCTGAATGCAGGTGCTCAACCGCTGAGCCACCGAGGTGTCCCTTAAAATTTCTTTATTTTTAAGAAGTAGTATTGTTAATATTTAATTTATTTAGTGCTCCTTCTGCGAATCCGAGGAAACAAATGCATAGTCATACCAACTTTATTATGTCACCTTAAAATCTGCAGTAACCTCGCATGTCAGATTTTTAAGAATCTGTATTTTAGCTCTTTGGACTTCACCCCTGGAAAGCAAGATCCTCTTCTCATTGTTTTGAGGACCCCTAAGACCTGAGACATGCGGTTTTTCCAACGGCTGATTTATATGTGATGTCGAGGTCTCTCTCTAAACCTTGACCTTTCTTAACTGGAGCCACGTACCTCGGAGCCTCCGTGGTTTATAAAGTATTAGCTCCCGGGATCCCTGGGTGGCGCAGCAGTTTAGCGCCTGCCTTTGGCCCAGGGCGCAATCCTGGAGACCCGGGATCGAATCCCACGTCGGGCTCCCGGTGCATGGAGCCTGCTTCTCCCTCTGCCTGGGTCTCTGCCTCTCTCTCTCTCTCTCTGTGTGTGACTATCATAAATAAATAAAAATTTAAAAATAAATAAATAAATAAAAATAAATAAAGTATTGGCTCCCAGCTGTGGTTTTCCATCAGGCAGGCGAGCCACAGGCCGGAAAGCTGCCTAGGAGTGGCAAGTATTTATCGGGCACCTTCTCGGTTCACAGCCCTTGCCAAGCGCTCTGAGGGGTAAAGGCTGACTCAGACGTGGTTCCTTCCTGCAGCTGTGATCCGCTGGAGCAATTCATCTTTGCACAGGAAGGGCCGGTCCTCCGTGTGCTCCCACTGAGCAGCTGCCCGACCTCGACGAGCCAGGCTCCGGGCGCTGGCTGAGCGGGGGGGGGGGCCCACAGGCCTTCCCTGGGGGGCGATCTACCCACTGGCCTCCCCCACCCGCTGCCTCCCCAGCTGGTCCAGCACTCTCAGTTTCCTATTGTCTCCTCCGGGTGCTTTCCTAAACTCTCACGATTGGATTAGGTGTCCCCTATGTTTTTTGTTTTTTGTTTTTTAATTTGAATTCAGTTAACTAACATTGACTGTGTCACCAGTTTCGGATATAAAGTTTGGTGACTCATCAGTCGCATGCTCATCACATCACGTGCCCTCCAGTATCTCTGGTTCTGGACTCTATTGAGTAAATATTTTCAATAGTCAGTTAACGTTTATTGTTGGCTCCAGGCCAAGCACTTTGGCCCGTGGAGCCCTGGTGAGCTCCTCGGCGTGCTTTTGTCACGACGTTTCAGGTGGCGCCGAAGCAACCAGGACCGTGTGCCCGGGGCCCGCGGCGAAGGCTCTCCAAAGCCCGCGCGCTTCACCGGAACACTCAGAAGGGGCATGAAGACGGAGAGGGACGAGATGAAATCATCATTATTTATAAGTGAAAGCAATGAAAACGAACAACTAGGAAGACGAATCCGCAAGCTCAGCGAGGCTGTCCGACAGAGAAACAAAAATCCAGGAGCTTTTTTTTTTAATACTAAATAAAACATTAGCTGACCCACCGGGAAAACCCAGGGCCCAGCCTCCCCCACCAGGGAGACGTGTATCAGGATCGAATGGGATTTTCCTGAGGACAGGAGGGATAGTCTAATGTTAGACTAACCCACCGATTCCGCGTTCATGGGCGCGTGCAGGAACACTTGCTATGAGGCTTTGGGTAAGAGCTTCATGAGATCGAATGGGATCTTCCAGACGCAGCAATGAAGGAATGAATGAATGATATCTGCTCAATAGCCTCTAGTAAACGCATTCTTAATAAAGAGCCTTAAAAAGCATTTCCTTCAGTTTTGGAGAAGGATGAGTATGTCTGTATCTGTGCAACTACTTGACAAAGTACTGAAAACGGAGGTAATAGCCGCTCGTTTTTCCTGAGTGCTCCCTCCGTGCCAGGCAGTATTCGAGGTGCTTCCTAAGTTTTGCTTATTTAAAACACCAAACGTAAAATTCTTTACTTATCTTTGCTTCCTGTGTCTCTTGCTTTCTCCAAAGATTACCTCAAATGGGCCATAAAGGGTGAACTTTCCTGACCTCTTCTATGCCTGTAAATGTATTGATTTTGCCTTCGCGTGCACATAATGGTTCATCTAGGTATTTAATTCTAGGTACCAAGTTATTCTTCTTCAGCATCGTGGGGACTCTGCTCCATTATCTCGCATCTGTTGTTTCTTTCAAAAAGCATGATGTCACTCTGACCTTTGCTTTTTCACTCTGATGAATATGGTTGGTTTCTCTTTGGCTTGATTTTTTTTTTAACATTTCAGTAGACTTACCATAGTTTCAGGGGTACAACATAGTGATCCAGCACTTCTCTACACTCCCAGTGCTCGTCGTAAGTGTGCTCTTACTCCCCTGGTCCTATTCCCCACCCCCACCCCCACCCCCGCCTCTCCTCTGCTAACCCTCTGTTTGTTTTCTATACTTAAGAGTCTGCTTTCTTTGGTTTCTCTTTTTTTTCTTTATTCAATTGTTTCTAAAAATTACACGCATGCGTAAAATCCTATGATACTTGTCTTTTACTGGCATATTTCACTTAGCATAAGACTCTCTAGAACCATGCATGTTGTTGCAAAAGGCAAGATTTCATTCATTTTTACAAATGAGTAATATTCCATTATGTGTATATGTATATATATTATGTATAATATACATATTATATATAATATATACATACATTATATACATGTATACTTTATATACATTATATGCATATATAATATATACATTATATACATATATACAGTATATATGTGTATAATACATACATATTATATACATAATATGTATATATTATATATATAATGTATATGATGTATACATGTATATAATATGTATATATTATATTTATATAAAGTATACACGTATATAATGTATGTATATATTATATATAATGTATATATGTTTATAACATATACATGTATATAAGTATATAATATGTATATATTATATGTATATAATGTATATATGTATATTTATGTATATAATGTATATATGTATGTATAATATGTATATAATATATATGTGTATATATATATATATATATATATAGACCACATCTACTTTATCCGGTCACCTATCCGTGGACGCGGGGTGCTTCCATAATTCAGCTATTGTAGATACTGCTGCAGTAAACATGAGGGGTGCATCTATCTTTTCAAATTAGTGTTTTCGTATCCTTGGGGGTAAATACTACGTCGTGGAATTACTGGATCATACGGAGACTCTAGTTTTAAGCTTTTGGAGAACCTCCATGGCCCTTTCCACAGGCACAGCACCAGCCTGCATTCCCACCAGCGGTGCAGGAGGTCTCCTTTCTCTCCACGTCCTCGCCAACACGTGCGTGCGGTTTCTTGCCATGTGGATGGGGGTGAGGTGATACCTCGCTGCGATTTTTGATTTGCATTTCCCCGATGATCAGTGATGTTGAAAGTCTTTCCTTATGTCTGTTGGCCATTTGTGTGTCCTCTTTGGAGGGCCTGAAGCCTTTTGGATGCCGCTAACATATGCCTGGCGGTGAGTGGGATGTATTTGTAATGAATTTATTTATTTATTTATTTTGTTACTCTTATCTTTGTTTTGAGGGCTTCTGTTTAGAATTTTGGAAAAATCTTGATTACTATCTTTTCATTTATTGTCTTACTTTTTTTTTTCAGACTGCAAGTAGACAGAGTTGAAATTACTACTTTCATCTTCCATCTACCCTTCATTCTTCCTTTATTTTCCCCGTCTAAGTGTTTGTTCCTAATACCTTGTAGGATACCGCCACTTTCTAGCAGTGCTCATTCTGACGTTCAGGATATCTACTTAAATCTTTACTTTTATCACTTGTGGGTTTTTTTTATCCCTATTATACCCAGTTATGTCTTCATATTTTCAAAATCCTCCTTCTGTTCTACCAAGTATTTTTTTTTATTTTTTAATTCTTTTTTTTATCTGTTCCATTTGTCTTTTTCCACTTGGCCTACTTTTTTTCAGTTTTGACTTTATAGAGACCCCACTCTATACTCTTCCCTGTAGACTTCTCCTCCGTTAGTGGAGATCATCACTGACAGGTATTATCAGCCTCGAGACAAAACCCTTGACTGTAGCTTACGTCCTCAACTGCAGAGTCTGTTCTGGATTTGACGACTCTCTAACTCTCTACCATTCCAGTACCTTGTTCTCCAAGGATCTTTCCTAGTCCCTTGTTTCCCAGTCCCTAGGTACCTGTCTGTCTTGCAGCACTGATTCGAAGAACAATTACTTGGGTCGAGGGTATGCAGATGCAGCCAGATGATACATCTACAATGCAATCCAGATGCAGCCAGAAAGTGCCAGTTGAGGTTAATACGTGCAATAAAACAAGCATCTCCTAATCCTTCCTTTGAAGGAAAATAGAGGATAAAACAGGGTATAACAACTAGAACCTTCTTCCTCATCTCATCCTCTACTTCTGGCCCCTGACTATTCAACTGGTCTTCCAAACCAAGATACAATTTCCTTCTCTCTCCCAATGGGTTTTTTTTATAATGTTTTTTTTTAATTTTTAAAATTTATTTATGATAGTCACAGAGAGAGAGAGAGAGAGGCAGAGACACAGGCAGAGGGAGAAGCAGGCTCCATGCACCGGGAGCCCGACGTGGGATTCGATCCCGGGTCTCCAGGATCGCGCCCTGGGCCAAAGGCAGGCACCAACCCGCTGCACCACCCAGGGATCCCCCAACGGGTTTTTTTTATAGTTCGGGCATTAGCTCCGGAGCACGGATTGGCATTTGACAAACCTTTTATTTGTCTGGAACCTACAGGGCAGATTTCCAAAGAAAAAGCTCGTTGTTCTTACAGGTTCTTCATTTAACTTGGAACCGTGTGGGATTAATTTTTCTCCTTTCTCCAAGTGAATCATCCAAGAAACAGTAGACATGTAGATATATGACAATATTTACCATTATTATCATCAAACCACATTGGACAGAGATCCCAAAGCAAGAGTGTGATGGCTTAGCCACAGGGGAAAGCAGATGGTGAAGCTTCTGGCTTCCTCCAAGGTAGAGAAGTTATCAGCTGGGCTGCAGTGGGTTAGGGTGACACAGAGTCATTATGGGTGACATGTTGACTTTAGTGGTTCTGACCCAGAAAGTCGCTATTTGGAAATACGGAGAGTGAAGGCCATTGCATTATTGCAGCCGTTTGCTGGTGGTGCTAGCGTTGGTGTAGGATGGGGGAGCGGAGATGTGAAATCAGAACCATTCAAGTTCCACTAATACTGCCATTTCATTGACCTGTTTTGAAACTGAAACTAATAGGGGAGGCAGCCCCGTGCCTGGCCTCGCGCCGTGCGCTCCCTGTTAGCTGGATGAGCTACTAGTGGAGGCTTAAACTGGGAACCCAAGGCGACACACGGTGAACCCCAGCGTTACCTCTGGGTGTAAAACCAGACAATACATTTAGTTTCTCTGGCTTCATTTCTTTCTGGGAAACTAAGACGGTTAGAGCAGAGGAATTCCCTCAGGTGTCAAATCAGATGGTCCTGATGATTATATATAATATAACATGGCTGAGGTTGATGCTGATAAGCTACCTGTGACCGTAATAGATGTACTTAGACGCTGGGAAGGACTTTGGACGCCGTCTACTCTGGTTTCTTTATTTTAAAGATAAAGAAAGAGGTTAAGAGACACAATGTACCTTGCTAAGGTCCCATCGCTGTCTAAAGACGGCACCAGGAGCTGCACCTGGTTCTCTGGGCTTTGAGGCCATTCTGTGGTTTCAGTAGGATTAAGGAGGCTCCAGAGTTCCTCAAGGAGCCTTTCATCTCAGTGTTGCATAAACCATAGTTTTGGAAATTGTGACGTTTTGTGAAGATGGTAGCCTGCAGGGTGTCCTGGAAGAGAAAGGATTGTGAACGTCCTTGCTATGGTTTACACAACAGGTGCAGAGAGGCTTGTGTGTCTATAGAAGTGGATGTCTGTGGGCCGAGCACATGGTAGTGGCACAGTTAATGGTTGCCTAGAGGGCTATGGCCTGTAGCCAAAGGGGGATTATTTTCTATCCCAGATGATATATTCTATAAGCCTTCTCAGGGCACCTGGGCGGCTCAGCGGTGGAGCCTCTGCCTTCGGCTCAGGGCGTGACCCCGGGGTCCCGGGATCGAGTCCCACATCGGGCTCCCCGCAGGGAGCCTGCTTCTCCCTCTGCCTGGGTCTCTGCCTCTCCCTCTGTGTCTCTCAGGAATAAATAGATAAAATCTTAAAAAAATATATATTTTAAAAAAGAGTTTTCAGTTTCATTTGCTCCCGTTCCATGTTTGTCAAACCTTCTGACTACTAATTTGGTCATTTGAGTTAGTAGGACAGTCTCTGTTATGTAGGGACGGCCCTGGTGCAGAGAGACGGCCACCCATCGTAAGCCCCTCGGAGGGGGGAAAACCTTCAAAAGAAATGTGATGTTTTTGACTAGAAAAAAGCAGCCACTTGGGGTGTTCTGTACAAATGCACCCAACGGGAAGGGGCCGGATTTTCGGCACTGCCACAAACGTGCAATCACACAGAAGGGACGGGGCGCCCTGAGTGTCTGATGAGGTCTCCGTGACCCGATTTCTCTTTGCACAAAAGCTGAGGAGCGTGGAAGGGTTGATCAAAAGCAGAGAGAAATGAAACAGCAAAGGTCAGAAAGAAAGAAGGGGTGGCAAGGCCTCCCTGCCGGCGTGTTGGCTCCACGGCCTCCTAGTGGGGTGGGTGCTGGGGAAGGGTGGCCACAGCCCGGTGACTCGGCGGGGACAGGGCACCCAGGCCCACACGGCCGACGGGCACGCGTGTGGAATGTCAAGGAGCCGCCCCACCTTCCAGGGGCTGCTGCTGCTTGTCCTTGACTTCATGACAAGGTATTCGTGGGCCTTGCGGTGACCTCACCTCCCTGGTCTGGAAGGGATTGGTGGCGAGCGCCTGCCAGGCCCCACCGTGTCCCCCGCTGTCGCTCCTCCCGGCAGGTGGCCCTCGGCAGACTGTCCCCTGGCCTGTGGCAGGCGGGCGTGGGTCAGCGGCCGCGGGGGGGCTGCTTCTCCCTCTGCCTGGGTCTCTGCCTCCCTCTCTGTGTCTCATGAATAAATAAATAAAATCTTTAAGGAAAAAAAGTCTTTCCTGAAGACGAAAGCACTGTAAACTGGTACTTTAAGATTTTATTTATTTATTTGAAATGGAGAGAGCGAGCAAGAGAGAGCAGGAGCCCAGGGAGAGGCAGACGGAGAGGGAGAAGCAGGCTCCCTGCTGCACAGGGAGCTGGACGCAGGATTCGATCCCAGGACCTGAGATCAGGACCTGAGCTGAGGGCAGACGCCCACCCGACTGAGCCCCCCAGGCACCCCTAAACTGGCCCTTTACTAACACTGACCTAGAGGGTAAGGACGTGAATGAGTCCCCCTCCTGTGGGGCCTGTGGGAGGGGTGGGGCCCTAGTGGCTACTGCATTGGACCGTGTAGATCCAGATCCTCTTTAGGTGTCACTCACTATAATCACAGAAAAAACCAAACCAGGAAGATGTATTAAAAGAACATGCTCTTCTTCCTTAATTTCTAGAGTTTCCAGATCCTACATTAATTTTTTTTTTCGTTTAGTATTAAAAAAGAAAGGAAAAAAGGGCTATTTTAAATCTGTTGCTATATGGAAACGACAGGTTTCAATTAAAAAACAAATTATTGACTGCCTCCTCTGGTCCAGGCCTTCTGCCGCGCGTTGGCCATCACAAATAAATAACTGGGAAGACATAGTCTTCGAGGAGCTCATAATCCAAGTAGCTTTGTAGAGATTTTTTTTTTAACTTTGTAGAGATCTTATACATTTTATTTCCAGAATATTTTCATATATAATTAGACGATGTGTCTAAATATCTGCTATTGAAACTTGGCAGTGTTTTGCTTTTCATTTCTAATATTTTAATTTTTTTCTTTTTTTCAATATTAAAAAATTTCACCTTTATTCATATTTGCAAAATCCTATTTCATGCTATTGGATATATCCAAATATTGATTCAAACTACTCTGAAAGAGTAAATTACTTCTCTTCCTTTTTAATTTTTTTCAAAAGGCAACCTCTTCCCGAGGTTTCAAATTCAGAGGGGACCAACTTGATTTTAATTCCCTTTTATGGAAACAACCACTGTCATCATTTCCCAGTTCATACCTTTGTAACTAGTCTGTGCAAAACAAACATGGGGTCAGTCTTTAAAAAAAAAAAACAAAAACCAAAAACCAAATCTGCACTGTTGAGTAAACTCTCTCTTGCGTGTAAAAAATATATTTTGGGTACTTGGTCCTATTGGTACTTGCGGACCTTCTCGTTTCCTCCTGCGGGTGCACAGTATCCCATTGTGTGACCGTATCACCATTTGTCTGAGCAGCCCTCCGTGGACATTTAAGTTCTTTCTGGTCTTTTGCTATTACAGGACGTAGAGACATGAGTAAGTTTGGCCATTATATTCTAATGTGAGCCGGAGGGAATTGCATTCGTGCTTCCCAGAGCTTATCCCACAGTCTCGGGGGGTGTTCGGTACAAAAAGAGGGTTCTCTGGCTGAATAGCCTCCTGTAACCTGGGGATTCCTTGCGGGTCCGTAACGCGCCCTGTTGGGATAATAGAGACCTTGCGGTCACGCATGTCAGGATAGGCCGAGTGTTTCCCGACGTCCGATTTTCTCAAGCACTGGAATGGACGGTTTGGGTGGCTGGGTCCGGGGAAGCAGCCCCTGAGCTAGAGGTGCACACGCGGGAGGCCCGCTGGGTGGGTTCCTGGGGTTGGGGGGGGACACCTGACGGGGCCAGTGTGATGTCCCAGCTCCAGGGAGGCGGCCGGGCCCTGGGTGGTGCTGTGGGCCTGTGCTGGGGAGACACCCCCCGGAGCTGCCCGTGGGGGACCGGGTGCCCCGCTTCCCTGGCTCCTTCCTGGGAATGTCAATAGCCCTGCTGTTCAGAGCAAGTCGCGGGGTTACTTGGTGACCCGACTCCTTTCTCTGATGCGGGTGGAGGCCCAGCTGGAAGCCCTTGGGACCGCCCCACTTTCTTTGTTTCTAATTCTAGTTAAATATGCACTGACTGAGCTCCCGGTCCAAGGTGCATCTTCCCGAACATGCGCGTGGCCCCGCGGGGCCAGCGACAGGCCAGGTCAGCCCTCACCCCCGGGAATCCCGCTGGGCGGCCACGGAGGGGGTCGGCGGGGCCCGTTTCTAGGAGGAGGTCACTCAACCTCGGGCAGATTCTTGGGGCACAAGGGCACAGAGCTGAGTTAGAGTCTCTTTTGTGTTTTAAATCTCTTGGTTCCCTCTTCCTAGACATTCCCCGGAGAAGCCGCCTGAGCTCTCCCCAGCTGGGAAACCTTGGTCCGCGGCGTCCCGGTAGGTCAAGGATGACACAAGGGTCAGGAGTCCCGGCAGCCTCGCGCCGCGCTCCTGGGTGCTCTTTTCCGTCCTCGCGTCTGGAGCTCCGGGGTCAACAGGTGTAGCAAAAAAGCCGTAGCGGCTTCTCAGGGGCGTCCCCAGATGGGTCCATCCTGTGCCTTCTTGCATCTTTGCTAAATTCATTCTCATCTCCCGTCAGAATTCCTGGCTTGTCCTGGCTGTCAAGGAAGCTTATTTCCTGACCAGGAACGGAAGAGTCTAAGGATGGGCCTCTCTAGGTGTGCCTGGAACACTCGATGGAGCCGCGTGGAGAGGATGGGAAAATATCCCAGAAAAAATCTGGAAGCAGTGAGGAGATGCTGGAGGAGACAGACCAGTGTAGTGGGAGTAAATCCAGGGTGAGGGGCTTGGCTGGTACATGAACAGGACGCCCGGGTTGAGACGAAAAAGAAAAAAAGAACCCCCAAAAAACATGCTAAGATTGATGGCTGCGTCCAAGAACAACCTTTAAATTGAACGTTCTTCGCAAAAACTTTAATCTTTTCCTTCGACACAAAGTTTAATAAGAATTCTTTGTTATTTTTGCATAAGAAACAATGGATCAGGTGAGAGTGTTGAAAAGGGGGATTTGCAAGGGAGTAAGGTAGGGAGGGGGTGGCGGTGACTGGGTGCCGGGCACTTGACGGGATGAGCACTGGGTGTTATTCTGTATGTCGGCAGATTGAACACCAATAAAAAATAAATTTACAAAAAAATTTAAAAAAAGGTAGAGAAGATAGTGTTAGACGGTGGGAGGAAATGATGGAGATAGGAATTTGCCTGAAATAGACCCAAAACAAATCCATCTCTTCTGACCAGTCGTGGACTCTCTTTCCTCCATAACGGATGGTGTCGAAGTTGTGTTTCTGGCGACTCTTGAATGTTCCTGGAGCCGCCCCCCTCGTGATCCCTTTGCAGTGACTCATGCTGCGCAGCGCCAGATCCTATAGCACCTGGTTACTCCCGACGATTTGACTGTGGGGTCCGTCCAAAGCCCAGGCCCCCCTTCATCTGTTCCTCCGGTTCACGTTAGAGCCGTGGGACCAGGAGGAGGGGAAGGGGCTGCCTTCGAGCTTCCGTGGCCGCCAGCCTCCTTCTGGTTTTCACTTGATGGAACTTGGGACCGAGGGGGAACGTAGGGCAAAGGGGCCGGATGTCTTCGGATTCGAGATCATTCTCTGTTGGTCGTTGCTTCTCTTTCTGGCCAATAGTAGCTCATCACTGATGATGCCCCCCGCCCCCGTGTGGGCGCGGTCCAAAGTGGGGCATTTCTGTGGGACACGTGTGAGTTCTTCCCCCGTACGGTGGTCCCTCCGTTGGCCCTCCACATGCCTGGGCCTAACCCCCTCACCCCCTCCGCCCCCTCTGCGTGGGGGGTGGGATGGCCCACTAGGCCCCACTATCTGAGTCCCCTTGCAAAGAGGCCAGCTTTGACCCATAGCCTTGCTGAACCCAACGCCGCACATAGCATCTGATGCTTTTCTCCATTATCTTTTCCCCCTTTGGTCAGGTGGGCTTAGCAGCAAAGCAGCAGTCCCTTGAGCTGATAGGATGTCTACCCGGGAGACGAGATGCCAGCCTCCTCTCATGACAAAATACCTCCCTGGGCTCCTGGAGGCCGAGAAGTCCAAGGTCAGGGGGCAGCTGTTCGCTTCCCCCGTGTGAATTCCTCTCGGCGTGCAAACGGCTGCCCTCTTGCTGAGTCCTGAAATGCTGGAGAGAGAGGGGACAATAAGGTCTCCGGTGTCTCTTCTTATAGGGACCCTAATCCCGTCCTGGGGCCCCCACCCTTACGACCTCATTCAACCCTAATCACATCCCCAAAGCCTCATCTCCAGACGCCATCGCAGTGGGGTTAGGGCTTCAACAGAAGAATTTGGGGGGAAGCAGCTCAGTCTGTAGCGCAGCCTCTTTTACGTATTGTCCCGTAGCATTTTGCACCATGCTCCTGGCTGCTGTCTCTAGCCAGTGCCTTTCTCTTCCTTCCTGTATATGGACTGAGGGGGGTTCTTGGGGTGACGTTGGTGGTTTGGAGGAAGTAGACGTCGTAAGGGCTTGCCTGCCTCTGAGTTGGCTGTGGAGCGGGGTCGGGACTTAGCTATGAGTCTCTCTCTAGAATACGGGGCGGCTTAACGCTCCTTTATCCCCAACATTGCGTTCTGTTCACCAATTCCAGGGCGACAGTAAAGCCACGTTCAAAATCCTCTTAAAAGGGATCCCTGGGTGGCGCAGCGGTTTGGCGCCTGCCTTTGGCCCAGGGCGCGATCCTGGAGACCCGGGATCGAATCCCACATCGGGCTCCCGGTGCATGGAGCCTGCTTCTCCCTCTGCCTATGTCTCTGCCCCCCTCTCTCTCTCTCTCTGTGACTATCATAAATAAATAAAAATTTAAAAAAAATCCTCTTAAAATATCATGCATTCCTCATCCACCTCCTTGGATGCTGAGCCTCTGCAAGCGGCGTGCACTTTGCTAGAGGAACACTACTCCTCAGGTGTGACCTTCTCACCCAAGTCTTCCCTGATCCCTCGTCCTCTTCCTGTCTTGAGAATTAATTGCCTCACACTGTGTTTTAACACGGGCTTTTCTTTATTTTTCTCTTCAAACACTGAGAGCGTCAGTTAGTTGTTTGAGGTTTCCCTTCACCGGTTGGCAAGTTCCTTAAGGATCAAAACCAGTTATGAAGTCCTTATACATGATAGGTTTTGAATAAATATTTTAGATCATTCAGGAAGATTCCAGCGTGTGGGCATAGATACCGAATGGCTACGCTTTTTTGGGTTTAGAATTATATGAAACTTCTATCAAATCGGCGAGAGTCAGAAATAAGATCATATAGATAATTTTGTTATTGACCTAAATATCCTGTGGATCCTGGGCCATACTGAATTTTGGTTTAGATGTTTCTTATTTTATAAAATAGGAATTATACCGTTTAACTTTTAGAAATGGCATGAGTCCGACTACCTTTTTTAAAAAATAGGAAATAAAAATAGGAAATATCCTCCTTCAGGGTTTTGTAATGGTGTAGTCGTTTGGCATATTCGAACCCCTTCAAAATCACGTATGCCTTGAAAATATGATGTTTGTAATGTTGTGTTTTGCTACTGAGCATCTGACTGGACGCTTTGTGACTCCACTGTTAGAACAGATGTATTTGTGACCTTTTTTCAGCATCTTCCGTGAAGCTGGTCAGTAACTTGGTATCAAGTCCACAAATACCTTTGACATCACATTTGCTCTGTGCTATTTTTGGGGAAATGAAAGACTTTCCACTAGAGAATTGCATGAAACATTATAGCTTCTTTTAGACGATGTGTGATCGTTCGTCTTCCAAAATGAAGTAGCTATAGTCCACACGGGTGGGAGTTAAATTATGGGGGAGTCTGAAGATCTTAGGAAAGATTAATCCAGAAAAATTCCCACGGACTTCTGAAGCTTTCTCCAGATGAGTCTCCCTGTCTTCCAGGCGTGATCAGGTGTGGAGATAATCATGAATGCAAAGAAAGGAGCATTATTCAGTACATAATTTTGGATATGTTAATCCCTACCTGTGACTCCCGCAGGATGCATTCCTGTATATCGCCACCTGGCTCTTTAAAGCAATATGCCATCAGGTGCTATGCTGCCACTGTCGCAGGAAGCAAAGACGACAATGGTAGCACATAGGCGGTTGTAGAAGTAAGTTTTCAAGAATCCTATCATGTAGTAAAAGACTCTCTTATGTAATAGTGTCATTAGTAATACGGAAGATGTGGGGAACCAGTTAGCGTGTTTTATATATAAAACACCCCCTTGGAATTTTATTTTATTTTATTTTATTTTATTTTATTTTATTTTATTTTATTTTATTTTATTTTATTTATTTTATTTTATTTATTTATTTATTATTTTATTTTATTTTATTATTTTATTTATATTTTATTTTATTATTTTATTTTATTATTTTATTTTATTTTATTTATATTTATTTTATTATTTTATTTTATTTATATTTTATTTTATTATTTTATTTTATTTATATTTTATTTTATTTTATTTTTTTAAAGATTTTATTTATTTATTCATGAGAGACACAGGAGACGCAGAGGGAAGAGAAGCAGGCTCCATGCATGGAGCCCGATGTGGGACTTGACCCCAGGAATCCGGGATCAGGCGCTGAGCCAAAGGCAGATGCTCAACCGCTAAGCCACCCAAGTGTCCCACCCTCGGAATTTTAAACACGAATATCTTGGTTATAAAAGAAGATGCTGTTTGTCATAAAATGTTTAAGGTGTTTTCTAAGGGGGCCCGGCAAACAGGGAAGGAGGTGGCTGGCCTGGTGACCTTGAAGCATGTGTATGAGATCGCCCAAGTTAAATCTCAGGATGAGGCCTTCGCCCTGCAGGATGTGCCCCTGTCTTCTGTGGTTCGCTCCATCATTGGCTCTGCCCGTTCCCTGGGCATTCGTGTGGTGAAGGACCTCAGTTCAGAAGAGCTAGCAGCTTTCCAGAAGGAGCGAGCCGCATTCCTGGCTGCCCAGAAAGAGGCAGATTTGGCAGCCCAGGCAGAAGCTGCCAAGAAGTGACCCTGTCCCCCACACTCCAGGGTTTTGAAGGGAGTAGCTGGAATGGAGGCCAGTTGGAAAAGCTGTACCAAAAGGGTGGGAGGGAGGTGACACCAAGCTGATTGTTATATCCCTGACTTTAAATTATATATTTTTACATGTATGACAGTATCAAGAGATCAAACTTAAATAAACATTCTTTGTCATCCGCAAAAAAAAAAAAAAAAAAAAAAAAAAGGACAGACAACACTGCACATAACAGAGGAAGGCAGATTTTTTTTTTTTTCTGAAAAGAGCCAGATACTAAATATCTTAGCCTTTATGAGCCAAATCATGTATCAAGACTATTGCCTTTACTCCTGCCAGAGACGTGGATGGGCGTGACTCTCTCCCAATAAAACTTTATTTACAAAACAGGTGGTGGGTGAGGTTTGGCCTGTGAGTCATAGTTTGCCCATGTTTGTCCATATAAGATGAAGAGATTCTGTGTCTTACTTTTTTCTATATCATTAGGTTAATTTTAGAGGAACTGAGATGCTTAAAACCAAACAGTCTATATAATCCAACCATCCACTTTCTGAATGGTTTCACCAATGTAAGGAAATCAGCGAATGATGTAGATCAGTGTTTTTGGGTGACTCATCGAAACTTTTCAAAAATACTGAGTCTAAGGTGCAACCAAGCTCAGTCTCAAAATGAAACAAAGCCACAGAAATCCAAGGAACGGGCTTCTTTTTCATAAAGTGGAAACGCATTTTATTTTTACTTTCAGTTGTAATTTACATGTATTCCTTGAGAAAAAAAACAGTCTGTAGCGTGTGTATGTAGATCAGGATAGACAAAGGAGCAGGTCAAGGTGTTTGTGAAAATTGAAACTATAAAAAATCCATGGAGGAAAACGGTAATTCCTCTCTTGTGCAGTCATCTCCGGCATCAGAAAACAAGGAAATATAAACTGAAAGGAAAAGTATGACGAGCGTGCTTCATATGCTTCCTTGAAACTGCTCGGTTTCCTAGAATTTTTATTGAGAATTCCCCAAACTCAAGAAACAACTTCCCGACAGCCTAGGATAGACACACGTTAGGGGTTGCTGCGGCCGAGAGCTCAGAGAAGCAGCAGGAGGACGTCTCGGATGCTGAGGGTACAACTTGTGACCTTCTTACAACAGCAGTGTAGCTCTGTAAATGCTAAGGTCGCTGCGAGAAATTTATGAAAATTAGTAAACGTTATTATTATTATTATTATTTTTTAGAAAATCCATTATGATCAACTCTGGGGCAAGAAATTGGGCAATTTTCTTTAAATGAAATCGTCCTTGCAGCATGCAAGAAATCAAACAGGAACCTCCCCTCAGTTGTTTTGAGGTCATTAGCGCAGTGTCATGTGCCTTCTGTTTTTCTAATTCTCTTTGAGTCCTAGATTTTTAGTTATAGTTCCTTCGGGGCACTTCAAAACGGAGGGTTTTCGCTGTGGTTATTTCGTGCGGGGCCTGCGATAGATGTTCTTGGCCGATGCGAGGGAGGGTTGAGAAGAATACGCGCCAGGTGGAATCGAAGATGCATCTCTTACAACCGGCATAGTCAAGGTTGTAAGATGCTTCTTTTTTATTTTATTTTATTTTATTTATTTTATTTATTTTATTTTATTTTATTTTATTTTATTTTTATTTTATTATTTTATTTTATTTTATTTTATTTTATTTTATTTTATTTTATTTTTTTATTATTTATTCATGAGACACACAGAGAGAGGAAGAGACACAGGCAGAGGGAGAAGCAGGCTCCGTGCGGGGAGCCCAACGCGGGACTCGATCTCAGGACCCCGGGGTCAAGACCTGAGCCGGAGGCAGACGCTCAACCTCTGAGCCCCCCAGGGGGACCCAGTAAGTTGCCCCTTAAGGAGCACTGGGGTTGCTTGTGGCCGGGATCCAGGAGGTGCTGTTTCTATAGGACGGCCCTTGGAAGGCAGCGATTATTTTGAGTAACAGGTTGGGAAGCAGAGTCGACTCCGTGCGCAGGAGCTTTGGGCCGCGCTGCCGTGGTGCTAGCTGGATCTCTCTTCTAGTATTTACCATCCTCTTTGTTTTCTTTCTTAGATTCTGAGAATAAATGCGTTTAGAAAGCTGAATTTGCATACAGACTAGGTTATATTGGATCTCATTTGTGCGTGCTTTCACTCAAAACCTTCTTCTCTTTTATTTTGGCCAGAACTGCAGCCTACAGGTGGTGGGTGGCCTCCAGTCACCATCTTTTAACTCCATTAAAGTCAAGTTTTTAGTTTTTTTCTTAGATTTTTTTGTTTTTTTTTCTGATTGTCAGAGTAATATGTGCTCGTTATAGCGAGAGTGCGAGTACAGGAAACGGTAAAGTGGGGAAAATACCAGACCCAGCAATGCAATTAGTGAGTAATTAGTAAGTAAGTAACTAGACAACTCGTTGCACCGTTATTTTTTCTACATAGTTGACAGAAAAGTGTTTGAACATTTGCCTCCTAGTTTTGTTTTCTTAACAGCAGATGGTGACGTTTCCCCATGACATTACATAGGTAAAGCAAATATAATTTTTAATGTAAATATAGTACTCTGATTGAAAATGTGTCACAATGCATCATGATTTGACTAGTTTGTGGTTATTAAAAATAATACTTACGTGTATATATTTTCGAATGAATCTCCATCCAGGTTTCTGACAATTTTGTTAAGGAAAATTTCCTAGGAGCAGAATTAAGACGTCTGACATTTAAAATATTTTAACAGTGCTCAACACATGTTCCAGAAAATACGCACAAATTTATACCTTTGTCAGCATTTTGTGAGTCTTGTGTCACTACATCCTCACTGGTGCTGACAGTTAAGAGGTTTTTTTTTTTTTTTTTTATTAAGATTTTACTTATTTATTCATGAGAGACTCGGAGAGAGGCTGAGACCCAGGCAGAGGGAGAAGCAGGCTCCCTGCGGGGGTTGGGGGCCGCCACGGGACTCGAACCCAGGGCCCCGGGCTCATGGCCTGAGCCCAAGGCCGCTGCCCAAGCACTTGACCCCCGGCGCCCCTAAGAGCCTTAAGCCACCCTGTGGCCCTAGAGGACGGGGCAGTACAGGGCCCATGGGTGCGTGCCCAGGAGCCCCGGGGCAGTGACAAGGGGAGCGGCGGGGCAGTGGCGCCCACACAGATGCAGACATGATGTGCCTCAGGGTCGCAGGCCCAGTCCTGGTCCGAGGGGGCGCCGGCCGGGCAGGGAGGGCTGTGGGGACCCTCGGGCGGCTGCCACCCAGCCCCCACCCCGCGAGCCCACCGCTGGCTCCCACCAGGAGGCCCCGGGGAGGGGAGGGGCTGCAGCCTCATGTCCGCAGGTGCACACACACCTGCGCCTGGGGAGCCCCCCCATGTGTCCACCTGCACCCCCCCCCAGGGACCAGGGCCTTGTGTCTGCAGGTGCACGTACTCCTGCGCCTGGGGAGCCCCCCCATGTGTCCACCTGCACGCCCACCTGCACCTCCCCCAGGGACTGGGACCTCGTGTCTGCAGGTACACGCACCCCTGCGCCCCGCCTGCGTGTCCACTTGCACACCCACCTGCCCCCCCCCCAGGGACCAAGGCCTTGTGTCCGGAGGTGCACGCATCCCTGCGCCTGGGGAGCCCCCCCCCACATGCCCACCTGCACGTCCACCTGCACTGCCCCCAGGGACCAGGGCCTTGTGTCCGCAGATGCACGCACCCGTGCGCCTGGGAAGTCCCCCCCACATGCCCACCTGCACCCCCCCCAGGGACCAGGGCGTCACATCCACAGGTGCACGCACCCCTGCGCCCCACCCACGTGTCCACCTGCACGCCCACCTGACCCCCCCCGAAAATGGGGCCTCGTGTCCACAGGTGCACACACCCCTGGGCCCTGCCCGCCCGCCCACTGCACGCCCACCTGCAGTATTATTCTGTCCCTCTTCTTAGGAATTTATTTATTTAAAAAAAAAAGCATTTAGAGAATTGTGTCCACTTCTTGTAGTTCTCTTGTCGTGGGTGATACTGGGAGAGGTGTGTATTTTGTCTTGGTATTGGTTTCCCAAAACACTGTGAGGGGTAGCCATGCACACGGATCTACCCAGGGCTAGTCATACCTGTACGTAGGCGTGAACCTCACTTTCATCATGTACTTGAGTAAGCTTATTTATTTCTCTTTAGAAATTCTAATTTTCAAAAAAAATAAAAATAAAAATAAAAATAAAAAAGAAATTCTAATTTTCTTTTTTTTTAAAGATTTTTATTTATTTATTCATGAGAAACAGAGAGAGAGAGAGACAGGCAGAGACACAGGCAGAGGGAGAAGCAGGCTCCACGCAGGGAGCCCGACGCGGGGCTCAATCCCCTGGGCCGAAGGCGGCGCTAAACCGCTGAGCCATCCGGGCTGCCCCCAATATTCTAATTTTCTGATCCAATAGGTCATTTAAGTAGCTAACCTGACGCTAACTTTTCTTTTACGGGACATTAGGCTTTGTCTACCATCACGGCTAATAGTAAAGCTCACTTTACAGGGATGGAATTTGTGCATCAGAAAAGTGTACGTGATGTAGGATTATGATCATCTTTTCTGAACATGTACTTTGTGATTGTGGTTAAACCACTTTGTAATTTTAGTAGAATTTGGTAGATGGTTGATTTTGTGGTAGAGATAATACTTCTTGCCGCATATGCTGGAAAGTACACGCGTATCCTACCTGATAGAGATTTTCTTTAAAATGAAAGTCCTTCGGAAAGGTAGATGCTGCAGACCCTGTGAGCCTCAGTTTACCTTACTGGACCGTGCTTTTAAGCCATCTCTGTCTTACTGGGACCAGCTGCCTTTATGCCATCTCCCTGCTGCCTCCCCCGTGCACACTGCTGGCTCTTTCTCACCCCTCTGCTCTGTTCTCTTGCGGGTTTAGGCAGAAACTTCTGAACTCCTTCCAGAGTGGAGGCTTGGTTGTCTTAACTCGGTCCTTTCCCCTGCCCAGCCACTCCTCGCCTCTGTTTCCCTGACCCGTTTCACTGCCTCTTGGGTGGGGCCACCCTACACGCTGGTAAATTCCATTAGGAATTTCAAAGCAGAGAGGCAGGACCAAGCCTTCCCCTAAGTGTACTTTCCTCCCACTGTCCCTGAAATATCAACCCCTGGGGGAGAACTCATTGCACCCGTGTCTTCTTCTGCCTCTGTTTCTCTTAGTCCTCCTCCTCTCCTGGCTGGAACATCTACTTGCATCACATCTTTCTGATCCCGAGGGTCCCCTGTTGTCTAGTGTTTACGCATGGACGGTGTTTTCGCTCTCTACTGTGGGAGAAACTCTCTCTAGATCAAGTTTCATTTTCACGGTAGGAGCCCCCGGGAAGCTAGGTGGTAGGGACCTTCTACACGGGAGTAAACACTGGCTTAACTAAGACTGTGGGAAAGTGGTAAAAACACGGACGCAGCCCAGGCTGCCTGGTTTCTTGCTGTGGTGCTGCCACTTACCAGCTGTGTAACTTTGGGCAAATCATGTAATTTCTGTGTTCCTCAGATTTCTCATCTTTGCAATG
The DNA here is from genome assembly GCF_018345385.1 of Vulpes lagopus. Lineage (NCBI taxonomy): Eukaryota > Metazoa > Chordata > Mammalia > Carnivora > Canidae > Vulpes > Vulpes lagopus. The sequence continues at coordinate 132,951,108 of NC_054829.1, forward strand.
ATGATAGTGGCATTACCTTCCTTATAAAGTTGCCATAACAAAAAATTAGTTAAAAATATACGCATCGCTCAGAATTGTGGTTGATAGGTAGTACTTGATTTGTTAGCAATGATTCTTTTAATATTTTCAATCGTAGTAAAAAAGAAAAAAATCCTTCTTTTCTATATTTAAAGGCGTGGAACCTAAAGAATGTGGTAAAGTGATCGACCTTACTGGAGGTAACTTGCTGTTGGCAACTAAATGCAAAATCTGGAAATTCAGGGGCCTGAAGGGGTTGTCTAGGGAGAATTTTTTTGCGGGAGGCCAGGGCGTATTGGGAAGTATTCCTTTCTCTGCTCTAGTGTGTAAGAGTTTTTGTAGGCCTGAGAAGAAGATTTTTGACTTTAGGTTAAGTTTGAGATAGCGATGGACCATTCATGTAGAAATACCCATTGGTCAGGAGCTGACAAATGTTCTGTGTTAGGGGCCAGATGGGAAATATTTTAGTCTTTGTGCACCAGCTGTGGAATCCGCTGCGGGATCTTCTTTTTAAATGTTTTAAACTCTTGTTTTAATTTTTTTTTAAAAAAAGGGTAAAAATGTAGAACAAAAGCAAGCTGCAACCTGATTTGCCCCATAAAGGCATGGCTTGCCAACCCCTGCTATAATTTATTGCAAAAGAACAGAACTTTGGCAGATTTGTTGGAGTTAAGAGATTTAGATTTCTTCATCTTCAGTGTCTATATAATTTAAGAAATCATTAGTGAGCATGGATCCATGTATATACAATATTCTTTTTTTTTCAATGATTTTATTTGTTTATTTGAGGGAGAGAGGAGAGAGCATGAGCAGCGGGGAGGGGTAGAGGGAGATGGAGAATGGCTCGGGCCACCCAGACATCCCTATGTACAATATTCTAACTAAAACTGAATATTGTAGTGAAAATAAAATTATGTAAATATTTAAGGTAAAAGAATTTTTCCCTAGAAATAAATTTTATAAAATTATGTTTTACTTCCTGTGTGTACTATAAAGTTACTTTGTAAGAACTTCTGTCTATTAATATAGGTATGTTTTTAAAATACTGACGAGACCTTAACATAACCATTTCAGAGGATTTGTGATTCCATAGGTTCATGGAAATTAATGCAAAATAATGTTTGACTTACTAGGTGTCACAGAGATGAACAGTGATACTTTTGGCCTATGATGCTCTCATCGTGATTAATTGGTGGAATGAAACGGGGCATAATAATCGTAGCCGGCTGCACTTGGCTTTAAGACTTTGAGATTATTTATGTTTTAATGGTGGGATTGGAGGGGAGTGTATTCTTTTAAAACTGACCAAAGTAAATGCATAATAGAAAGAATTTAATAAAGCAATTTGAGTTCCTAATTCTATCCAAATTAACCGAAATCAATAGTACAATTTTAAGAAGCCTCTAAGCTAGCCCAAACTAATGAGTCCATTTATTCCTTCAATTCAAGTAGATTACGATGGAGTAAGTACATTTTCTAACTGAATTTTATGGATTGTGAGTTTAGCCAAGGCATTTTGCATTTCACAACAGATTCCTAGAGGGATTCCATTTTTTCATGTTCAAGCCTAGAAATTATTTTGTTTTGGTTAAGGTGAAACTTTATTTCAGATAAACTTTTGAAATCCACAAAGAACATCACTTTCCTATAGATGCAGAGTTCAGATTACAGAGAGTAGTTTTAGATAAGCTCAGTATTATGTTCAGTTTCTTTCAACTTCTCAGTTTTAAGGGAAACATTGAAAAATAGAATTTGACTTAGAAGTCAACCAAGAATATAAAATATCTCGATACTAACACAAGTGAAAAATAACCAAAACAAAAACAAAAACAAAACAAAAACAAAAACAACAAAAAAAAAATGAGCCTGGAAAAGAAAGACCTTGGAGGGGCTGGGCTTGGGGGTGGGCTATGTCTTTTTTCTTAAATATTTAAAATAGCAGATGAAGCACCCGTTGATTCATTCATCCATCTATCTACCCATTCATCATCCATCCAACCTTTGAAAAATAACCTTCTTTATTTCGGCCACCTTGTGTGGGCTGGAGATACAAAGCTGCGTAAGATAAGCCCCACCTGAGGAGTCTGGGAGACTCAGGTTTGTGGGCACACTTACTAGCTGGCTGAGCTAATCAGCCGTTGTTTCCCCCTCTTTAAATCCAGGTAGTAATAACCAGCTCATAGGTTATGTCAGGAAAGGTGAGGTTGTGAACAGCTCCAGGGCGCATGGAAGGTTAAACAGTTGCACGCGATAGTCTGAGGGACACACTGACAAGCAATCACCAACTCATACTTTCTAAATCTTGTGATTGAAAAATTTGTATGTGTCGGATCAGTTGACCTGTTGCTAGAGAACCAAGGGGCCAAAGTGTAGCGGCTTGGAGTCTCAGCTCTTGAATATTTCCCAGGAGCATGTGTGCTGGCTGCTCGTCATCAGGGCGCCTCACCCCCGGGTCTGGGAGTGGGGGGCTGCCTCTGCTCTGGGTTGGTCTCTCCGTGTCGTTTTGTTACTAGTGACTTCCTGGGTTTCTACTCCTGGCCGTGGAGGCCTTGCCAGGTGGAGCCGACCCCGTGGCGCAGCCTCCGGCCCTGGGTGTGGGCCTTGCTCCCTGGTGTGGCCCACGCAGCCCGAGGTGGGCTGGCCCTATCGGTGGCCCGAGGCGACACCCCTTGAAGGGACGGGGCAGTGGTGAAGGCACCTTGTGCCGGGCCTGCCATCACCAGCCTCCTAAAGTGTGGGTTTTCACCCCACGACTGATAGACTGTAAGTGCTTTTCCACACCCAAGGACACCAGCCGTCCTGCCTGTTGGGCAGCCGCTCTGGCGGGTGACCGTGGCCCTGAGCTGCTGTTTGCGCTCCCGGTGACGGCAAAGCTGCAGCCGACCAGGGTGCTAGGTGAGGGGGTCTGTGGGCACCCTTGGGAAAGCTTGCGGGTCTGAGGGCCTGAGGTCGTGTGGGTCACACCCCACCTTCCCTGGTCCCCAGTGGGAAGTAGTCTTCATAGCTGTCGCTTTGGTTCCTTGATGACCTCAAGATAAATACAGTTTGATGCACATTTTTCCATCTCAGTGTATAACCAAGGCTTAGCATAGAACAGGGAAAATTTTAAAAATTTAATTTTTTAAAGATTTATTTATAAATCTTTATTTATTCATGAGAGACACAGAAAGAGAGAGAGAGAGAGAGGCAGAGACCCAGGCCGAGGGAGAAGCAGGCTCCATGCAGGGAGCCCGAGGTGGGACTCGATCCCAGGACCCCGGAGTCACGCCCTGAGCCGGAGGCAGACCCTCAACTGCTGAGCCCCCTGAGTCCTCCTGTACCCAATTACTAAATGAGAAGTTCTAAGTTTCTGTTATTTTAAATACATCTATGGCATTTTGGGGTCAGTTTCCATGTTGCTGGAAATATTTATTTTGGTTTGACTGCTTAGAAATTTGTTTGCTGGATCTCATCAAGACATATGAAAAAGTTTTATGGTTGAACGTGCATGAATATTATAGTAAAAAATCATTGGGATGCGTATGGGGCTTGTCACACTTAAGTTATGGGATTATTTTTCTATCTTCCCACAAGAAAAATTTTCTTGGGTTCCAACGTTTATGCACACTTTGCTCTTCTTAAATAAGGGTTGCATTTTTTTTTTTTTGTCTCGTTTCTCTTTATTTCACCAGAAATATCTGTTACTTGCAACGTTATCGGTCACAATTTATGCACGATTGTTCCCGGATGAGACATTCGCCTTTCCGCCGTCCAGGACAAAGTGCTGCATGTTAAGACACAGACATCAAGGTAGCAGGCTGAGGCCCGAGTCGTTGCGCGCTGTCTCAGCAAAGTCGATTTTGCCTTTCTTTGTGAAATATGTTGTGTGCAGCACCGGGATGGTCATTCTTATGGGTTCTCCTCCCAGCTGATGGCCCAGTTGTGACAAGCCCAGGCATCCTGTTGCTGTCTTAAAGTGTCAAAGAAAATTAAATGAACAGTTAAGTTAGAAATGGGGTCTGAGCTAGAACCTCCCTCCCTGGAAGGGAGGATATTATGGGCAACAGGCACACAGGGGATGGTTTTTTCTGGTAATAAAGTTCGGGAAAAAGCAACCAAAACAGAACAGAACTATTCATGCTGTCATCCGGCTCGTAGAGAACGAGAGTCTCCTCTGTGTGAGGACCTGCTCCACTGCGCGTTTGCGCCGGCGCCTTAGTGCAAGGGCCAACAGCTGCTTGTCTGCTTTTCTTTCCCTTTTATGCTCTTTGGACGCTGCCCGTCTCAGCACGGGGCTTCATAGAGCCGTGGGATTCTGGTGCAGAACCACCGGGTCCGCGGGCCGTGGGGGCCGATGTGCTGATTCTCCAGCTGGACGGTGATACCGTGTGACAGCTGGAGGGAGCGTGGGCCCGAGAGCTCAGGCGGGAGCCGCCCAGCACCGGGTCGGTGATGCAGATCGTATCCCCGCTCCTATTTCGTTGTTGCTGTTCTTGGACTATCAAAGACGTGTCAGCCGCTTCCGTTTCTGCCGAAGCCTTGATGGGAACTTGGGTCGTCAAGCCTCCTTGACGGGGATGGCTCTTTGCCTTGGCCATAAAGGAAAGCCCTATAAGATGTGATCGGAAATCACCTTCGGGAGTTGCCGCCCCGCGTGCTCTTCAAAGCGCAGACCCCAGTGTCGGTGGGAACTCAGGGCCGTGGCTGCCCGGGCGCCGGGAGCCTCCCTCATCCCCAGCTGTCCTCCTCCACCTGCCGCAGTCTTGGTGGCCCCCATCCCGGGCTGTTCGTTAGGACCGAGCTTTCCGGGTGTCCCCCTGTCGAGGACCAGCTATGGTTTATGTTCCGTGATTCACCTCTTCTGAGGCTGCAGGTGTAGCTCCCGGGAAGCGCTTCACGCCGCGCAGTCCTCGGGGAGTATGCGGTGAGCATTGGGGGGGGGGGGGTCTTCACGGCACTGAGCATCCTCCGATGCCGCTTCTTCTGTGTTAAAATTTCTTGCTGTCCACGTGCGCCTTGAGGCCATGCCACCGCGCGTCTGTATTCACACCAGCCCCCATCCCGCTCGGCCCCGCCAGCACACGCTCTGCAGCCCGTCAGTGCCCCTGTGTCGCCCTACGTAAGCAGGGCCTGAGACACGGCCTGTTTCCCATGATGGGCCTATGTATATATTTTTTCTTTCCCCAAAACACCTGATTCTTGCTCTGAGCTCTCACCTGCGATGCACCATGAGACGTGGTTTCCTTCCTTCTCTTGTACCCCGATGAGTTGGCGTCTCTAACCTAAGTAAAAAAGGGAGAAGACTTTATTTTTTTCTTAAAGGGGGACAGAAGTCACAGTAATCTCTTGCCTTGCCTGGAAACAGGTTGCTCAGCAGCCATAAGGGAGTCTAAGCTATCCAGATGTTTCCTCACCTCTCCCGTTAAAAATAAATAAATAAATAAATAAATAAATAAATAAAGGGATACGCGGCCGTCCAGGAAAGCTGTTTCCTTGTGTTTCAGTCGCTCCTGGGAGCCCCGATGTTGAAACGCCCCAAGTGGGAAAAGAATTTTCTGTCATCTTCTTTCCTGCTAATGGTGTTTATTTTATGTAAATATTCAGTTCGGGAGTGATAATGGGTGCCCAAGGGAATCAAAGTGAAATAACAGGATTCTTAGCGTATTTCTCATTCCCATATAATTTATGTTTCATATATTTCTACTGGAAAGGGAGAAAACATTGCTGTTGTTTTTTTTTCCTGAGGCAATTACTCTGCATGGCCTTTCTACCCTATTAGAGAGGCTTCTTCCTTTTCAGATAATAACCCACAGAATCTCGTTGGGTGCTTGAGTTAAGTCATTAATTGTCTTGATAAGGGGTTGTTAGTACAGAAAGCTTGTTCTCTCCATTTGCTGTGCGTGACTCCCAGACTCTCAGTGACCCATTTTGTTGTTCCTGAGGGCAAGAGTCATTATTTTCCTTTGGCACCATAGAGACTGTGGATTTCAATTTAATTCGTAGACTCATAGCTCATGTCGAAGTGCTTTCTGCCGAGAAGTGATTTTGCTAGACAGTTATTCAAAATTTTTGGTGAAGAGTCAACACCAGATATAACATTTGAATGCCTGTACTCTACTAGGGACATTAATTTGCAAGACTTTGTACCTTTCTTCCTTCAAAAATAGTTTTTGCTCAACTGTGGGTTTTTTTTTTTTCTGAATGTTTGTTCAGAGTTAACAATAAAGGCAAGTTTGACTAGTAGCCTCCCATATGAATTATTAATACCTTAATATCCAGCTTGGTTCTCCCTCTTCTTAAATTAAGATCCGTATTTGTTGAGAGAAAATGTGAACACTGGGAAAACTTTACTTACTGGTGATTGACTCTGAATTTTCTTTACCGGGTCTAACCTTGGAAAATATTGATAATTGAATTCCACAAATAAAATTAATGTTATCAAGTTACAGATTTTTACCCACCAAACTTCTATAACTGCGTCAAAGGAGAGTTCATCCACTCAGTGCACAGCAAGCCAATAAAAAGGGACCCTGAAAAAACAAAAACAAAACAAAACACACAAAAAACTGACCCTGGAGCTCTTGCGGTGAATGAAGATAGACTGTTTTATTGTTGCGTCACCACCCAGGAAAATGGGGAGCTCTGATACGTAAAAGAACCAAGTTCTCTGATGCCTTGCGAGTGAAGGTTTTTAAGGGCAAAATTTGGGGCAGGTGTCTCCTGGGAAGGTGGACATTGCTGATCGGAGGCCCCGAGGGTCATGTTAGCAGGTGCGACTTACTGACCTCTGGTGCTGCTCCATCTGGTCCTTCTGTTCCATCTCGAGAGACTTGGAAGCTGAGATATATCTTTGTCTACGTGAGAGATTTCCTTGGTGCTGGTTAACTGCGTGTCCTACAGGTTACTTTGAATGATGCGTGAGCATTCCTATCCCTTGAGTCTAGGCCTCTGTGTTCCTTGGCGGGTCTGCCCGTTCCGTGGGGGTGATACGACCTCTAGTTGTTCATCCTTTCATCTGAACTGGCAAGATAGATGCCAGCCTCCTAGGTAGAGTCCTACAGGTGGACAGACCCCAATCATACTGGGAGTGGATTTGTAGACGGATTAAATAGTGATGAGCTTCAGGAGCCAGGTCAAAACACAGAAACAATGTGAATACTTGATAAAGCAAATTCTAAAAAAAGGCACTTAAGGAAGCAACAGTAATGAAGAGGGCCACAGTCCCGAAGACAGCTCCTATTGGACATGTGTGCTGAGGGGTGGAAAGTTTCATATAAGGTATGAACCAAGTATGATCCAATCTTGTACTTATCCAGCTAATAATTAATACGTGGACTCAGCATTAAATCAACTACAAATTCTCACTCTTGAAAAATCAAGTCTTGGGCAGCCCCGGTGGCTCAGCGGTTGAGCGTCTGCCTTCAGCCCAGGGCATGATCCTGGAGTCCCAGGATTGAGTCTCACGTCGGGCTCCTTGCATGGAGCCTGCTTCTCCCTCTGCCTGTGTCTCTCTCTCTCTCTCTATCATGAATAAATAAATAAAATCTTAAAAAAAATAAAGATTTATTTTTCCTCCCTCCATAGAGAGAAATTTTAACAACAAATTTGTAATCCCAAATATATCTGCCATCTTGAGCCGAAATCTTAAAACATGATAACATTAGCTCGTCCATATTCCATGAATGAAAGGACTTATCCTATGTTTATGCACCATTGCTCACACTCCTCCACTCGGCTGATGAGAATGTTTAATTCATTGTGATTCCTCCTTTATTTATTTGTAGCGCTTTTTAATACCTTTCTGTAAAGGTATTATGCTTTCTATTGCAGCATTTTGGGTCTCATTATTAGTCTTTATGGTTTGTGGGGGTAGGAACTATGTAATATCAGCCTGGTATTGCCCAGCACCCAGCACATCTGCTTAACTAAAAAAGGGGCTTTGGGCAGCCCGGGTGGCTCAGCGGTTTAGCGCCACTTTCCACCCAGTGCCTGATCCCGGAGACCCGGGTTCGAGTCCCACGTTGGGCTCCCTGCATGGTCCCTGCTCCTCCCTCTGCCTGTGTCTCTGCCTCTCTCTCTCTCTCTCTCTCTGTGTCTCTATGAATAAATAAATAAAATCTTAAAGAAAAAGGGGGATTAGTCACTGGTGAATGATAAATGAGAGGCTGTATATCATAGCAAAGCGCAGCAAAGTTATAATTTTTTTATTTCAGTATAGCACAGAGTTAAAAGAACATGAACTCGAGCGTGAGACGTGTTCAAATCTTGACACCGGCCTGTCATCCCTGAGTCACTTCTAGAAAGTTCCCTAAAGTCTTTGCCCTCAACTCTCTCATCTGATGAAAGCATCTACCTCCTACGTTTACCCGATTAAACCAGCCGAGGGCTTGGAGGAAGAGTCCAGCACGTCGTAAGTAAAAGCGAATCCAGGTCTGGAGGGCCGCAAGCGTTTGCGGCGTCCGGGCCCTCTTTAAGGGAAAGAGCGCTAAAGTATGAACACAGAATTAGCCAACTGGAATATTTGGGGGGTATTTATGTGCAGCGGGAACAGCGATCACAAATTACAGACATTAAAAGAACTGAAAAGGGCAGCCCGGGTGGCGCAGCGGTTTGGCGCCTGCCTTTGGCCCAGGGCGTGATCCTGGAGACCCGGGATCGAGTCCCACGTCGGGCTCCCTGCATGGAGCCTGCTTCTCCCTCTGCCTGGGTCTCTGCCTCTCTCTCTCTCTCTCTCTGTGTTTCTCATGAATGAGTAAATAAAATCTTAAAAAAAAAAAAAAGATAAAAAAAATTAAAGAACTGAAAAATACCACGAACATCACTAAATATTATCATCATCGGAAATAAACTTCCTAACTCCTCTTTACATGCTTCTCCTACAAGTCTTTGTCTTCATGCACTCAGATTCCCTCTTTTACATGATCGTGGATTTTAATATTTTTTATAGAGCAAATAGAGATAAATTTAATTTTTTTTCTATAGCAAAGTGGGTTGGAATTTCATTTATTTATTTATTTATTTATTTATTTTAATTTTTATTTATTATTTTATTTTGTTTTTTATTTTTTATTATTATTTTATTTATTTTTTTATTTTTTTATCGTTGATGGCTTGGGAAGCATTCGTTCACCTTGATAACGCAGGGCGGGAGACGCTGCATTTCTGATTGCCGCCCAGCTTCCTGCTCAGGCGGCCTTGTTCAGAGGGAAGCTTCGGGGGAAATTCGCCTTTTGGGTTTCACGTGCCCTGGTTTCAGAGAGGCGGGAGCCCCCACACGCGGCCACCCACGTCTGCGCCTCCCTACCCGGGGGGCATGCCTTGCAGTGAGAGCCGCGGGGAGCGAGTGGGAGCTGGGGCGCGCGGGGACGGAGAGGCCCGGGCATTGGATCCGCAGCCGTCGGGAGGCCGCCGGGTCAGGTGGCCGCTGGGGTCCAGACTGAAGGAAGTGGTGGCAGCTGCTTGCAAACCCGGATGACCTCCAGGAGGGGGAAGCTGACCGAGAGGCCCCCTACCCCCCGCTCCGTGCCCCCCGCGGGCCTAGGGCTGATGCTCCCTGGGCACCAGCTCGCGAAGCCGAGGGTCGGAGCCCCCGGGCTCTGCGGTAAATGTGCCCTTCAGGCCGCGTGCCCGGGAAGCTGGCACTTGCCACCGTTTTGCTCGTTCTTGGCCAAATAATTTTTCAGTAAATCCCTAGGAATCTTTTAGTGAATATATATTTTTTTGCTCTTACATGAGTCTTTTTGGATTTTCCGAAGTGATTTCCTTCACTCCATCCCAAATAGGGCGGGATCTCCGATGACCTACACTCGTACTAAAATGGATTTTAAAATAGGTTGTGCCAGAGAGCGATTGTGTCTCCGGTCTCACGAGTGATACGGTGATGAAATGCCGCGTCCTCATTCCTGAGTGTCGTTTGTGACCGTGCCTGGCTCGGGCCACGTTCTCCGTGAGGGATGAAGGGCCGCTCGCAGGAGGGTCGGGGACGGACGGTCCATCCGGGAGGAAGCGTCCCCGTCCAAGTCGCGGCCCGGCCAGAGGCAGCCTGCACCCCGGGCCTGCAGGGCCTTCCTGTCGGCGACTTGGCCCACCTCGAGGCCCATCCCGGCCTGGCGGCGGCTCGCTGGCCTTGCTCCCCCCTGTGCCCAGTTGGCTCCCTCCCAGCCCCGCAGACCTCATCCTAAAGACCCTGCTCCGTCCGGGGCCTGCACGTACCCCTGTCAGTCCCCTTCCCCGGGACCCGCCGAGAAACTCCGACGGTTTTTAAGCAGCACAGTCTTCTTCGTGAGAGCTTCTCTGAGGATGAGGATGGAGATAATTCATAAGCTGTGACCCTGTTTCAGAAACGTTCGCGTTGAAAGGCCGAGCGGCTTCCGTTCCAGGAGACGCACCCCAGAGCCCGTGAGAGCCCCCTCGCGTGCCGCGTGGCCGCCTTGGCTGTGACCGTGACCGAAGCCACCCGAAGCCTGTCACTGCAGCCGCGGCCTGGACAAAGGTCAGAGATGGCTCCTCGCCCTCCTCCCTGCAGCTCCCCCCGGCCGCGGCCCCGGCCCCGGGCCCGGCCGTGCACCTGCCTTCTCCTGTGTGCGCCTGGGGCCTTGACCCCACTCACCCCCCGCCCCACAGACGGGCCATCTGCACCCCAGGGAGTCGGCCTCCTCCGTGGGGCCCTGCCCGCGAGTGACCTGCAGGAGGGACCTCACCACCGGCGCCTGTGGACCTGGAGGCACAGGCTGGTCACCTGAGCCTGACCCCCTTCCCCTCCTCGGGCAGCTGCCTGCCAGCTGTGGGGGGGCTCCCCGTGGGGCTGTTCCGGAGCCGCCCCCCGCCCCGTGCAGCTCGGGTCCCCACACGGCCTTCCCCGCGGTGCCTCCTGCTTTCCGCCTGCGCCTTGCTGCCTTGGCAGGTGCTGTTCCCCTGCGGCGTGACCTGTGGCGGGGGGGCGACCTACGGCAGGTGGGGGCGACCTACAACAGGTGGGGGGGGCGACCTACGGCAGGCCTAGCGCACTGCTCCGGCAGCTCGTGTTCCGCCTCCGAACCTGTCGTGGCCTCCGCCCTCAGGTACTGGTGGCCCACACCGCAAGGCCTCCACTTAAACACAAGGTCCCCTCCTGGGTGAGTGGGGTCCCCCCTCTCCCCCCTGCATGACACCTGTAGCTCCCCTGTAGCCACCATAGGTGCCACGCTGTGCTTGCTCTGCCGGGTCCAGGTGTCCGGGTGTCTGTGCGTCCAGGTGTCCGTGTGTCCATGCATCTGGGTGTCCAGGTGTCCGTGCATCCAGATGTCCGGGTGTCCGTGCATCCAGGTGTCTGGGTGTCCATGCATGCGTCCACATGTCTGGGTGTCCAGGTGTCCATGTATCTGGGTGTCCGTGCATCCAGGTGTCTGTGCATCCAGGTGTCCGGTGTCCATGCGTCCATGCATCTGAGTGTGCAGGTGTCCGGGTGTCCAGGTGTCTGTGCATCCGGGTGTCTGGGTGTCCACGTGGCCATGTGTCGGGGTGTCTCGGCGCCACATCCTCAGAACCGTTGCCGGCACTGCTGGCGGCTCGGAAAGTGGCCGATGGCCGCCGAGCGACTGAGGGGAAGGGCCGAGCCCTGATGCACCCTCCGGTGTGTGGGTGCACACCGTGGGCCCGTGGGGGCAACCCTGTGCACCTGCCGGCCCGGGGAGCCAAGGTGACGCCACTCCGAGCCCTCAGTGCTCCTCTCCAGCTACCGACGCAGAAATCAGTGACCAAGGTGTGCACATGTCTGGAGGCGGGGAGAGGGCGGGTGTGCACCCACATAGCCCAGATGTTCGGTGTTCGCGAGACGTCGCCGTACAACTCTTGTTTGGGGGCTATTATTACGCAGTATTGATGCCAGATTTTGGTGGCCCCGATCTTTCTTGATGAAGCATGATCTTCATGTTGACTTTCTCTTTTATACTAAAAGTATCATCTTACATCTTTAGGTGGACAGAGGTTAGAAGTCGCCTCTTCTTTTATTAGGATTTTAACTCAGAATTGTTAGTGTCATTATAATGATTCACTATATGAATCATTCCCATCAGCAACATTATTATTTGGGATCACGTAATGTGGCAGGTATGATTCCAGACTTTTTTCATTTTTGAGATTCTATTTTATTTAGGTCAGGCACCTAGACATCGTCGATCTAAGTCCCCGGCAACTTTCATGATTGCCCTATGTGCTGTCCGGCGGCGTGGAGCGTCCTCCTCCCTCCCTCCCTATTACTGTGGCGCACACGTGTACTACATAAAGCGTGATCCGTCGCGTTTTCAAATCTCCCCGCAGGCCGTGGTGGGACGCAGGCCTCTCACTGGCCTGTGAAAGCCGGTCGGGCATTTAGTGAACCAGTCGTTAGACCATTGGTGGCTTGGAACCAGTACGGTTGGGGATTTACACAACACAAGTTGGCAAATGCTGCGTAGCGCTGCTTTTTCTCTCTCTTTCTTAGGGTTTTTTTTTAAGAATCCGCTTCCTTGCATACCACAGACCACAGTCTTACTCATTTTTGTATTTAAATTTCTCAAAAATGGGATCCCTGGGTGGCGCAGCGGTTTGGCGCCTGCCTTTGGCCCAGGGCGCGATCCTGGAGACCCGGGATCGAATCCCACATCAGGCTCCCGGTGCATGGAGCCTGCTTCTCCCTCTGCCTGTGTCTCTGCCTCTCTTTCTCTCTCTCTGTGACTATCATAAATAAATAAAAATAAAAAAAAATTAAAAAAAATAAATTTCTCAAAAATGTCCTGAAATCTTTAATAACTCCTTGTTTTACTATTAGTTTCTCCTTTAATCAATTTATGGCCATATAAATTGCTATAAGGTGCCTGAAGTTTTATGCTTCTTTTATCTTTCTGTAGATTGTAACTTTAACCCACGTGTTATTATCCTTTGTATCGCTCGGTACTTGTCACTTGAAATTGAACTTTCCTCAAATTTGCTTAGCATATCGTTTTCTGTTCTTGCACTTTGACACTTTCTGTACCGTTTTATTTCTGTTCCATTTGTTATAAATAGCGTATTTTAAAATTTGTCTTTCTGCCTCTCTACTTTTTAAAATCAATCTAAGCATCTGTTCTTTTGGAAAACAGACACAGTTTTTATCACATTTTTGGATTTGTAGAGGGATATGCCCTATGTCTAGACTTACTACTGCCACTTTGTATTTTTTACTTATTTTTTTCCTTTTCTTCCTCCACTGTCTTCTGTTAGATTACTCAAGTATTCTTTGCCTTATTTTCCTTTTTTTTTTTTTTGGTTTGGAAATTATAATGATAATGTTATATTTAGGTTTTTTTTTTCCTGCAGTAAACTTTTATGTTGATCTTCTGCAATTAATCATCATGAATGTGTTTCACATTCTCCAAATAAAATAATAATCTTAGCATGAGTTGACTTCCTCTTCTTTTCCCACACCGTTTCCCACATGGAGATTATCTGTACTTTTCCCTCCACAATCACTATTCGGGAAAGCACGTAGTGGGTCAGTTAGTTGCCTGGTATTGAGGTTGAGCATGTAGTCACTGGAAAGGGGCGTGAGAGGAATTTTCGTGATTATATATACATTTTATATCCATGTGTGTTATGGTTGTGGTGGTGATTTTAGATGTATACGGTTTTTATTTTTTTACTTTATTTATTTATTTTTATTTTTATTTTTTTGTATACAGTTTTTAGAACCTGCATACTGTCTACCTAAAACGAGTATATTTTATTATGCTGAACCTGTACCTCAACAAAGCTATTTTTAAAAGCGTGGAGAATGTCAGCGAGCAAGAAATTATTAGCAGGACATAGAGAAGGCCCGTTGGAGGCTGTGTCTCGAGGAGTTATGATGGCACATTTTTCCCCAGTAGTGCTTCGTAGCTTGTGATTTGAAATGAGCAAAATCAAAGAAGCAGAAAGACGGAAAGTGGAGGGAAGTTAGGGTGCAGGTTAGGAGTCCGGCGCCCCACTGTGACACCTGCTGGATCGGGAAACAGGTGCAGCTAAGAGGTCGATGGTCCTGAGAAAGGCAACAAGGCAGCTGCAAACCAGTGAAAACAACCAAACCCAACACGCAGAGTCCGCGTGCTTATCATACTCAGCTAGTGTGCACAGTGGACAAGGGAAACTGGGTTTCTAATCACAAGGATCTCACAGTTTTACAAAATAAATGAATGAATGAAGTGGGGGAAAGAAAAAACCATGCACTTTGGAAGAACAGTGCCTTTATTTAGGCCCAAATATAAATGTCAACCTGTTTTATGCTTCATATTTTTATATCCAACATCTTTTTATTTATTTATTTCTTGGACATTTTTATTTTCATAAAATGCATCTTCACGCTATTATTTCACATTCTGTGGATCTTACATGTTCTAATGTCTTATATGAAAGAGTGTTTTTTTTTCTTTTGCCCTATTTCTTAAGTACTAATATCTTTCTAGATTCAAATTCATTTTCCCTTAAACTTTGAAGATTATATTGTCTTGTAAGTACCATGATCAGATTCATTCTGCTCTCGTTTTTTAAGTGAGTTGACTTTTCTCCATGAATACTATTAGCGTGGTTTTCTTTATCCTGAAATTAGAGAATCTGAGTTTAAAAATACCACATTTTTCGTCTGTCCTCTTTATGCCCTTCACCGTGAAAGCTGGTGTCTCTTTCCAACTCTATAGCGTTCTTAAGAACCATTTTGTAATTATTTCCTCCTCTGCATTCTCTTTGCTCTTCCCGGAGTTCCACTTCAGTCCTATGTTGGAATTACTAGATCCGTCTTATAATTTCCAACTTTTTGTCCTTTTGTGCTCTAGTTTGGGAGAATGCCCTCACCCTTCCCAAGTGTTCTGAGTGCGGTACTTTTGGAAAGCGGACTAGGGAAGCAGACCTCATTAGCTATTCCTAGACAGGTTAGATATTATAGCTGTGCTATTCTGGGCAAGCTGTCCATTGTACCTGCCCTAGAGAATTATACTAGCTGGCATTTTTCAAAAACACTTACACAACACATCTTTCAAGAAGACTTGCACCAAGTGATTAAAAAAAAGCATGTGACCATATTGCTACGTGGAACTATGATCAGAGAGTGGTAGGAGCCTATATGCCGGTCAGCCACATGCGTGCTTCATTGTCTTTCATAGATGATAAACTACACAAAGTATTTCGATATTCATTTTTTATAATACCATCTATTTAATTGATGCTTTTTTGAGTCGTCGTCCTAACTACGGTGTCCAAATTTTGGACCTTAGTCCAAAACACCTTGTGTTTGGTAGCATAGACAATTTTTTTTAAAAGATCTATTTATTTTAGGGAGACATGCATGCACGTGAGTGGGAGTCGGGGGGAGGACAGAGGGAGGGGCAGAAAGAGAATCTTAAGCAGGCTGCATGCCCAGTGTGGAGCTGGACCTCGCCATGCTGCCATCGTGACCTGAGCCAAAATCAAGAGTTGAACGCTTAACGGACTGAGCCCCCCAGGCATCCCCTTGGTAGTGTAGACTAAATGGTTATGATTTGCTTTAGAAGCACTTAAGCATAATTAAGCAATTTGCCTTAAGTATTCCCCAAAACTCAAACATTGTTTTTATTTAAAAAAAAAAAAATAGGGATCCCTGGGTGGCGCAGCGGTTTGGCGCCTGCCTTTGGCCCAGGGCGCAATCCTGGAGGCCCGGGATCGAATCCCACATCAGGCTCCCGGTGCATGGAGCCTGCTTCTTCCTCCGCCTGTGTCTCTGCCTCTCTCTCTCTCTCTGTGACTATCATAAAAAAAAATAAATAAATAAATAAATAAAAATAAATAAAAAAATAAATAAAAAAATATATATATATTAAAAATAGGTACTTTGTAAACCTTATATGAAACAGTATTTTTAAAAGAAGAGACATCTTACTTAATCATTTATTTTTGTTGTTTTGATAAACCATGAGACTTTCAGGCCCTGTTAATGTGTTGTGTGGCCTTTCGAGAGAATCACATACCAACTTCAGATCTTACATGAATTAATTTTTAAAAGTGAAAGTGGGGGCATCCCAGGTGGCTCAGCAGTTTAGCGCCACCTTCAGCCCAGGATGTGGTCCTGGAGTTCCAGGATTGAGGACTGCATGGGTCTCCCTGCATGGAGCCTGCTTCTCCCTCTGCCTGTGTCTCTGCCCCTCTCTCTCTTTGTTTCTCATGAATAAATAAATAAAATCTTAAAATAATAAAAAATTTAAAAATAAAAGTGAAAGTTGTACCCATGGTAACATAGTCCCCCTGAACACAGATTGTGTTTAATGCAACCTTATATATTTGAAAATTTTATAATATCAGAGTCCATTGAAAACCGCTTAAGAGCAATTACTGAAAAAAATGCTGATATCCTTCATGATGGGACAAAGGAGACATTTAAGCACACCACCTTCTCGGCTGTTTTCCGGTTGGGACTGATAAAGAGACTCCCCGCGAGTCAGAGGCCTGTTAACCTCAGCCTGCAGGTCGGATTTGTGCCTGGGCTGAGCGTGCTCGTCTGTCCACCCACCGTCTGCGGCCACCTTCCCACGGTCACAGCAGGGTGAGGCAGCTGTGAGTGAGAAGCAAAGACAGAGGCCGACAGACTCACTCTCAGGCCCTTCGGGGGAGACGTTTGCCAGGCCCTGCTTCACGCCCCACGGCAGCTTTGTCCGCTCTTCCCTGCCGCTGCTTTCTCATCATTAGCACATGACACCCTTGCCTCTGAATTCTCAGAGGTCTTTGCTCGGGCTCTTTCCCGTGCCAGGGGCGCTGTCTCTCTCTCTCTCTCTCTCTCTCTCTGCTTACATCTAAGGTCTAGTCATTCTCTCAGATGTGACTCCAAGAGCACGTCCTCCATGAAGCTGTCTAATAAAAACAGAAAATCGGATTTCCTGGGTGTATCTCCATCATCCTCCCCCAGGTACTCTGAGGTCCCCCGCCTCTGTCTTGCTGGTGTTTGCTGGCGTACACCAGCACGACTCAGTGCAGCTCTCACCCGTGCCAGGCCCTCCTCTTCCTGGTAGTTGGCCGCAGCTGGAGAAAGCACTCATGCGCCAACTCCTCTTCTCTCTGACCATTCATGGCCCTGGACTTCCAACAGGCATGGCTCTCACACTGTACTTACATTTGTCGCTCTCCTGTTCACCCCAATGGCTGTTTCATATATTTTTTCCCGGTTCTCAACCCCTGACGGAGCTCCCTCCCCATCCTCACTCTCCGAGGGTGACTTTTTGTCCTAATTCACCTAGAAAATGGGAGCATTAGTCGAGAACATACACTGCCAAGCTGTGTACCACCCAGACGTTGCCTCTCCCCGACACTCAGCCGTCTTCCTTCCATGACAGAGGGTGACCCGGCTGCCAGCCCACTTGTGCGTGAAATCCCATTCTCATCCTCACGTGCCTATTCGAGAACATGGCTCCAGCCCCAGTGCTCTCTGCCTCTGATGTCCTCAGTGTTTCCCTCGGCACGGAGTCATGCTCTTATTTCCCCCGACCGTCTATTACCTATTCCCGCCCTCTTTTCTTTCTCCCTTTTGGAGCAGTATTTTGCAAAATATTGCCTGCACTAACATTTTATAAATCCCTTCCTCCCTCTCTCTCCTTCGCCCATTTTGGGCAGGCTTCTGTCTCCGTCATGCCCCTGAAAATGCCCTTGTCAGCGTCACCTGTGACCGCCAGGTTACTGAGCCCACTGGTCAGGGCTCAGTCTGTGTCTTCCTTGGACGTCTGCACCTTTGACGTGAGCATCACTTCTTTTCCTGGGTGTAACTGTCATTGATTTCTAGAACATCACCGTCTCTCCATTTTCTCCCCTTCGCTGGTCTTCCCTTTGAGTTTCTCTTTGGTGGCCCTTTTTTTCTCTCTCTCTCTGACAAGTTAACATTGAAATGCCTTGGCCCAGGTTTGGCCCTTCCCTCTGCCTTTTTCTTGGTGATCTCAACCAGAGTAATGAATCCCATAAGGATTCCAAGCTCAAACCACTTTCCTGAACTCAAGATTCTTGCATCTAACTGCCTATTTGACATTGCCACGTGGGTATGTACTAGACGTTGAACTCCACACGTCCAAAATAAAAACTCCCGATCGACCCCCTCCCTTCAAAGTATCTGCTCCGCGCACTGTCCACCTTTCTTCATTTGGTGGCAGCTCCATTTCTCAGATGCTCAGGGCAAAAGACTTGGGAGTGTTTCTTTCTCTCATGCCTCACGTCCAGTCTGTTGGCAACCCCTGTTGGTTCCACCATAACAGTGTTTCCAGACTCCAACCACGTGTCCCCATCTCCACTGCCATCCCCCACAGCCCCCCCCCACCACTTGTCACCCGCACTCCCATCGTCACAGGACTCCTGCTTTTCACCTTGGCCTCCCAACCCCCACCCTGCCCAGCCTGTCCTTAACACAGGAGCCAAGGCAGGTTTTTAGAAAGGTCGATCGGACGGTGCTCTTTACCCAAGGTGGTATCCTTGGGGCACATTCCCTTGCTGCCTTTCCATCTTGGATCTGGTTTTGTTCTCACTGAACTCCACCCTGACCACCTACTCCAAAACGCAACGGCACCCTTCATGCCTTATTCTGTGTTTTCTTTCCCTGTATCACTTAACTGTCTCTAATAAAACATATAACTAACTACTTTTTAATTTTTTTATTGGAGTTCAATTTGCCAACATGCAGCATAACACCCAGTGCTCATCCTGTCAGGTGCCCCCCTCTATAACTACTTTATGTTGATTGTGAACAGTCTGTCTTTCCCTCTAAAAGCAAGATGATTTGTCCTCTGCATTCACTGATGTATCCCAAGGTCATAGAGAAATGCCTAGCGCATGGTGAGCCCTGAGTACGCTGAGTGCGTAAAGGGCGGCGGTGCTGTCCTCCAGTCATTTCAGTGCACATTAACGCACAACATGGGTTCGCCCTCATTTTTAGCGTCTTTGAATAGGTGAATATGTTTACCAAGTTAACTGACGCTTAGCACACTTTTTCTGCACTAAACCTTTAAAAATCCACCTTAAATATGTGACTCGGCGAGTGAATAATGAAACGAAATCAAGCAAAACGCAGGAGCGCTGTGTCAGGCGGTGTCCCCTCGCAGGAAGGACTGTAGGACGGGTACAGGACGCAGGGTGCGGGTGGTCGTTTTCACAGGTCACTCCAGCGTGGGGCCCCTCGAGCTGCCCAGCTGCGTTCATTTGTCTGCCCTTCCCAACATCTTGCCCTGGGCAGTGACGTCCTGCCGCAAGCTCAGCGGCCACCCCACAGGGACACCCGGTCACAGGCTTGCAGGGAACAGCGTCCCTGCTTAAGCTTGGTGAGCAGCTGGAGTGTAAGGCTGGGACTCGGTGTTTTTCTGCTCCTGGGTCCAGGCCTGCAGCCAAACAAAGGGCAAACCAAAGAGGCCGAGGCAGGGCACGCACAGCGGTGACACACGGGGGGCAGGCCAGGGTCACCCGCTGCTGCCCTGGCTCCCCACAAACACGGCAGGGAGGCCGGAGGCTGGCTCAGCCCTAGACCGGCCCTCTCAGAGCATCCCTAACCAGGCCTCAGCCGCTGCTCTCCAACAGGTATTTTGTGAGTCAAACGAGATCATGGGTGTGAGTGAGCTGGTGCCCTGCTTCACACAACAAATTTGAAAGATGTGTCTTCACTTATCGTGTGGGGCGACCGGCTGCCTCCTGTCTGCAGGTCTGCAGCCTCCCCCCTGCCCCAGTGTCACCGCCACAGGCATGGCCCCTGCCCCAAGCCCAGGAGCTCCCCTCTCAGAACCTCAGGGACTTCGCTGGAGTCCGAGTCGTGTCCTCCACAGAAGGAGGTGGCCCGGGTTGAGCGGGGCCACACGTAGCAAGTACCTCGAGAAACCTGAGGGCTGCAGGGAAGCAATACTCATCAGGGCGCTACGCTCGTTAATAATATTAGTTATGTCAACTGTCAACCTGGATTCCTGGTTCAAGAGAAAAGATTGTTTTACCTTCTCAGGTTGCTTTGACTGCCCCCCCCCCACACACACACATTTCTGGAAAAACTCCTGGTCTGCAGAATTAGCGAGTGGCAGGCTGAATGCTTCCAAAGCTGCTACAAAAAAAAAAAAAAAAAAAACAGATTCTGGGCAGCCTGGGTGGCCCAGTGGTTTAGCACTGCCTTCGGCCCAGGTCATGACCCCGGGTCCTGAGATCGAGTCCTGCGTCAGGCTCCCTGCATGGAGCCTGCTTCTCCCTCTGCCTGTGTCTCTGCCTCTCTCTCTCTCTCTCTCTGTGTCTCTCAGGAATAAATAAATAAAATCTTTTAAAAATACAAATTCTTCGCTGCTGGGAAATCACATGCATTCTGTTGTGGGTGGTGAAGCTATGATCGTCCCTCTTCAGCTGCACTGGCCTCTGCGATCACCAGTTTGCTTGAAGCTTTCCAGGTGGTTTCCTACTGGGTTCCACCTGCTTGGCAGGTGTGGGCGCCAGGGGCAGGGTCAGAGGAAGTCCATGGGGCCACGGGTGAGACCGGGAACCCCACATGTGGGGTGACGGGCAGTGAAGCCTTCGCTTCGGCAGGCCTTAGTTCCCTTCATCGTCCCCAGGATTGCTCAGCCTGAGTCAGTAGCTACTTTTACTTGAACTATGTGGAGTTTGGGATACGACTCAGAAGGATGGAAGGAATTTAAGAGGCTTTGACAATTATGATAAGGAAGTTATGAAGTCTGGTGAAAACTTGAAGCAAGGAGATGACACAGACAAAGAGGATTTTTGTAAGATGGGAGTAATAAGGAGGGTTCCCTGTAATTAAGATCATGTATACGAGTCAGATCATATGTAACAGGAGGATTCAATTTAATACGTTATTGTTGAAAAAAAAAGCCATTCCTGGTGAATATATTCTTACAGTATCTTGTTTAATGCTTAGATAAATGCTAATTTTTTTCTTTCAAAGATTTATACATCATATATCATAAAGCGATCGTCCGGAAAATAAAATAGTTTAAATAATTGAATTTGCAGAACTTAATAGCAGTGAATGTTTATGTCAAGGCTGTGGCAGATTGTGATTTTTGCGGTGCGGTCAATAAATACCTACTATTTTGAAAGGATGGCACAAATAATCGTTTATATTTTATATATATCTTGGTTTTAATTTTTGCTTTGATAAAATGGAGTTGAATATGGGAGTGCGTAATCTTCACATTCTTCATTGCCTTGAATTAGAAAAACTAGAATTTGTTACTTATGAAATTCTTAAATCATGTTTTAGTTAACAGTGACTTATTTCAAAGACTGAAGACAGCTGTTCAATGTCTGTAGAAGTAGCTGCTTATGTTGTAAATTAAATTAACAGTCGGTAGTTTATATGAAACCAGGTAGTTGGTTGTTTCTGCTGTTTGCTAATATGCAATTTTGGAAATTGCCAATTCAAGAACATGCTATAGTGGAAAGTGTTTAGGCTTTGTCATCAGACAGGCCTGGTCTCAACTCCTTGAGCTTGCTGTGGGGCCTGGGCAGCTTACCCAAACACTGCTAACCCTACCCATTAGGATCGTTGTGAAATTCTAATGTGATATATATATAATGTGATTATATATATATATATCTCAATAGAGAGCCCATGAAAGAGTAAGTGCTCAATGAATATTAATTTCCTCCCTTTCTTTCTTCTCCTAGTCCACTTGTGTTTTTAATGGATCATTTCTTACCCTGGATTGTATTATAGGAAGTATTCTGTGGAGTTTGGGATACGACTCAGAAGGATGGAGGGAGTTTAAGAGGCTTTGACATTCTGGATGGATGGCTGCTGGAAACCCATTGCCATAGCCAGCTCTTCTTCAATACTTAAGGATTTACCCTGCATTGAGTAATGAGAATTTCGGTAAGAAAAAATAGGTAGAGGTAGTATATGGGCTTTTCATAAAAGATCTCTTGAATCTCAGATACTTCATAATAAGTTATATGACTCTTCTCCAGAGACCTTAAGATGTCACAGATCCCCGTTCATGTATGGATTATTCTTATTTTGAAAGTAAACAGAAATAGGTCTTCTCACTAACACCCTGATGTGCTCTTCATGTCATTGTAAATGTATTATTTCACTTGCCTCACATTACTTTGTTTTTTGAATTTTCATCTAATCAATGAATTGTGTAGCCTTTGATGACAAGGTCTGGATATTATTCATCTCTTCAGCATAGACTACATGAAGCACAGACTCTCAGTGGTTAAGGTGCCCTCTGAAACTGTAAAGGCTTTGGCAGTGTGAAAGAGGCAGGCAAAAGTATCAAAACTGAGAAATTCTAAGACAAGTAAATATGTTCCTAAATCACTAAGAAAAAATTCTTATATATCGCTTATTAGGATGAATGGTATAGGGTATCTTTAGTTGGGTCTATTTTTATCCATTTTTAAAATGATATCAATATATAATTAATTTAATATAGTTACACGAAATTAATATATAAGTAATACCCCTGTCTCAGTAACTCATGTTATTAGTCTGTGCTATATAAAATGTGTTGGACTATTATTGTCAACCACACCCAAATAAAAAAAATTAAAAAAAAAGAGAATGAACATGTGATGGAGAATTTAAAGGCAATCAAACAAATACATGCTGAACTGTTAAAAAGGGGGAAAAAAAAAGATGGGGAGGGAGGATAAGGATAATAGAAACAAAATAAGTGGTGATTTAGTATATATGTAAATTGCAAATATGTGAATTTTCTTAAAATTATCATCACTGAAATGCATCCACAGTAGTACATATTAAAGAAATTTTCACCTAGGAGACAGAGCTGGAGGTGGGGAGAGAGCATGAAGGATAAATTCTGGCTTCACCAATTCTAATAAAGAGCTTGATAAATTTACCTTTTGGAATCTAAAACTATGATAAAATACTATTTTAAATATCATTTTGTAACTAAAAGAGTTTTAACCACTCTGCCTGTGATTATATTTTTCAGAAACCACATTTGAGAAGTACTTCCATCCAGTGCTACTTGTGTTTACTTCTGAACAGTCATATCCTAACTGAGGCTGGCATTCATGTCTTCATTTTGGGGTGAGTTTATCTTTCAGCATAAATATCATCAGTTAATGACCATGGTCATTGTTCCTCAGTGTCTTCTCTACTAAACTGGTTTATGTTCAGTTTGCTTAAATCTTTAGGGAGTAACTATTGGGGTACGATAGAGGGAAGATTATGGGGACTCAGAGGAGGTTTGGTCAACACTGAGCAAACATTCTGGTAATATTCCAAATGAGTGTTATACATAAGTTGGACCTCTTGGCATTTAGCTAAACTCAGAAATCCGTTCTTTTTTATTTATTTTTTATTTATTTTTATTTATTTATGATAGTCACACACACACAGAGAGAGAGGCAGAGACATAGGCAGAGGGAGAAGCAGGCTCCATGCACCAGGCACCCGATGTGGGATTCAATCCTGGGTCTCCAGGATCACGCCCTGGGCCAAAGGCAGGCACTAAACCGCTGCGCCACCCAAGGATCCCCGGAAATCCATTCTTTATTAATAGCTTAGATGACTTTCACAGCAGTGAAAAATAGACACTAGGGCTTGTCTGTGTTACTTTCTTTATTTACTTCTAGCACTGAAATCTCCCATCCTCTGAGCCCTATTGTACTTCAGTTTGAAATGTTTCTTTTTTTAGGCTTTTCGTTTTTCCTCCTAACAAACACTCATATGTTTCCATGCCTGTTAACCTTTTTCTTCTCTCTTAGATGCAGCTAATACACTACACAATTGGCGCAAAGCACCCAGCCTGTAGTTACATAATATGACCCTCTGCTCAGTTTCTCCTGCTCATGCCTTCCTGGTGTGGGCATCCGTAGATGTGTGCAGGTGCATCTTCCTCACAGGGAAGCCTAGCGTTGCTGCTCTCGCTTCCATACTAGATCCACTAGGGAGCAACTGTCTTTCCTCCAGCTTGAGGAATCATTCTGCAGTCACTGGGTCAGTGTATGAGTCTTTTGTCTCGATGTTAAATTTCAGTTTTACTGAAAGGAGTACGTATATGACCATTCAGCCTGGACTGGTCTCAGGCCTGTAATATTTATGAAGAGAGCTACTGCTCGCGTGGTCACAGTGTAAGCAGTGTGTGAGGGGAATGTTTAATCTGGGGCAGAGAATATTTACTATCAAAATCTGTGCATGAAAATGATTATTGCTTATTTTAAAAATTTTACCTATTTGTTGGGCTTAAACGTCTGAGGGAACCTCCACTTAAAGAAAACTAGCAATTCATTCAGAAACATATCGAGCACTGCCACACATCAGGTGCTGTGTTTATTCCATTGTGATAAACTGTACCAGGTTATTTATAAGTTATCCTTCTAAATTAAGTTTTTATCTAATCCTTGTAGGTCAGTTCTTAAGTTAGTCTGAAGTGGCAAGGGTGGTACTGGATGTTTGGTGCTTTTATTCACCTACAAGTCTGTTGAACGCACGAAGGGAAGGATAACACTTCTCTTTTCACGGATCAAAATAAAAAAATTCTGATTGCTCTTGCCTGTGGCATTCATCAGGCATGTATTGTTGTGCTCACTCAAAATGTTTTTTGCTCTTTGGTTTTGCTTTCAGCTGTATCAGCGCAGGTCTTCCCAAAACAGAGGCAAATTGGCAGGACGTGATACTTGATTTGGAAAAAATTGACAATCTTATTCAAGTGAGTAATCATTTTTCCATAAACTATTTGGTATGATTGCTAATGGCGTATGCTTCTCCCCATGTTAATGAAATCTCATTTGAAATGATATTTTTGTAGAAATTCATGAGCTTGGTAAAGCCTTAAGTGAAATCTTTTGCTTAAAATGTTCAGATCCTAATTGTCTTTAAACCTCAATTTTTAAGTGTCCTGGTATGAAGAGCTCTCTATCACCCCAGGCCAGAGACTCTCCCTTCTCCAGCAAAGAAATGGGGAAGCTTGGTGTGGCTCTTGTAGGGAGCATGGGCTGACCCAGAGAAGAGGTCTCTGCCTTGTGGCTAGAGAACCCCTTCCCTCACCCAGAGATGCCAGCTGGCCTACCAGAACCCATGAGGGAAAAGAGAAAAGGGGCCCCACTGATGACTCTGGCCAGGGCCACTGCCTTCCACCACAGGGACTGTTGCAGCAGGGGCCAGTGGGAGTCCCAGGGGCACCAGGTGTATCAAGCATTTCGAATTAGCACCACAAAGACTCTGAAAGCCATTGGAACCACAGCATACACACGGAAGTCTGAACCTAGACCTACACAGGGTGGCTGCATGCTGATATAGAAGATTTAAATGGAACCAGGTCTCTTGGCATAAAGCTAAAATACCAGAACACAGCTGAAAAGCACTCATTATACCAAGAAGCAGGAACATCACAACTTGACTGAGAAATGACTCTGAAATAGACTTTGAAATGGAGATGGATTAGATGTTGGAATTATTTGACAAGGATTTTAAAGCAGCCATCATAAAAATGTGCCAACAAGCAATTACAGATACCCTGAAACAACTGGATGAAACAAAGTCTTAGCAAAGAAGCACGATATGTAAATGGAACCAAACGGAAATGACAGAACTGAAAAATACGATAACTGAGATACAAAACAAACTGGAGAGATTCATGAGCAGAATAATGGCTATGACAGAGGAAAGACAGTGAACTTGAATATAGAGTAATAGAGAGAAAACACACTGAAAGAAAAAGCCTCAGGGATCTTTGGGACAATTAAAGATCGAACTTAAAAAAAATTTGTTTTTAATTTATTCACTTGAGAGAGGGGGCGGTGAGCTGGGGAAGGAGGAGAGCAGAGGGAGAAGGACAAGCAGACACTGCACTGAGCGTGGAGCCTGACGTGGGGCTCTATCTCACCACCCTGAGATCATGACCTGATCTGAAATCAAGAGTCAGACACCTAACTGACTGAGCCACCCAGACACCCCAAGATCCAACGTTTTTAGTATTAGCATCTCAGATGGAGAGGGGAAAGAGAATACAAGTAAAAGACAGAGATTGGCCAAGTTGATAAAACACAAAGCAACACATTTCTCTGTCTACAAAGATTTCACTTCAAACACAATGATCTAAGTAGGTTCAAACTGTGAAGAGAAAAGAATATACTGTATTATAAAAGGTTGAAGAGTGCCCACCCACCACCCCCCCACTAAAAATTCATGTCTACTCGAAACCTCAGAATGTGACCTTCTTTGGAAATTGGGTCTTTGCAAGTATAATTAGTTAAGAAGAGGTCCTACTGGGGTGGGTTGCCCCTAACTCCAATGACTGGCTGTCCTCATAAGAAGAGGACAGGATACTGAGAGTGACAGGGAAGAGGGCCGTGTGGGATTGGAGGCCACTATAATAGCCACAGAAGGCCCAGGATTGCCAGGAGTACTAGAGACTTGGGAAAGGTCAAGAAAGATTGTTCCAGAGCCTGCAGAGAGAACATGGCCCTACTGACATCTTGACTTTGGATCAAGCTTCCAGAGCTGTAAGAGAAACTGTTGTTGTTTTAAGCTCTGGGCAGCTGTTACGCATACAATAATTTAAAAATCAGCAGTGGCTCTCTTAGTGTCAGACAAAGTAGACTCCCCAGCAAGTAAAGTTACTAGAATCAAGAGATACATTACAAAATGCGGAGAGATTAATCCACCAGGAAAATGTGATCTTAAATGTGTACACATCAAAATACGAGATGCAAAAACTAATCAAACTGAAATGAGAAAGAGGCAAATTCACAATTGTAGTTGAGGATTTTACCGCCTCCTAACTAACAAGTGGGATGACAAGGCAGAAAATCAGAAAGGATACAGAAGAACTGGACAACACAGTCAACCAAGGCTACCTCATTTATACAGATGGAACATGGAACATTTCACCCACCAACAGGGAATTCTTTTTTTTTTTTTTTTTTCAGGCGCCATTCACCAAGACTAAACATATCATGGACCATAAAACAAAATTTAACAAATTTATCAGAATTGAAATCATGCAGAGTATGTTCTTTGACCACAGGGGAATCAAGTAGCAGTCAATTATATAAATACCACAGGAAAATCTCCAGACACTTGGAAATTAAATAGTAGACTTCTAAATATTCCGTGGGTCAAAGATTAAGTCCCAAAAGATATAAAAAAAAGCACATAGACCTGAATGAAAATGAAAATACAACATGTCAAGATCTGTGGGATTCAGGTAAAGCATTCCTAAATGGGAAATTTATAAAACGAAATAGATTAGGAAAGAGGAAAGATCTCAGAACAACAATATAAGTTCCCACCTCAAAAAACTGTAGAAAGAAGAGCAAAATAAACAACACAAGTAGAAGGAAGGGAAAAGTAAAGATAGAGCAGAAACTAATGAAATTGAAATCAGAAAAATAATAGAGAAACTTAATGAAGCATACGCTCATTATTTGGGGAAAGAATCAATAAAACTGATAAACCTCCAGAAAGCCTGACAAAGATTAACAGAGAGATGACATAAACCATTGATACCAGAACTGAAATTAGAGACTATCACTGTAGAATCTGCAGACATTAAAGGATAATAAAGAAAAACTTGTAAACAACTTTATTCTCTAAATTTGACAACTTGGAGGAAATGGACCAATTTCTCAAAAACCACAAACTACCAAAATGTAATGAAGACGATGTAAACAGTCCCCAAACTGCTATAACCAGTAAAGACACTGAATTCACCATAAATAAGCTCCCCAGAATGAATCCCCAGGCCCAGCTGGTTTCATTGGAGCATTTTACTAAACACTTGCAGAAAAATTAACACCAATTTTACAATCTCTTCTAAAAATAGGAGAGGGAAAACTTTCTGACTCACTTAGATAAGTATTACCCTGATGCTAAAACCAGGCAAAGATAGTATCAAAGGGGAAAACAGCAAATACCTCTAATGAACTTAGATCCAAAAATTTTCAATAAACTATTAGCAAATTAAATCTGCCTGTGTATTAAAAGAATTATATACCATGACCGATGGGCTTTATTCCAGGTATGCGATATTGAGAAATTCTCTATAATCCACCTTATCAGCAGGCTAAGGTAGACTGTCACATGATCAGATCACTTGATGGAGAAACAGCATTTTAAGAAGATAGCTATTCCTAGTAAAATTTCTCAGCAAACAAGGAAAGAGGGGTAACTTTCTCAACTTGATACAGAGAATGTGCAAAAAACCTAGAACCAACATCGTACTCAATGGGGAAAGTCTGGATGTTTTTCCTACTAAGATTGGAAACAAGGCAAATATGTCATCTCTCCCCACTCTTACTCAACACAGTATTGGAATTTTAGCAAAATTGCCAAGTCAAGAGAAAGAACTAAAAGTATGTAGATTAGAAAGGAAGAAATTATAAATCACTACAAGTCTTTTTCTGAGAGACGGTGCCAATAAGTGGCCGTACATTATTTAGAGAGTGCAACTTAAAACCACAGTGACATCACAGTGCGCTTACAAGAATACTTAAATTAAAAAATAATAATAATGCTAGATGCTGGCAAGGTTGTGGAGAGACTAGATCACATATTTTTTATGAGAATATAAAATTCTACAGCTACTTTAAAATAGTTTGTTTTTAATATTTTTTAAAAAAATTTAATTGTTTTTTATAAAACAAAACATGCATTTGCCATATGATCCAACAGTTGCACTCCTGAACATTTATATTAGAGAAATGAAAACTTAGGTCCACACAAAAACAGGCACATGAATGTTTATAGACCTTTATCTGCAATAGCTGAAAAGTGAAAATGACCCCAGTTCCCTTCAATGCATGAATTATATCATGGAACAATACTGAGCAATTATAAGGAAAGAATTACTGATACAGGGGATCCCTGGGTGGTGCAGTGGTTTGGCGCCTGCCTTTGGCCCAGGGCACGATCCTGGAGACCCGGGATCGAATCCCACATCGGGCTCCCAGTGCATGGAGCCTGCTTCTCCCTCTGCCTGTGTCTCTGCCTCTCTCTCTCTCTCTCTGTGACTATCATAAATAAATTAAAAAAAAAAAAGAATTACTGATACAACAAGTTGGATGGATCTCCAGCGTATTGCTCTTATGCTGTGTGGAAAAAAGCAAATATACGCCAACTATAGTACATCCATACAACAGAAAACTATCCAGCAATAAAAAGAAATGAGCTTCTAGACATGAAAAGACAGGGAGAAACCTTAAAAGCATATCCACGAAGGGAAAGAAGCCAATCTAGAAAGGCTACCTACTGTGGTTCCAATCATATGATGTTCTGGAAAAAGTAAAACTATAGATGATGTAAACACATCAGTGGGAAATTTCCAGGGGTGAGAGGAAAGGGTGAGATGAATACATGGAGCACAGGTGATTTTTATGGTAATGACACTATTTTGTATGAGACTGTAATGGTAGATACATGTCATTATGTATTTGTCGAAACTCAGAATATCCCACCCAAGACTGAATTCCAGTGTGATCTATGGAACTTGTTACAAATGCATCAGTACTGACTCATCAATTGTAATAGATGCACCTATTAATTATTAATAGTTAATAATTAATAATAGGAGAAACTGGGATATATGGGAACGTTCTCTACTTTCTGCTCATGTTCTGGAAGCCTACAACTGCTCAAAAAATAGTTGAGTAAGTTTTGCAAAAAGCCAGTCTCAAAAGGTTATATGCTCTAGGAGTTCACTTATATAACATGCTTGAGATGACACAGGGATGGAGAGGAGAGAAGTGGTTGCGAGGGATTAGAAAGGTGTGGGGAGTGGGATGTGTGGTAAGAAAGGGGGTTTAGGCTCTAAAAAAGTAGGAGGGGGATTCTAATGGTGGTGGAACTGATCCGTATTGTAACTGTGGAGCTGGTTACGTAAATTTACACATCTGACGAAATTGAGTAGAACGGCACACACCCATTAGTAGTGCACGTAAGAATGGTGAAATCCGAAGGAGGGGGGTGCATTGTATTGTGTCAGCTTCCGGGTTGGGATACTGTACCGTGGTTATGTGATGGCGAAGGGGACACAGGATCTCTGGGTTTTCTCTTACAATTATTGCATGTGGATCTGAAATTATCTCAAAATAAAAAAAATTAAAAAGCGTAATTTAATGTTTTCAGTATGTCGTTCTCACCATATCTAAAGCAGGGCATAGTTTTTCATATTATCTAATTTTGTTTCCTTTCAGTCTATACATATGGATACCACTCTGTATACTGAAAGTGATGTGCATGTGAGTATAGTTCATGTTTTTCAAAATTGCTGTAGGTTCCAGTTTTCAAAAGTCAAAGAAGTGTATTTCCATGAATTTACCGAAGGATGTGTAGTATTTAAAAACTAAGTTTAAAACAACTTAGTTAAAAAATAAACAAACAAATAAATAAATAATAAATAATAAAAAAATAAATAAAACAACTTAGTTGTGTATCTAAACAACTTAGATATGTTGTATTTAAAAACAATTTCTGGTGGTTTCTGAAAACATGGGATCAATGAATTTTGTAAGTAATGGTTGAGGTTGTGGGACTTGGGGACGAAGAGCTACGTAGATGCTAGTTTCATAACGGTATCAAATCAAAATATAAAACAGCCTTTCCATCAATGTCAACCAAAATATGTTACACATTTTGTGATGCAATTAGATCATGATGCAATCAGATGCAAAAATCAGGTTAACTGATTCAGTTTTAAACTGTCCACCCTATCTGTTGTTTCCACTGCTGGAGCGTATCACCACCCTTAATCATATTTTCTAAAATCGCTTAAAAGAATTCATGTCCTACATTTTGCATGAATCTCTACAATGGTCAGAAAGGGATTCTGGTTGGTTACCCTCCATGTGGGAAAAGAAATCAACACAACTCATAAAACCTATCAGAATTCGAAAATGATCTGGAACTTGTCTCAGTAGTACACTGACACGAATGATTTTAGCCACATTGTCGGTCCTTCCCTCTGGATTGGCTGCTGCAAACCGAGAAACGACCCCTGACTTCTTCGCCTGGTGGAAGACCGACTCTGTGCCGTGTGCGTGGAGAGCAGCGAGCTCACTCTCTATTAGCGCTCAATTAGAACTTCCCTGAAATAGAAGATTTTGCTCCTATGAGGACTTTCTTAGCTTTCACCAAAAACTAGGAAAAAGCATATTCATCAACCGCTTGGCTAGTGCTGCTACACATAAAAATTGTCTTCCTCCTTTGGCTTCAGCATGTCTTCTATTTTTTTTTTTTTTTGCATTTTTTTTTTCAAAGAAGAGAGCAATTAACCACCAAAACTCAGCATCCCGAGGTTGCTCTTTTTTGCAAGAAGATAATGGTTGTGACTCTTGGGTTATAGGAAGAAGCTGAGGTTGAAGTTTGGATTTAAACTGATTTAGCCGCTTCCTAGTGGTGTTACCTTAGAAGTCACTAAACATTGCTGAACCTGTCTTATCTATTTATTATTTTCTCTGTCCCCTGTCTGTCTCTGTCTATTGCTCCATCTGTCTATCTACGGGCAGTACCCACCCTTGTCATCCTGAGCAGCTGCTGCGGGACACACGGCGTATTGCCAGTGTCAGACACACGGGTGTATTCCTTCCTCCTTTATCCACCCCGTAAGCATTTGTGAAGCGCCGGCAGGGCCCCGGCTCTGTCCAAGGCAGTGAGACAGAAAGTCAAACAAGTCACCGTCGAATCTCCAAACTTCGGATAATGCTTCTTTTAAGTTTATGCTTTTGTTAGAGTATCCATTGTGGGAAACATATTTTTGAGGTATCTAAAAGGCATCTTTCAGGGACGCCCGGGCGGCTCAGTGGTTGAGCATCTGCTTTGGGCTCAAGGTGTGACCCCGGGGTCCCAGGATTGAGTCCCACATCAGACTCCCTGCAAGGAGCCTGCTTCTCCCTCTGCCTGTGTTTCTCATGAATATATAAATAAAATCTAAATAATAATAATAATAATAATAATAATAATAATAAAAGGTACCTTTCTGATTGGCCAGCCCACGAGTGGGTAATACTGCTCCGTTGATCTTTCTAATACATTTCTTGGAATCACTTCTGCCTCCAGAACTTTGGGACTTGCAGAGAGAACATGATCAGCAGCTGTCCCTGTTTAAAATATCAACAACACAGTCTGGTTCTCAAAATCCTTCAGTGCACTATCCATACAAATGTTTTGGGAGTCTCGGGCGCGTATTATCACCCTTTCACAAAGAGGAAATGTTCTCAGTGAGAAAAGGAGGCCTATTATTTCCATGTTTTGTAGACTTAGGTTCTTTCTTCTGTATAATATGCCGTCCCGTTAGGTTGTTTCGTTGTCAGTTTGTCTCGGTTTTTATTTCAAAGCCAACAAAAAACAAAACCTGTGTCCTCTGTACAACATCTTCGCAGTATTGTGTTTTTTTTTTTAAATAAAATATTTGGGTCAGCTTTTTAAAAAAATCAAAATTACATGTATATGAACATGAATAATGGAAAGATCTTTTTTTTTCCAAAATGATTCTTTGTAACTCTATTTTTAGCCCAGTTGCAAAGTAACCGCGATGAAGTGCTTTCTCCTGGAGTTAGGTGTTATCTCGCTCGAGTCCGGCAGTCATCCCATTAAGGAAGCAGTAGAGAACCTCATCATCCTCGCAAACAGTGATCTGTCTTCGAAGGGGGTGAGTTCTCCATGAGTCCGACCGAGCCCTGGATTTGCCCGCGAGATGCCCGGTTGCTTTAGGTTCTGGCTAGAACGTCACCTCCTCGGTGATGTCACCTCCGCGCTGCAGCCCATCCCGTGGCCTCCCCCCACTCCCTGCCCCACCTGCTCCGGGGCTCTGCTCCATCCCCGGCCAGAATGCCTGTTTCAAAGGGGCAGTTATTTCTGTGGGATTTTTCCCAGTGCTGTGTCCCAGCTCCCAGAACATGGCCTGGCCTGCTCTAGACACTTAGCGCGCTGATGTGCAATGAGCCTACTGATGCCTAAAATACTCTCGTGGGGCGTTGCTCCCATGGCCTTGGTGGAAGGGCCGCGCCGGGCTGCAGTGACTCAGCAGCACCGACGGCGGGCCCGGGTCCTGTCGCCGGGGCCTGATGTGCAGCACAGGGCGCGGAAGCCGTAGGCAGGTGCGCCGTCAGAAGGGCTGCGGTGGCACGTCTGGGCCATGCGGGCTGCCGGGGCCAACTCCCAGTGGGGCCGTGCTCTGTGGACATGCCGGGCCCGGCCCAGACTGTGCACCCGAGAAACGTCGGCGGGCCTGCCTTCCAAATGCTTAATGCACATAGAATCTAATTTTGACTTTTGCTGGCACGGCCTTTAGGGTTCAGACGATCTCTATGTAGTTCATGTATGATGACTACGTTTGGAATATTCTAGTTCTCCGTGAAACTGTTTGAATGACACCTTGTAGGATTCACCTAACAGTTCCAATCAACCGGTAGCGGCTGAGTGAATACGGGGGCCAGGCCCTGTGCTAAATGCGAGGGGGACAAAATGCAAAAGCCCAGAGAGTAGTAGTGTGAGAAGCGTAAAACCCCATGAAACCAATATAGTACATGATGCAATGAGAGGGGGAGTCTGCAGGAGTCGAGAGAGAGGGACCGATTAGGGCAGCTGGGAGAAGGCCTGGGTTCAGGAATGGCCTCCGGGGAGGCGGCACCCGCGTGGGCCCGACCTGAGCGGTGGTAGCTGGAACAGCACATGAGCTCCGTCTACTTAGGTCTGTCCTTAGGGTGGTGGGGCCGGCGATGGAAGCAGGTAAGGAGCACCTGCGGGAGGCTGCCAGGCCGGGCGGGGAGCCGTGGACCTCACACTCAGGTAGGGGACCCGAAAACTACTGTAGGGCAGCAAGCGGGAAGTCCCGGGTGTGATGGAGACGCCCTATTTTTCCAACGTCCTTAACCCATGACGGGGAAAATAAGCCTAAGTCAAATCCTCCGTTCTCTTTTCCAGTGATTCTTCCTACTTAGATATTAATTTGCCCAAATTTTGTATGTCTCGGGACCTCCCCGGATGGTTCATATGATATTTCCAGCAAAGAGATACCATTAGCCTTTCCAATCTGATCCTTTCTGTTTTATTTGTTAGAATATAACTGAAACGGGATGCAAAGAATGTGAAGAACTGGAGGAAAAGAGTATTAAGGAGTTTTTGCAGAGTTTCATGCATATCGTGCAAATGTTCATCAACTCCTCTTGATGGCAAAGGATCCTCTTCGGCATTTCTGCGATTAACCAGCGTCTTCCCACGGCTCAAAGGCCGCGAAACCCTCTGCAGGTCGCTCGGGCCGCCCGAACGAATTTTTCTAACGAGAGGATGATCCGGAATCCCGGCTCGGATGAACTCTTAGAAACCAAAGGCAGAAAAATGGCATCGAGTGACGTGTCCGTGAACTGTCCTCGTGCTGATTTTGTTCATTTATTCTTAATTTATTACCGACGTTGTACATATCTGTAGCATACTATAGAGCATTGAATAAAATCGTGTACATACATACCCAATGTCCTTCGGAATTGCACTGATATTCACCCCTTATAAGAAAACGGGCTGGGGGGGCTCGTTCACGGGCGACGGGCGCATCGCGCAGCGCCCTACCCTCCCCAGTACGGAGAACCGTGTATTGAAAGCCCGTGACGGTAATGAGGTTTATATTTCACGCTTTCCCGAGTGTAGATATTTTATTTTCACATTTTTTTTGCCGCATTTGTATGATAATAAGGAAAAGCCTGTTGATTCGTGAGAGCCAGCAGTATCCGACAGACGATAATTGTTTATATATTTTTGCACTGTACTGTCTGAGACTTACAAGCTCTTTTTTTTTTTAATAAAACTATGACTAAAATGAAATATTTTTGGCGCGTCACCGTTTCTGTCGCCCAGTTCGCCTCTGGGACTTACAAGGCTGGGAACTGATGGTCTACGAATCTCATCTCTCCATTGCTCACTACGGACCAGCTCTCTCTGGAGACATTCTCGTATCCCCCAGTGCCCGCCCACGCTCGTGCATCCCCATTAGGCGTCAGCGTGCGCTTAAGCATGTCTTTCAAGGTAGTTTTGGGGACATCGATATCCTATTTGACTTTCAAAGAGTCTTGTGTTGCATGTCAGCCTGATATCAGTCCAGACGAACAGTATTTGACAGCCACACTTTAAGGTTTAGGGGTTGGGATTGTGACAAGGTTTTTTGTTTTAACGTCATCCCAAATGGATTTTTAAGATCTACCTTTCATTTTTTACCCCCTAGCTTTCCCATTGATGGAGAATAGGAAAAATGCACCATTTTTAACTGCAGGTTGCTGATCCAATCCTTAGACAAAAGTTAGCCTCCTCCCGGTGTTTGTGGGGACGGGTAAGGAGGACCGTGATGGCAGTCACGTCACCAGGACTATTTTGTAGTGACCGGTGACCCGTTCTGGTTTTGTGAGCACACACCGGGGATTAGACCCCAGAGCTCAAAATTGGGATCTCTCCCGTGTTACTTACTTGGTATGGGTCACTTCAGTTCATCTTAAGGAACTCAGGGCATAGGAAAGAGCTGATGGGGACACCCCAGGTGGCTCAGTGGTTGAGCACCTGCCTTGGGCTCAGGCCGTGACCCCGGGGTCCCGGGATCGAGTCCTGCATCAGGCTCCCTGCATGGAGCCTGCGTCTCCCTCTGTCTCTCTTTGTCTCTGCGTCTCTCATGAATAAATAAATAAAATCTTAAAAAATAAATAAATAAAAGAACCAATCGTGTAAAAACCTACATTTTATCGTTCAGGCCTGAATTCTTAATAAGAACAGTTTTTCGTTTGTGTCTCAAAATTTTTCCTTCCTGAACCGTCCCCCTTGATTAACCAGCCTAACGTTATTTGCATAGTGTCTTTATCTCACCTATTGCCCTAAATGCTGAAAGCATTTGCCTGATGTAACTTCTAATAAAGAAAGTGCAAATCCATAGGCTTGGAACCTCAAATAGTAAGGGCAAGCCTAGTAAGACTGTAATAGGTTTACAGTTCAAAGTCATTTTGATGGATTATATTCTCACCTTTTTAAAAATCTCAAATAAAGGGGCATCTGGGCGTCTTAGCAGTTGAGCATCTGCCTTCGGCCCAGGGCGTGACCCCGGATCCCGGGATCGAGTCCCACGTCGGGCTCCCTGCATGGAGCCTGCTTCTCCCTCTGCCTGGGTCCCTGCCTCTGTGTGTGTGTGTGTGTGTGTGTGTGTGTGTGTGTGTCTTGCATGAATAAATACATAAAATCATTACAATATTTTTTTTAATTTTCAAAGAAAGCAAAAGATACATGAGACAATATCATGTCTGCACCATCCCTGGCAATGAGCAAAAACAGGTTAGAAGGCGGAGCACACGGCAGCACAAACGGAGCCACCACGTAACTGGTGAGCCCGGGAGCATCGAGCCCCAGCTGCAACCTCGTTCCACGGACTCTCATTTTGCCCCGGAGAATCGATGGCATCGCTTTCTTTTGCCGCGATCGCTCTTGTCGTGCGGTGGGGCTTGTGATGTGTCCCGACGTGTCATCCTCTCCACCCTGCAAATTCAAAGGCTCCCAGAGTCCAACCAGCATATACGACAGGTGGCGGGTCCCCACCGTGGCCCCAGGGACCCCAGAGAAAGCCTGTGGGCCCCGGGTCTGCACTCTCTTGGGCTCAGCGGAGTTCGCTGCGTTCGTAGGAGTCTCAGTCTCCCGACCCATGTCACGGATGCATATTTTGCCCAGAGGAAATCCCATTTCCACAGAGATTTAGTTCAATGCTTCTGAATGTGTCCAATGATCGGGTTTTATTTTCACCGAGGAATTTATTATGCAAAGCCAACTTCGGCTTCATTGAAGAGTCCCCCAGTCGTATAATCTGTCTGATGCAGCCTAGAAGAAAAAATTAGCGGATCGTTAATAAGGGCCTGGTTTTGTCCTTGCTAAGGAACCAACGGGGACCGGCCCTGAACAGCTCCCGCGCAGACGGCCGGTCCTCCGAGCCCATCGGCCTCAGCTCGGCCTGCACGACTCGCCTCAGCAGGTCGTTCCTTGCTCCTGTGTCTGCACACCGTGAGCAAAACCTGGACGGCCGGGCGGTAACCGCTGGCCGAGTCCCTGTCATCCGAGGAAACTCGGCCCTGACGCCGGGCCAGTGTCAAGGGTGCCCGGGCAGGGCGGTGAAGCCCCCTGCGATGGCACAGCCTGAGTTGCAGGTGCCAAGCGGGGCCTCCGGGGCGAAGAGTCTGCTGCGCTGTGTGCACGGGCCTCGGACGGCCCTCTGTCTCAGCTCCCTAATCCTGGATTTCAAGATATGCATGGAAAAATCGAGGGGACACTGTTACCCAGACGAAGGTCGTGCATTTATCCCCGCAGATGGTGTCTGGGCGTCAGATGCTGCCGGAGGACCCGGGGCCACCCGCACTCATGTGCCTCCGTCACGTCCCCCTCCAATGGGAGGATGCGGTGCACCCAGGAGCCCGGGCCCAGGCCAGGGTCGGGGGGCTACAAGGCAAGCTGGCAGGAGGAGCACTCGCGGGTCCCGAGGCCAGCAGGGCCACCGCCTGTAGGGGTGTCCTGTGTCCCCCAGGATGAGGTCTCTGCCCCGGCAGGTGCGGCAGGTGCACCCGCTGGGTGTCTGCCCAAGTCAAGACCCCGGGCTGATGGAGGTGCCTCTGGCATCCCCGGTGAACTCCCAGCAGCTCAGCGGGGATGGCCGTGGGCAGCCCCTGGCCACTTGCTGCCCATGACGCCCAACTGTTGACAGGACTTGGCACTCGGGGCGCCGACGTCACCAGCATCAACACATCAATCCAGTGCTGGGTCCCAAGGCCAAGCAGAATCGATCCGTGATCAGACTCCTGACCCCAAGAAGGCTTTTTTGGGGGGGGGAAAGGATTTTTTTATCTTTTGGTATTTATTTATTTGTTTTTTAATTTCTTTAAATTTATTTTTATTTTTAATTTATTTTTTTAAAGGATTTTAAAAATCATTTCTTAATGAGACTTATTTGCTCGAAGGGGGGCCACTCATGTTCATCAGGAGAACTAGGGTAGAG
Organism: Vulpes lagopus; assembly: GCF_018345385.1. Lineage (NCBI taxonomy): Eukaryota > Metazoa > Chordata > Mammalia > Carnivora > Canidae > Vulpes > Vulpes lagopus. The sequence goes on from NC_054829.1 coordinate 132,989,030, forward strand.
GCGGGCCCCGGGATTTGGGGCCACTGCTCTGCTGTCTGGTGGCCAGACGCGGTTGAGACGGGGAGTGGAGCGTGCAAGGTGGGGGCCTTGGAGGGTGGGGAGTGCAGGGGGTGCACGGGGGCCGGGGGCCGCTCTGAAGGCACAGCCACACACACAAGCAGGCCTTGGAGGCTCGGCCGCACACTGGTGGAGAAGACACAGGTCTGGGACGTTTGCGGAGAGGACAAGCAGCAGCAGCCAGGGCCGCCCAGGGGACACCGGGTGTCGGAGCAGCGCTGGGCGCCCGGGACGGGGCACGTTCCCAAGGACCTTAGGGGTCACCGCGCGGGTGACGGGGCGGCTCTGGCTCCCTCACACTCCTGGGCTCCTGAGAGTCCCCAAAGCACCCTCATTCGTATGATCAGGTCTGCGAAGAGCTTCCGTCCTCGCGGGTGTAGATGACACGAGCGCAGACCCGGAGACGTCTTGCTGATGCTGTTGACGGGGGACACAAGGTTGGAGAGAAGCCGCGGGAAGGGCTCGCCCGTGTTCAGCTCTGCCTGCTTAAATGCCCTGTTGCCTCTCACAGTTCCTACCAAATAAGCACGAGTGTAAACCTTGGGGTGGAAACATGATCTGTGGTTAAAGAAATCCGGACGGGGCTTACGCACGCACTTTCATCCCGTAGTTGATTATTTTTTTTCTTCACACGGTTCTGTCCCGGCGCTTTGTTTGCTTTGCCCAGATGGCAGATGCACCATTAAGTTTCTTCAGCCTGAATTAATTACCTTTTTATAGCAGAAGAAAAGCCTCTCCTTGTGACAAGGAGGATGTTGGCGCTGTATTTATGAATAAATAGAGGCCGCTGTTAGACACAGCAGTAGTCGTGGCATCGCTCGAAGCCTCTCGCGACCAAGCATCCGCCGTTTTCAGCAGGACTGGGCCTCCCGGCGGCCCAGCGTCTGTGAGCACCGGGCCGTGGTCCACGCCGCTGCAGGACCAAACCATCGCCGCTTCTCTAGAAGGATCCAGCCCGAGTCACAGGCCGTGGCCGCCTCTGCTGGTCCTCGGGCCGTGACTCCTGAGCGCGTGGCAGGTGCAGCGTCGGGCCTCAGGGACTGCGGGGCGCCTTGGGGGAACGCCACGGCCAGGCTGGCAGAGGGGCTGCCTCGCCCCAGAAGGCAGGGTGGGTCTGCAGGGCACAGGAGCCTGGGGTCCCCGAAGGCTTGCTGGGTGCAGGCAGGAGGGCACGAGGATGCGACGACAGCCTGGCCCCACACGTGGCCCACCCACCGGGCCTCGGGCTCCAGGCCCAGCATCCCGGCCGCCCCCCGAGCTCCAGGGCACCTCTCAGCACTCCACACCCTGCTTCCCACCCCGAACCCAGAGTGCGCTCGAGGAGTGGCAGCCACCCTGGGCACGGGCTGTCCCCGCGCACTGTCTGCCCGGGGTCACGCGGGCCAGCCTGCCTGCCTCCAGCATCCCCGGGTGCCGGTGGAAAGTGCCCCCTGGAAACCGGCAGGGGAGTCAGGGTCATAGAGGACAGCTCGGGTCCCACGGCCTGCACTCCCATTAGCCCCCTGGGGACGTGGCTCCCGCACACTCCTCAGCGGCCCAGGCCAGCGACGGCTCCGCACCTGCCCAAGTCAGAGCCCAACGTTGCCACGATGTGATTTTTTAAAAATTTTTTAATTATTTTTTTATTGGGACTTTTTTTTATTAGAGTTCAATTGGCCAACATAGAGCATAACCCCCAGTGGTCATCCCACCAAGTGCCCCCCTCAGTGCCCGGCACCCAGACACCCCAATCCCCCACCCACCTCCCTTTCTACCACCCCTTGTTCGTTTCCCAGAGTTAGGAGTCTCTCCTGTTTTGTCACCCTCGCAATGTGATTTGTGCTTGACACTTAAAACTGAGAAAGAGCAAGCCAAGTGACGTAACAGGTCGGTGAATTCAGATTTTATTTCGCTCACAAAATAGTTTCCTGATTGTGACCACCTGACTTTGAAATTCAATCTTTCAAAAGTGTTGATTGTGTGATTTAAAACTAAAATATTTCCCACTTATGAGTGGGAAATATCAGAAAGGGAGACAGAACATGAGAGACTCCTAACTCTGGGAAACGAACAAGGATTAGTGGAAAGGGAGGTGGGCGCGGGGTGGGGGTGACTGGGTGACGGGCACTGAGGGGAGCACTTGACGGGATGAGCACTGGGGGTTATTCTATATGTTGGCAAATTGAACACCAATAAAAAAATAAATTTATAAAAAATTAAAAAATAAAACTAAAATAAAAATAATAGTAATTTAAAAATAAAAATAAAATAAAAATAAAAATAAAATAAGAATGAAGAAAGTGAGATGTTTCAGTGGCAGTAGGATCCTGTGGACTTCAGCAGGTGTCTCGGTTTCATCAAAATGTACTCGTCCGCTACTGGTCAGTTACAGGAAATGAGACGTTGTCAGGATCCAAGTCTGAGCTGCTGTGTGGGTTTAAACCAGTTAAATAGTTGTGGTGTTTTTCTTCAGAAACTTAAAGGAATTTAAAATTATTTGTAGTATTTTTGGGAAAGTAGCAACCAATTCATAATTATTCTGAAATTTGTAAATAAACGTATGTGAGGGAACTCTACCGACGAGAGATTACATCCACGTGGATTCTCCTCTAGAGGCCCCAATAGTGAGGAGGAGAGAAGAAATACCAGCAAAATTCAAAACCAAAAACTTTTATTTATTTATTTTTTTAAAGTTTTTTTTTAAGATCTTATTTATTTATTCATGAGAGATAGAGAAAGAGAGAGGCAGAGACCCAGGCAAAGGGAGAACCAGGTTCCCTGCAGGAACCCCGGGGTCACGCCCTGAGCCAAAGGCAGACGCTCAACTGCTGAGCCACCCAGGTGTTTCCTCCAAAACTTTTAAATGGAGAAGACAGAGATACTAATAAAGGCCAAATGAGACTGGAGCAAGACTCTAGTAAAGACTTGGACAAGACAGAAACTTTATTAAAGAAGAGAAGATGGATGAGAATCTGTTTTTATGTCATTATGTGTCCAGAACCGCTTACAGATGACTTGAAAATTAATCTGGCTGAGAGAGCTGGACCCTTCAGGATAAAATAAAGAGCAAACATTGTTTAATGTCCAAAAAAAAAGGGGGGGGGGACATGAGGATAAAGGGTGCAGACAACATTTGATGACTTTATGGTTTTAGAAATATTTACCAAATGGTGAAAAAGAATTGAGAACTTGGAGAGCCTATTCAAAATAAGAAGTTTATATTTGGGGTTTTTCTTTCTTATTTTTCTGCAGACTTGCGGTTAATAATACAAAAACTGGAATATCCAACTTATAACTAACTGCAGTGGTAAAATTGTTGAAATTAAGTCTTAATATCATTGTAGAGACTATATCCCCAAGTCCTCAAGAAGGATGTGACGCTAAAACATCATCTTTCAGGAAGCACCCTTTATCAACGTGGAAGATCTTTGCATTGGGAGTGAAACTCCAGATAATTATTGATCAAGTCCACTGACAGGAAATGAATAAAGAAAGAAATGGAGACAACACTGCTAGGAAAACCGCTGTGTCTGTGAAAGTGAGTTAATGAAAATATTTTGCCAATCTCTAGGAATATGTGTGTGGTTGACTTATATAACCGTACTGCTGACAATTGAATGAGTGGACCGTGGGGCGCCTGGGTGGCTCAGACTATTGAGCATCCGACTCTTGATTTCAACTCAGGCTGTGATCTCAGGGTTGTGAGTCTGAGCCTCCCATTGGGCTCTGCTCTGAGCCCGGAGCCTGCTGAAGACTCTCTCTCCTTTTCCTTTTGCCCTTCCCTGCTCATGCTCGTGCACTGTCTCTCTCATTGTCTCTCTGGAGAAGAAGAAGAAGAAGAAGAAGAAGAAGAAGAAGAAGAAGAAGAAGAAGAAGAAGAAGAAGAAGAAGAAGAAGAAGAAGAAGAAGAAGAAGGAGAAGAAGAAGAAGAAGAAGAAGAAGAAGAAGAAGAAGAAGAAGAAGAAGAAGAAGAAGAAGAAGAAGAAGAAGGATGAGGAGGAGGAGGAGGAGGAGGAGGAGGAGGAGGAGGAGGAGGAGAAAAGAAAGAGGGAAAAAATGTTTTTTGGTCATGGTTTCACGTTCCAAACTCCTCGTACCACATTGATCTCCTTACCTTAATCACCTCTCAAAGGCATTCTTTTTTTTTTTTTAATTTTTATTTATTTATGATAGTCACAGAGAGAGAGAGAGAGAGGCAGAGACACAGGCAGAGGGAGAAGCAGGCTCCATGCACCGGGAGCCCGACGTGGGATTCGATCCCGGGTCTCCAGGATCGCGCCCTGGGCCAAAGGCAGGCGCCAAACCGCTGCGCCACCCAGGGATCCCAAAGGCATTCTTAATCTAGAGACTACAGGTACCGAGGTTGCACCTGCACGGGTTTCAGGGGGTCCCTAGCCCCAGGAAGTGAGCATACGTGTTTGTCAGTGTGCATTTCTTGTTTTTCTGGAGAAGTTCCATCGTTCTCATCAGGCTCTTAGAGCATTCAGGGGATCAAAGGGAATCCCTCGTCGCCCGTAAAGTCAAAGGGTCAGGCAGTGGTGTGTCTTGTAAACCCTGCAGTGCACTTTGATGCCATCTCAAGATCTTGTTAAAATGCAGATTGTGAGCCATCGGCTCCCAGGAAGTGCACGTTGTGTCCAAGGAGCGCACTCTGGATAACGAAGGCCTTAGTACTACTCAGAGGGCTGGACGGAGGAGAGCTCTTGCCTCTGAGCTGTTCCAGACGCCGCCATTCCAGGAGCCGTGACCCAGGGGACGTCACCCAGAGGGCCAAGGAGTGAGATGTGGGCTCCGTGACCCGATGTGGGGCACGCTCTGAGCCTATGTTCTTGTCTCTAAAAAGGCAGTAGCAATATCATCGGATAGGATCGCTGTGGATGAAGTCAGACGCAGACGAAGGTCTTGGTACAGAGTAAACACGAGGTGACTTCGCTCCGGAGTCCTCCCCCGAGCACCTCGCGTGGTGTGTTGCTCTAGTGAGGCGACTACTCCGGAGGTACAATCAGCAGAACTGACGGCAGCCTCGGCGTAAAGACAAGCACCGTGTTACCCGTGCCCAGACCTCCCGGGGAGGGTTCTGCTGTAATGCCTCCTGCGCAGAATGATTGTGCCAGTCTTCTCCACCGAGCAAATTTCATCAATCAAGTATCAAAACAAATTGCTAATTTGCTAGGCTTTTTGGCTTAGCGACTGGCTGCCCCGGGAATACTTCCTGGAAGCTGATGTGCCCATCGTCCTCTCTTAGCCTCATTTCCACACCCTCCACACTTATTTGTGCAAGTTGCGTTGGTTAATTGTCACCTACCAGAGGGAACACGGTGAGATTCCAAAATTCTGATCCTCTCTCCCCACTCATTTGCAAGCTAATCCTACCCATTAGCTCTCACCTGTCTCACTACCCTACAACCTGCGGTGTTGAATATAATGGCTTACAGTATTTATATTAATTTTTGATCAGATGTATTACCTTGGTTACTCATCTTCTTTTTTTTTTTTTGTTCTCAGATTGCCAAGAAGCAAATATGTCTAGGTGGCATTGCATCAAAACCCCCAAGGGTCAGGTGAGGCTGGGGGCTTAAATGCTTTCGAATTGGTCATGGTTACTCTTTCTGGGAATTTCGTTTGCTGCCCTTGCTAATGGATGATCTCGTGCTCTCATTAAGCTCCAAAGGCTGGGCGGTTTGGTCAGCACTTTTTCAAGTTATTATTATTACCAAGGCATCAAGGTCATGATTAACAGGGAACTTACACTACTTTGGCCTACTATCAAATTCTCATTATCGATAAAGTCTCCGAGCAGATGGTGGTAAACACATGTGATAGAAAACAGAGGTTCTTCCATAATTTTTCAATTCTTGACGTTGTCACTTGCAAAGAGAAATCACGGTATAAAAAATGGAGAAAAAGAACAAGACTTCTGTGTTATTCTGGAGACCATTAGTCTCAAGGTTACCAGCCAAGCGTAATTCTTGTTTAATTCTCCCATTACCACCTAATCCTGTTTATGTCAGGAACACCTTTAATCGAATGTCACTTCGAATCACTGAAATACAAAGACAGGCACTGTAATTTACATTAGCTGCAAAATGAACGCCCTTTCCATGGGGACCCCTGAGCTAGCAAGTACATCAGTGACAATGCAGGTTGCCTCTGAGATCTTTCTGGAAGCTGTAGCCATTAACTTGATTAATACCATCAAAAAAAAAAAAAAAAAAGGAGAGAGAGAGAAGGAGAAAGGTAATTTCCTTTTTTCTAGGACACAGGTCTGAGTGTCCTCCTCCTTTTTGCTGAAGACAGTTCTGGGTGCTTATCTGGGGTTGGGGGGAGAAAAAGACTTGTTGTTTCTAGTACTATTGTTTGATTTTGGCAATTCTGTCCAAAAAGAGAGGATTTGACTTATCTACCCAATTGCTGGGTGTTAGTTCTGCTCTCCAGGGTGTTTTGATGTTCCCAAGGGACTTTGGCTATCTTCCGTGGGTGGTGTGACCCCATGAGAGGAATTCCCCAAATGCGTGACTACTCAGATATACTGAAGACATCTAAACCGGTATCTTTAACCCTGCTTTGGTCCTCACGTGTCCATGGAGGCCATGTAGGGGTCTGGGCCCTGGTAGCTGGAGGCAAGAAATACAACACAGTAGAATTCATTGACAGAACCTCAAAAGGACAATTTCAAGAACAAATCTTTGGAACAAAACCTCTTCTAGAAATATCATATAATTCTCAGTAACTCAATTATCACATTGATAAGGCAAGGGTATAAATATTTGTTGACTGCCAACGGATGACAAGAACGAACCCAGTGGGGCAGCGGAGTGTTCTTTGATTCTAGACGTCATCAAAGCTCACGGAAACCGTTGTTAGGATGGCGAATCGAATTTGTCGCATGGCCAACAAGTCGGTAACTTACTATCGGACACACTTTGCAAATGCAACACCGCACGGCATTTTATCTTCGTCTCTGTCATATGTACTACAGAACTTTGAGGGTCCTAACCAAGTTTTCTACCTTTCAGGGCCAAAGCGCCCGGATCCTCAAGGGGAATGAGGTGGGTGGAAAGGAGGCGGAGTCACACTTCTATCTCTACCTCCTTAGAGTACTAAACGGAAGCACTTTGTTAGACGTACTCTTGGGATTGTTAGAGGAACTCAAGGGTCTTGAAAGGAGCCTGATCAAGGCTAAAGTTCTCTCTTGAAGAAGGTAAACAAAAAATTTAAAAGATGCAAAGAAGTTGACCAAAAAAAGATGTGTGGAGAAGGACATCTCAACGCCGTGACCCTGACCTCAGGGCTGTTGTCATCGGGCCCTCATCCCTTTCATCTCCTGATGCTCTCTCCTGGCCCCTGTGACCATCTCAATCTTCCTCCCTGTTCCAGAAGGGTGGAAAAGGCAAATGGCTTGTTCAGAACATGCATCTCCCATTCCAGGTTCGTATTAAAGTTTCTGTGAGGTTTTTTTGTTTTTTTGTTTTTTTTTTTGGCCTTAAGTGCTGCACAGAATGTTCTCTGTTAGAACAAAGACAAAATTGTCTTTCATTTCCTCCTCACATCATTTTCCCCAAAGACTAATAGTTTCACCTTTTCCATACAGCTGTTTCTCGAAATAACTCTAGAACAGAATTGTTACTCTGGATGATCTTGCTTTAATGGCCTCGCGATCACCTACAGGAAAATTAATCAAACTGAAATGATGACTGGTATTTGAAAAAGGAGACAGGATCTCCCGAGAGGCTGGTCCTAAACAATTGCCAGGAAGTTCTGGTGGCTCAGCCAACACAGGAGCTGAATATTTTGGAAAGAATTATCAAGAATGCATGACTCCTGGCTTTTCCGATCACCCCTGAGATTGGCTTAGGTTCTTTCATATCCTTGATATTTCAGACATTTCTGCGGGGTTTTGGTGACTGTTTGAAGTCACTTTATGGTTTTGTAAAATACTCAGCTTAGTTCGGTGTTTCTTACGTCAGTGGGATGGGCTCTCTTCAGTCACAAGCCTCACACACTTGCTTGGTTTTTTACATCTGTGCAACTCCCTGGTCTCTGCAGCCACCTGGTGATACAAACACTGAAGATCCTGCACTTACATGTTGTGTTGTGGGGTCATCTAGGAACCATGGTGTCAGAACCCAAATCCTGGCTGCCAGGGCCACCTTTTCCTGAGAGATTTCCAAGACAGATGTATGTACAGAAGAAGAAGACCGATACAACTTGGGTTGGCAACTATCACTAGCTTGGGTTCGGGCAACCCCAAGTCCCCGGATGGAATCTTTTTGAACTAAGCTAAGCTACAGGACGGCAGTGGTGATGTTGCTTGCCTTTGACACTGTAAGCCCATCTCCCGAATCTCAAAGCCTAGCACCCAGGCCAAGAGAGTAAAAATAACCTCTCAGGAAGAACAAATAAAGAATAGAACGTTTCCTTAGCTCTTAAGTAGAGGAGAGTCCACCTGGCTACTCTTAGGCATAGAGTTCTTACTAACATTACCAGTTCCATGAGAAGAAGAGAGCCCCTAAGACCAAAAAGAAAGCCTGAAAGACACCCGCCACCCCCTCACCAATACGTGCCTTGACCCCAACCTTTAATCGCTCCCCCATGACTGGTCCTATTCAGCACGATGGTCTCACATAGCATCTTCGATCCAAATTAGTTCACCTGCAAGTGAGAGTGAATAATGTCGGGTCACATACGCAAGACAAAAATCACCTAACATTTATTTTAGAAGAATCCATGTAAGAGACCCATAGCAATTTCCAACAGGTGGCCCCAAATGAAGTTTTTTTTTTTTTAAATCAATTCTTCATTTGTTGGGAAGTGGTTCCTGCAAAAAATTTTTATTCCTTCCTGATTCCTGACATGACTGTGTCTTTCATTGTGATTGACCCAATCAATTCTTCGTCATTTATTAATTTTTCAGGCTTTAGTAAAGGAAAAATTAAAATCACATATAATACCACCACTTAGAGATAATCACTATGAGCAACCTGCCATTCCTCTACATGTACACTTCTTAAATTTAAAAATAAAGTTATATTGTATATAATATCTTATGGATCATGTTCACCTAATTTATTGTTAACCTGATTTTAATGGCCATATAGCAGTCTACTGTATTAATGTAATATATTTTCTTACTAAAAACCTTTTTTTTTTCTATTTTTGGACATTGTTTACATTCTTTTATTCTTATGAACCATCTCTTCAATGAATATCCTTGAGATAAATCTTCTTGCATACTTTTAATTATCCTTTTAAGATACATACCTCTCTGTCAAAGGACCTGGACAAATCTAATGACACAATGCAGTTGAATGGCACCCTCCTCCCCTCCTCACATTTTTGCTCCCGCCCATAAGAAAGACTGAACATGCTCTCAGCATCTTCATTTAGGGACGTGTGAGAGGAGATACATCTGACCTTTCTGCATCTCATTCTCCACCTTCTCCCAGGAGGAAGGGTGGCTAATATATCATGCTCCATGATAAGGAGCATTGGCCATAAATGGAATAAAGATAAAGGAGGGCCACAAAGACAAACAAATGCAGGGAAAGGTCATGTTTTTGGGTTCAGTAGCTCAAGACTTGATTTATCATTGCCAGAGATAACACATTCCTCTCATAGTGACGCCTGGACCAGCCTCAGAGTCTGCAGTCACTAAGTATATGAATTTTACTACCTCCCTTTGCTCTGACTTGCTGTTCAGTGAGCGAGTCTGAATAAAAGCTGGCTTCCTATTGGCTTGCCTACAAAGAGAGGAGGTCCTGGCGTGAGAATGTGTGCATCTGGTACCTCAGCAATTACACATCTTGTACATTTTTTGACTGCCGTCCTCTTGTGCGCTTGTGTGTGTTGGTGTCACTGAAATTTGGGGGCTGCACAGATGGAAATGAAGCAGTGAGTCAGGAGTCCTTTCTGAGCAGAGCCGACAGGATTCACGTAATATTAATCAGATACTGGTCTCAACTGAACCAAACAATCTAGGTTTCTAAAAATACACTTTCTCTATTTCCATCAATGTGAGCTCATTCCCTCCTTTTTTGTGTTTTAAATGACAAGAGAACAGATCTCTGGAAGGCCTATTTAATAATACCAAATGATTTTAAGAAAGATTTAAAATAAGAAAACACAGATATTAATTATTTACCCCCCAAGAGAGCATTCTCAATTTAACAATGTGTTAACTCCTCTTAAAAAAAAAATAATCCAAGAAAATCATTTGCAGTCATGGTTATTTACATTGCATCAGCTTCAAGAGGTCCTCAAGTTTAACTAAAAATTGGTGAATGACTCAAAGAAAGAAAAGTTGGAATCGATATGTAGAGGAATCCTATTTAATTTGTTCTTCAAATCCTAAAACAAACAAACAAGTGGATCTAATTGCTTAGCAATTACCCATCCATCAGGTAGGAATAGATGAGGGGGAAAAGGAAATTTCATTGCAAATCTGTTTCTTTTCTTCCTGAGACAGTATCATTTGAAGTGATGGTTCAAAGTACTTGTCTTCTCTCAAATTCTTTTCTCTGTAACCCAACAAAAGTGGATTTTTTAAAAAACTTAAATTCGGTTAGCCAACATATAGAATATACTTAGTTTCAGATGTAGTGTTCAAGAATTCATCAGTTGCACATAACACCCAGTGCCCATCACATCACGTGCCCTTCTTAATGCTCATCATCTGGTTACCCCATCCCTCCGCCCACCTCGCCCCCAGCAACCCTGTTTGTTTCCTGTTCTTAAGAGTCTCTCGTGGTTTGTCTCCCTCGCTGATGACTTCTCATTCAGGCTTCCCTCCCTATGAGACTCCGCGATGTTTCTTATATTTCTTGTACAAGTGAAACATATTACTGTCCTTCTCTAATTGACTTATTTCACTCAGCATAATACCCTCCAGTTCCATCCACGTCAGTGTAAGTATTTGTTCCTTCTGATGGCTAATATTCCACTGTGTGTATAGACCACATCTTCCTTATCCATTCATCTGTTGATGGACATCGGGGCTCTTTCCACAGTTTGGCTGTTGTGGACACTGTTGCTATGAACATTGGGATTCAGTGCCCCTTCAGATCACTGCATCTGTATCTTTGGGGTAAATACTTAGTAGTGCAATTAGTGGGTAGTAGGGTAGCCCCATTTTTAACTTCTAGAGGAAACTCCACACAGTTTTCCAGAGTGGCTGCACCAGTTCACATTCCCAACAACAGTGCAAGAGGAATCCCCTTTCTCCACATCCTTGCCAACATTTGTTGTTTATTGTCCTGTTAATTTCCCCATTCTCACTGGGGTGAGGTGGGATCTCATTATGGTTTTGATTTGTATTTCCCTGGTGGCCAGTGATGCGGAGCATTGTTTCACGTGTCTGTTGGCCATTTGCATGTCTTTGGAGAAATGTCTTTTCATGTCTTCTGCCCATTTCTTGACTGGATTATTTGTTTCTTGGGTGACGAGTTTGATAATTTTTTTTAGATCTTGGATACTAGCCCTTTACCTGATAAGACGTTTGCAAATAATCTTCTCCCATTCCATAGGTTGCCTTTTAGTTTTGTTGACTGTTTCCTTTGCTGTGCAGAAGCTTTTGATCTTGATGAAATCCTAATAGTTTGTTTTTGCTTTTGTTTCCCTTGCCGTTGGAGATGTCTCTAGCAGAAGTTGCTGTGGCCAAGGTCAGAGAGGTTGCTGCCTGTTTTTGATGGATTCTTTAGGTTTTTGTTGGATTCCTGTCTCACATTTAGGTGTGTCCTCCAGTTTGAGTTTATCTTTGTGTATAAACACAAAACACTTTGTGTTTATCTCTTGTGTAAGAGAATGGTCCAGTTTCATTCTTCTGCATGTGGATGTCCAATTTTCCCAGCACCATTTATTGAAGAGACTGTCCTTTATCCAGTGGAGAGTCTTTCCTGCTTTGTCGAATATTAGTTGACCATAGAGTTGAGGGTCCATTCCTGGATTCTCTATTCTGTTCCATTGATCTATGTGTCTGTTTCTGTGCCAGGACCACACTGTCCTGATGACCACAGCTTTGTAATAGAGCTTGAAGTCCAGGATTGTGATGCCCCAGATCTGTTTTTCTTTTTCAACATTCCTCTACCTATTCTGGATCGTTTCTGGTCCCATACAAATCTTAAGATTATTTGTTCCAACTCTCTGAAGAAAGTCCATGGAGTTTTGATAGGGATTGCATTAAATGTGTAAATTGCCCTGGATAGCATTGACATTTTCACAATATTAATTCTTCCAATCCATGAGCATGGAATATTTTTCCATCTCTTTGTGTCTTCCTCCATTTCTTTCAGAAGTGTTCTGTAGTTTTTAGGGTATAGATCCTTTATCTCTTTGGTTAGGTTTATTCCTAGGTATCTTAGGCTTTTAGGTGCAATTGTAAATGGGATTGACTCCTTAATTTCTCTTTCTTCAGTCTCATTGTTAGTGTCTAGGAAGGCCACTGACTTCTGGGCATTGGTTTTGTATCCTGCCACACTGCCAAATTGCTGTATGAGTTCTAGCAATCTTGGGGTGGAGGCTTTTGGGATTTCTATGTACAGTATCATGTCATCCGCAAAGAGGGAGAGTTTGACTTCTTCTTTGCCAATTTGAATGTCTTTTACTTCTTTTTGCTGCCTGATTGCTGAGGCTCGGACTTCTAGGACTATGTTGAATAGCAGTGGTGAGAGTGGACATCCCTGTCTCATTCCTGATCTTCAGGGAAAGGCTCCCAGTGTTGCCCCATTGAGAATAATATTGGCTGTGGGCCTTTCGTAGATGGCTTTTATGATATTGAGGTATGTTCCCTCTATCCCTGCACTATGGAGAGTTTTAATTAAGAAAGGATGCTATATTTTGTCAAATGCTTTCTCTGCATCAATTGAAAGGATCACATGGCTCTTGTCCTTTCTTTAATTAATGTGCTGCATCACACTGATTGATTTGTGAATGTTGAACCAAAAGTGGAAATTATTTTCAAAGATTTGTTATGAGGATATGGAAATATGGTGTATTTTTGGTGGTCTTAAATTTTGAGGAGGGTGGAGATGATGCTTTAAAACAAGTTTGCAGCTCCAGAAGATGCTAAAAAGTATCTCAATAGATAAAAAACTATCCCACCTCCTCTTTTCTTTTCTCATTCTCTCCATCCTATTTAATTTCCTTCTTCACTAAGAGAGGATTGGACTACCCCGCCCTTCTTTGTGTGCCTTTCCAGCTAATATCATGACTTATTTCCTCCTCCAGTGTTGCCCTAAATGTGTTTTTACCTTACAAAAACATTCAAAAGAGGGGATCATTTATTTGGAGTGATACGTTATTTGTGATTATCTAAACTTGGGAGTTGGTATTACAAAATTAAGTACATTTCAGCCAGCTCAGGAGATTGTTTTTCTGCAGCTAGCTTTTTTCCTCTTTACTTCAAAATAAAAGTACTAAAATCTCATTAATATTCAAATTTGATAAATTGTGTTTTGGTGCAAAATGTATCAGGGATAAAAGGTAATTTTGTACCAATTTGTCTATAAGACCTATGCCTGCAGGTTCTGCTCTATTAAATTTCTCTCTCTCTCTCTCTCTCTTTCTCTCTTTAACAAAAATAATTTATGGATGTATTTTTTCACAGGCCAACAAAAGCCTTCCCATGCTCCATGCCTGAGTCCTGCTCCCAGGTTGCATCCACTGTCAAAAATGGTAACACCTCTATGTTTGTCTTCCTATTTCTAAATGCTAAGTTTATACTTTATTTCTAAAATGAATAGAGTTTTTAGCCCTAGATATTATCTGATGACTCTTCTCCTTGGCAGATGTGATCTTTCCCTTTCCCCTTCCCCTGTTCCCACCCTTTGTACCAATACAGTGGTACCAAAATCTTTGGTTCAACTAATACTAAAGGTTTAACTATTATGAGTATGTAGATACTACTCACCAATGAGCCACTAGTGCAATTTATTTTGCTAAAGAGCATATTTTGGTTGTTTAAAGAGAATTCACTCAAATAGCATCGGTAACAGGGGGAATGGTGTCAGCACATCTCATAAATCACACAAATATCATATGATATTTGTCACAGAATGTTAATATTTTGAAGCCATTGGGGGAAAAGTGGTCTCACAATTAAAACAAATCCTCAGTATTATACAAGTATTTTACAACACTGCTGAAAATCCTATAAATACTCTTTTTGGGGGGGGCAAGAATCTGTTGGTTTCATGAGTGCAAGAGCTACTAAACTTTAAATAATTTTTAAATAAAATTATTTTAAGTATTTTGGGAAGCTAAGTGCAGAAGACATTCTCTCTGGTATTAAAAAAAATATTGATGGAGAAGTCTATCCCTGTATCATAGTTTTAGTGGTGATGAAATTGATCACTCACAAAATAAGAATAAGCCAGATAATCATAAAAAGAAACTTTATTTTAAAGGGAATATAAGGGAAGGGAGAAGAAATGGGTGGGAAATATCAGAAAGGGAGACAGAACATAAAGACTCCTAACTCTGGGAAACGAACTAGGGGTGGTGGAAGGGGAGGAGGGTGGGAGGTGGGGGGGAATGGGTGACGGGCCCTGAGGGGGGCACTTGACGGGATGAGCACTGGGTGCTATTCTGTATGTTGGTAAATTGAACACCAATAAAAAATAAATTTATTAAAAAAAACTTTATTTTTTTAACCCATTGAAGACCTAATGTCTGAAAGTAACATATCAATTAAAATATGAGAAATGCCAAGTGCTCTTAGGAGATATGGAACCCATGGATATTTTAATCTTCAGCAGAGCAGAAGAGAAAACTGCCATAAAAACGGTAGGAAGAAAACTGGTAATACTTATATGGATTTTTAAATGTTGAGTGTAGGTGAGAGTGGAGTTTGGAGACCATCCAGGGTCCACAAGTGACTCCGAACTACCCTGCTAAGCCCTTAACATAGGCCTTCACTGGGTACTCAGCAGAGGGATTGGTGACAAGGCAGCAGACTGGAGAGACCCTTCTGCAGCGGAAGTGTCCCAGCATGTTGTAGTCTGAGGACAAAACAAGAGAACTGAGAGAAGCTCTCCCACACTCCAGGCCTGTACTGGATATGAGACCGGAGCAGTCTACTTTGGGGGGTGGGGCAAGATAGCAGGACCCTTCTGAGGTACACACATAGGAGCCTTCCCAGTTATGATGGCGAGAAGACGGAACTTCACAGGAACTCCGAGCCTTCCACCAGGTGCCGAGGACTGGCAGTCAACCACTGGAGGAGGACTGAGGGCTGGGGAAATCCTCCCCTTGCTGGGTGGAGGCACAAGGGTGAAGGAGGAAACTGAGGGGAACCCCAGCATCCCAGGTCTGACGCTAGAAGTCAGGCAGTGGCTCCTACCACAGATGAGGTTGGAAACAGACCTGCAGGTGGATCAAACGGCTTCATACAAAGAGACCCAAGCAATTCAACACGGAAATTGAAATCTGTTCAGCGTAGCGCTTGAGGAACTGGATATTCACCTAGGAAAAAAGAACATCTCACATCATAAAGAAAAAATAACTTGTGATGGATTATACACTTACACCTAAAGCTAAAACCATAAAACTTCTAGAAGATAACATAAGAGGACCTTCACAACTTTGATTTAAACAAAGCTTTCTTAGAGCAGATTCAGTAAGCAGTAACCATAAAAGTATCAATAAGTTCCACGTCATCAAAACTAAAATTTATGCTCATGAAAACTGATCATTAGGAAAATAAATAGGCAATTTGCAGATGGGAGAAAGTATTACTTGAACTGGGATCAAGAGTTGGACATTTAACCAACTGAGCAACCCAGGTGCCCCTGGAGAAAGTATTCTTAATGCAAATATCCAACGAAGCATTTTCCCCCTAGAATATTTAAGAACTTTTACAACTTTTTAATAAAAAAAGGCAAAAAATCCAATGTGTGAAAGATCTGACAGTTACGGCACCAGAGAAAACATATAAATGGTCAATAAATACATGACAACGTACTTGATGCCATTAATCCCCCGGGAAATGCAATTCAAAACCACAATGAGGATATACTACCTACCATCTAGAACGGTTACACTGGATAAGATGGACAACAGCAAATGTTAGAAAGGACGTGGAGCAACTAGAACTCTTCTTATTGCTCCGTGTGTGTTAAATAGCGCGATAACTTTGGAAAACAGTTTGGTAGTTTCTTATGAAGCCCAGTGTATACTTATCAACAATTGTACTCTTTGTTTTTTATCTTTGAAAATAATTTTTAATATGTCTCTGAACCTGTAGTGTGATAATTTTTTCATAATAGCTTAACCTGGAAACAATTCAGCTGTCTACCAACAGGAGAATAGTTCAACAAGACGTGGTATAGACGTGCAATTAAACACTACTACGTAACAAGAAGGTACAACTTGCTGAAACAAGCAACAACATGGGCAAATCTAGAGATTCATCATTATAAAATTCACCCAGACCATTATGCTAAAATGAAAGGAGACTCAACACAGTGTTTATGACAAGAATCTATGCACGAATCTGTGCACAAATGTATGATTAAGATTTTGATGTTTCTAGCAGCAATGTCCACAATAGCCAAACTGTGGAAGGAGCCTCGGTGTCCATTGAAAGATGATGGATAAAGAAGCTGTGGTCTATGCACACTGGGATATTCCTCAGCCATTAGAAACGACAAACACCCACCATGTGCTTCAACGTGGATGGAACTAGAGGGTATTATGCTGAGTGAAATAAGCCAATCGGAGAAGGACAAACATTATATGGTCTCATTCATTTGGGGAATATAAAAAATAGTGAAAGGGAATAAAGGGGAAAGGAGAAAAAATGAGTGGGAAATATCAGAAAGGGAGACAGAACATGAGAGTTTCCCTAACTCTGGGAAACAAACTAGGGGTGGGGGAAGGGGAAGTGAGCGGGAGGTGGGGGTGACTGGGGACGGGCACTGAGGGGACGGGAGCACTGGGTGTTATTCTATATGTTGGCAAATTGAACACCAATAAAAAATAAATTTACAAAAAAAAGATTTTGATATTTCTCTGTATGTAAGTTATATTCAACAGCAACAACATATTTTTTTTAAGTTTTCCAACTTATCTTTTATCAAATAGACATGACCTGCTACACTCCCTCCTCTATGGAGTTAACGTAGCCAGATCTGAGTTATCTTTTAAAGAATTTTAAAGAATGTCTTTTCCATCCCCAAAGACTTTGGGGATTTAAATAATTCACGTTAACAGAAATGAACCAACTTTAAATTGAACCAAGCCCCCTTGGGGAGTGAAGTTCATTCAGTAGCAGGTGTAGGGCAGCTCTCCACTGGGGGAGTCTCTGGGCATTACAAGAAACCTGACTAACGCATTCATTATCTCACGAAGCATGATTTCACAGTGCTGCGAATGTGTTAAACTTTTTCAGCCAGAAGACTTAGTGCCTAGTTTGCTGTGATAAACAATGGAATATTCCAAAATATTCAGCCAACATATGTTTACTAAGAACTCACAGAGGATATAACCCTACCCAGGGCTGCTTTGCAAACACCAATAGAGTGCTGAGACTAATTTGTTAACAAACACAACCATGTCATTTATCTAAGTCAGCGTTGTCCTTGCGAGTCCTTGGATCTAGTTTCCCATTTAATATTGTATGCTTTTTGCTTAAAACTTTGAGTGCTAATTTCAAAAATCACATTAAAAAAAAAGAAAATCTGGCAAACACGAACATTAAAAAAAGACACAGCTTGAAAAAAAACAGGTGAAGACATACTTATGGATTTTTAAGAACACAATTAACTATATTCTTTATCCAAATATAGTTCCAAACTATGCTTATTATTTTTAAGATTTTTTTATTTTTTATTTATTCATGATAGACATAGAGAGAGAGAGAGAGAGAGGCAGAGACACAGGCAGAGGGAGAAGCAGGCTCCACACAGGGAGCCCAATGCAGGACTTGATCCCGGGACCCCAGGATCGCACCCTGGGCCAAAGGCAGGTGCCCAACCGCTGAGCCACCCAGGGATCCCCATATACTTATTATTTTTAAAAATGATAAAAAATGATAAATCCAAAGATGGTCATTTGCTACTATTGAGGATATTTAAGAGCTCTATTTGTAGATCACGATATTATTTCTAAGAACTACATCTTTAGTCTAGTTGAAAATATTAAATAAGTAGTTCCAAGGTGACTGGCCCTGTGGTCGGAACTAGACAAATAATATAGGAATATACCACTTCTACCTACAACTGCTTCAACCCTCGAGAGACTCGGAACCACCCCATGATGATATAATTTCACAAGTCTGCGCCAGAATTATGTGGAAGCCATGTGGTCGGTGAAGGAGTAAATAACTTCGTCTGGGACAGCTTCGCAGAGGCTGTAACGGAGACGGAATGTGAGTCTGGAGGGCAAACAGGGCAGGGAAAGGATCCCCCGCAGTAAGGACAGCGTATGTGACGGCACGAAGGCAAGGAGCCAAGAAAGGTAGAAAGACTCCAGAGTGTCTGGAGTCCAGAGGTACAGAAGGGTAGGTCAGGTGTCAGATGATGAAAATGGTCTTACAGGATGGGTTAGGAGTTTCAGTTTTTTTCTATATGAGGACAAGAAACAAAGATTCTAAAGCAGGGGATTGCCGTGTCCATATTCAGACACATCCCTCTACTGCCAGTGTCCAAGATGGACTTACAGTTCTCCTCGGCTTGACCAAATTTAGGCGGGTGTCTTTCTGTCTACAGACCACTGACCTCCTTCTTCTTAGAGCATTTACTTTAGAAAACTCGTAATTGCATTTTCTTTCTCCATCCCCTTGAAATGCATGTAAATCTCCTTAAAAGCCTCTTGCTTCAAAAATCACATTAAAAAATAAATTAATTAATTTAATGGATTAAAAAATTAATTAATTTAAAAAAATTCTAAAGTCTTAGAATCCAGAGACTGTCTCTCTCAAGGAGCGGGGCGCCATCCCTCTGAGATGTAATCATCAGTGAATGTTGCTCCCCTAGCTCCCGGTCTCTGTGGGAAGTAAGAGCCTAACTTCCATTAGGCTACTAGTTCCAAGTTGCAAAACCACCTCCTATGATGATGATGATAGGAGAAATTTTACTTTTTTGGGGGGGATGAGGCCAATTAGCAAAGACAGGTGCCAGGCAGGTGGCAGGGTGACATATACTTCCTCCCATCCCAGTTCTTCAAAAATCTGCAGCCTTTTATTATAGCAGAATTGTTTTCACTCTCTCCTTATTGAAATAGTCTTGAATAAAGTCTTCCTTTCCTGCTACGTTTGTCTTGTGCAGTTTTTTTACTTTGACATCAGTTTGGACAATGGTTTTATAAATAATAGATAAGGGGGAGGAGACACTGGGTGCAGGTCATTAATTATGAATCTGTGAAGATTATCCAGGCAGAGCCATTGAGACTCCACTAAGAAATTAGCAGAGGGAGAGACAGAAATCAGAAATATTTAGAGGGTAGAGTCTATAGGACTTGGGGATCATGGACTTGTAAAGATGTGTTTGGAGAACGATTCTCAGAAAACATGAGTGGAGGATTGAACTTCTGACTGGGTGGGTGGTACTAAAACCCACTGATGGAGAGAATAAAAAACCACACTTATGAAAATGGGGCTGGGTAACTACGTTTTTCTCCTACTAACGTTCTGGGCTGATATTTGGAGGCCTGCCCAACGTCTACGCCACAGAGTTCCCCTGCATCTAGTCAAAGTACAATCCATAGAAGAAAGAATGCGGTTGTAGGTAACGTTGGCCCACCTCATCCCGAGAAAAATGGAAGTTCTTTCTTTCAGAGTTGCCCAGAAGTTCTTGTAAACATGTTGCTGGCGGATGAGACGCATTAGGGGGCAAGCAACTTGCACCTCATCTCTGCATTGATCAAGACAATCCCATCACTTCCATCATTTGATTAGATTTAACGCTGGAACCAAAAGTCCATTGGAGAGATATTGGCAAATAATAGCATTGAACAGACTCAGATTTCTGCATATTTTCAACCAGAACATAAAACTCTGTCTCCAGGGCCATTCTCTACATTTCATCAACAGACGGTGTCACAGTTGATTGCTGCGCTCTTGTCCCAGCATATAAAATCTAAAGCAGCTATCCAAGGGTGCATTAAATATAAAATGCCTGAGTCATTCTGTCTTACACAGAAACATATGGGGATCTTTGCTTCCTAATAAAGAAAACAATGGGGGTGGAAGCAGTCACCCCGGGATTAATCTGAATCACAAAGCTTCCAGACTCAGCAAACAGCTTGAAATGTGCAACAGTTTTAGGCTGTTAACTTTCAAGTATAATGGAAATTTGGAGGGGCAGTATTTATTTCCCCCAAAATTTCCAATAAACTCAATTCCTCTTTGGCCCAAGAAGCCCATATGCGCTCCTCAGCTGAATATTAAGCTTCTTCAGACAATACCTTATTAATCACGTCCTGTGCACACTTTATTTCTCTGAAAACCAATCCCAGTCTACGCCTACATTTTAACCATCCTCCCACCAAGGAAAATCCAGAATGAATATGCTTGATCTCATCTTCCCATTTGAAACTCTTGAGTCCACTTGATGTGGGTGAGGCTCAATCAACTGGACTGGACTGTACTTGGAATAGAGACAGGAGTTTGAGAACAGAGAGCAAGTGCTTTGAAACTGGGGTGGTTCTTAAGTTCCAGAGGTTCTGTCTCTGTCTTAGAGACGTTGGACTGGTGGCATCGGATTCACAGAATTGGACTGTAGCAGCTGCATGACGAGCTATGCTGCTCCCACTTGGAAAAAAGGTAGAGAAGAGAAAGAAAGCTTTTGCCCTTCCCGATGTAAACCCACAGGAGCTTATCCTCTATGAACGTTGAGCCAGCTCAGTGCTGATCCTCAAGGTCTGAGCATGGAGCTGTTTTATATGTGTTGATCTTCCTTCCTTCCTTGCTTCCTTCCTATTGTCTACCCTTTCCTCTAGCCTTCCTTCTGGAGGGCTGAGAGACTAGTAGGGTGTCTACTGATGCTTGAGGCTGGTGCCAGGTTACTGAGGCCCTTAAATACTTGCAACTGGGGTGTCTGGGTGGCTCAGTCAGTCAAGCTCCCGCCTTCAGCTCAGGTCATGATCCCAAGACCCTGGGATCAAGCCCCATGTCGAGCTCTCTGCTCAGTGGGAAGCCCTCTTCTCCCTCTTCCTCTGCCACTCCCCTTGCTTGTGCTTGCTCTTTCTCTGCCAAATAATAAAAACTCTTTTAAAAAATAAAATAAAATAGTTGCAACCTAATTGTCTAAGAAACTCATTTCTTACTAAAATCAAGATAAAACTTTAAGGCTTCTTGTAGAAATTGTCGACCTTTGAAGGACTAGACATAAATTGCATTGAGGGTGTTGTTTACTGCGTTCTAGTTCTAACGTACTTGGGGGCAGTTTATTTTCATGTCAGTAGTCATAGAGCCAGTGCCCTCCAGTGAAATAGAAAAGTCTTATTCCTGTATTGGCTGTTCAGTATCATAACTCAAAATAATAGAACTGCAAACAATTGAATCTCAGGAACATAGTTACATAGAAAGAATGTGCAATTCTAAGTTGGCGTATGGAAATGTTGGCTAAAATTGAAATAGTCACAACATACTATTTAATTGTCACTTGGGACCTGACTTATAGCAGTTTTACTTTCCCCAAAGGCATATCCCTCTCATTTTATACAGTTATCAACCACCTGCATTTTCTAGGGCATTCATGCCAGTTCTTGATGACCGTACCAACTGGTTAGCTCCATTAACGGGAATTCAAGGGATATTAGCACCAGAGGTTCCAACTAAAAGCGATGGAAGGAAAGAACAAAAACCCTATGGATAATGGGCTTTTATGGGATGGATCTGATGCATCTTGCTGACCTAAAAATAGTTCCTTTTATGCATCTGAGGTTTACTATCCAGTCACCTAAAGCCTGTTTCTGTCTCCACTTCAACTTAGGTAAATGCCAAAGCACCTTCTTGAAGTAGGATATATAAACCACCAGTCTCTTGTGAATGACTTTAAAGGAGTGAAATAAATATTTTACAGCCTTCTTGGGCCCGTTAACCATCAGGGGAGCAAATTAATTGAATAGTTAGTGGATGTCAGCAAAGTACCAAGTCCATCTGCTTGACAGTCATACATGTTTGCTCTGGAGTGAAGCGTAAAATGACTTCTACCTAAATTAATGTTTTAAGAAGATACTTTAATAGTTTGCAGTGTAATCACAGACCAATCTATGATAATGACGTGTGCATCTCTGTTAGTATAAGAAGCTTAAAAATTGCCAAAACGTATTCCTCAGAGACTTTCATTTCTTAAAGGCATAGAAAATTCCAATAAATTATGAATCCCAGTAAGAGAATTAATATTCATAATTACTCAGTCTTGTGTGTGTAAGTCATATTTTTCTGGGAAGGAGATTGAAATAAAGAGGGACAATACGGTAACCGGTATTTCCAAAACGGTACTTGTGTGTTTGAACCCCTGCAAAGCAATGGAAGTTTTATTTGCATGAAAAATAAACTATGTTAAAAAAATATTTTTAACTTCCAAATATAGTTAGCCCAATCATTGCTGAAAGTTCCAAAGGACTTTTATGATACTCTATCACTATCAGTGCAGATTTCACACTATTACTATGAGAAGGAAAAGCAATATTATCTGTTTAAAAACGTAGCTTTTATTTAAGTGATTATTTTAAAGCCTTGCGCTAATATTTGTGAGATTTTATAATTCTAAAGTCTTTAAGAAAATATTCTAGGTCAAAAAGGAGATTATGAATGTTTCCAGGAGCTAGCAACGTTCTCAGGGAAAGAGCTGAATGTGTAAAGGTGAGCATGGAATGCAACCTATTGCAATATGTTGGCAAATCAAACTGCAATAAAAAAGTATATATATATATTAAGAAAGCAATGCAAACTCTTGCAGACATTTTAAGTACAAGATAGAAAAGAGACTTTAGAAACAAACAATATTGTGGCTAGTCCGTAGGAAGGATAAAATAGGAAATTGTGCTGATCTAGTTATAAAAGTAATCATGGTTTTTTATACTGTAGAAATGTAGACAGATTATTCCATGATAAGGACCGTTTTCTGCTTCTTGTGTGGATTAAAAACAAAACAAGGGAAGATATGAATGAGGAAAGCATACAGTATAAAAAATGTTCCTTTTCTGTACTATTTAAAAGGAAAAAAACAGGCATAATAGAAAGTCCCCAATTTTTCCTTTGTCTCCTTCTCTCCTCTCTCCCTCCTTCCATCCTTCCTTCCTCCCTCTCTTCCTTTCTCTCTCCCTTTCTTGCTTGCTTCCTTGCTTCCTTGCTCCCTCCAGATGCCCCCCTCATACTACTTAACCACCATACTGAAAGGTCTTTTGCAAAAATGGGTCTCGGAAAGTCCTGTTAGATTAGACATTGGAATGGGAGTGCCCCCCCCCCAATTATCCAGAGCAAGAGCCACAGACCCCGGAAACTCTCCAACTGTGAGTTTCACAGCATTTAATGAGGAAACTGTGACCCCAGCCAAACCCAAGACAAGGATACGTGTCCCCCTCTTCTCCTCACCTTCTGAAGCTCCAACCTGCTTTGACTCAGTAGTTATCAATCTTCAGGGCTCTCTGATGCTTAGCAGCTGAATAAAACCTTCAGCCTTGGTTCCAGTCACTTTTTTTTTTTTTTTGCAAGACTCCATTTGTGTCTCTAACAAATAGAAGTCAACGAAAAATTATAAAACTGCTGCCTGAAAGGAATTTGATACCAGAACTGCTCTGAATAATCAAAAAAGAATATAAGATACAAACGTCTTTAAAATGTTTCGAACAGGGGCACCGGGTGGCACAGTCTGCTTAAGCGTTCAACTCTCGGTTTTGGCTCCGGTTGTGATCTCCGGATGGAGAGACTGAGCCCCTCATGGGGCTCTAAGCTCAGCATGGAGTCTGCGTGGGATTCTCTCTCCCTTTTCCGCTGCCCCGCCCTCCGTGATTTCTGTCTCTCTAAAACAAACAAACAAATCTTTAAAAAGTTGTTTTGAATATAAACTAAAAGATTTAAGGAGTGTGGCTTTTCTTAAGCCTGAGGACATAAATTAAATAAATAAGCTCCCTAATTGCATATAAACACACCCTAACCGTCATGTTTGACCCAATGTAAATAGTATTAAATGAAGAGTTTTGTTTGTATAAAAGGACATGAGTGAGTGGAAAGACACAGCACGCCCTTACTCGGTTAATCGTACCTAGAAGCACCAACTCAGCTACGACAGCACCTTTCAACACCTGCCAGGTAACTCTATTTAGAGGCAACAAACCTAGTAAGATGTAGGGACTGTTATCAAACTACCCGAATATTTTTCTTCACTGTTGCTTGCTTAGAACATCCTCTAGACCTCTTCATTATAAAAACACTTAAGGTCTTTTAAAAATACAGGTGATTATTTAGAGTCATAGCACCACGCTATTGGCAAATTTATACCTTTCTGGTCCTTATTCCAAGGCTCTATGGAAGCTCTCAAGAGTCTGTGAAGAGTTTGGACACCTCTAGGGTAAATCTTCTGCTACGAATAAATTCCCTACTCCTCGTAAAAAAATGTGTATGTATACTTTAGGCACTTAGATCTACTTCTAATCAGTTTAATTGGCATTATCTAGAGAAATCAAAGGAAAATTACATGACATACCAAGACATATAGACTTAGGGATTCATTTGGAAAGTAGCTATGACAACAAAGTTTGTCTGTGAATTCTGTTGTAAGTCACCATTGATTAAGCAATTCCAAATGGCTACTTATAATTAAGGATTCCAATTTGGCTGTGCTCAAAGAGGCCCTGGAGAGTAAATAGGAAATGAAAGAACATCCAAATGAAATATACTTTATTAAGATATGGATTTCTTTCCCATTTGTAGGCTTACACTTCATTTATTTTAGAAAATTAAAGTTTTAACCTAATTTAGCTAAGATAGTGAACAACAAAGGACTAATAGAGATACATCTGTGATCCACTACAAATTTTGGAAAAGCACTGGAGGCACTGATTCCATATCAAACCACACCAGGGCATCAGGAATGAAGATTTTTTTTTTTTTTGATTGTGGTATTTTTGGTCTTGCCTGATTTATAGCAACATCTAAAGCTGTTAGAGGAAAGGGACATACATTGAGGGCCTATTCTGTTTCAGGCACTGCTACAAGGGATCTTTTTCTATAATCCTTAAATAGCATTAAGAAATAGGCATTATATTCTTGAAAACATGATGCTCAGAAAGGCAAAATAACTCATCCCAGGTTAAAGAAAAAAGAAAAAGTTATAAAAATCAACATTAGAAGCCAAGTCTTTTATAAGTTAGGCATTTGTTTGACAATGGAAAGATCAGATATTGTGGCACGTGGATTTGAGATTCCCTGAGATTTTTAAGATCCTTGATTTAGCTGCCATTTGTGTGTGTGTGTGTGTGTGTGTAAAATTACTATGTAATTATAGTTAAACCATATAATTATATGTACGAAGATTATAATTCTTCCAAATGATAAAAAAATTATTTCTTATGTCAAATCTGTAACAGCTAGTCCTGATTGTTGGGTGGTTCTCCTAACAATGACTCAGTCAAGCTTTTTACATCTCACTCTACCATCTTCAGCACTTGGCTTCTGTTGGTTCCTTCAAGATGGCAGAGGGAGAAAGAGCATGAGATGTTTCCTTTGGTAAGAAAGTTGGGCCAGTTTTTATTAACCATTTTTAAGTGTGAAATTCACTGGTATTCATTATATTCACAATGTTTTGCAATCATCACTGCTATTTCCAAAAGATTTTTACACTTTTAAAGAGCTGTAAAAAAAAAAAAAAATGCAACAACCCCACAACCAAAAAAAAAAAAAAAATATGCAACAGACTATATGTTGGTCTCAAAGCCTGAAATACTTACCACCTGGCACTTTACATAAAACGTTTGCTGTTACTTGTTCTAGACACAAGAAGCTGTCAAAAGCAAATGCTCTTATGGCAGAAAGACTCCAAATGTTGGGATAAAATCTCTGTTCTATTTACCCTGTTTCTTCCTTCCTTCCTTCCTTTCTCTTTTCTTTCTTTCTTTCTTTCTTTCTTTCTTTCTTTCTTTCTTTCTTTCTTTCTTTAGTACTGTTACGGTCACAGCAAAATTGAAAGGAAAATATAGAGATTTCCCATATGCCTTCTCGCCCCACACATGTGCGACCTCCTCAGTTAGCGACATGTCCCACCAGAGCAGTACGTTTGTTACAATTGATGAACCTACACCAACTCTTCATAAATCCCCCATATCTGTAGTTTACCATCACGTGGGTTTGGACAAATATATAATGGTATGAATCCACCACGGCAGTGATACACAGTATTAGCATACATGGCAAAATACGGAGTATTGTCACTGCCCTTACAATCGTCTGTACTACCCTCCCCAGGCCCTGCCAAGTAATTATCCTTTTCTAGAGTGTTATATAGCTAAAATCATACAGTCTGTAGTCTTTTCAGATCTGCTTCTTTCACTTAACGATATGCATTTAAGTTTCCTCCATGTCTTTTCATGACTCTTCAAGCTCATCTCTTTTCTCACTGAGGAATGTTCCACCGTCTGGATGTACCACAGTTTATTTACCACGTCACCTACTGAAGGACAGCTTGGTTGCTTCCAAAGTTTGGCAATAATGAATAAAACTGCTATAAACACCGACATATGTTTTCACCTCCTTGAGTAACTACTGAGGAGCACAATTGCCAGGTCACATGGTAAGGACATGATATGTATCGTATTGCAAGAAACTGGCAAACTATCTTCCAGAGTGGCTGAACCATTTTGCATTTCCACCACCAATGAATAAGAGTTCTTATTGTTCCACATCCTGGCCAACATTTGGTGTTGTCTGTGTTTCAAATTTTGGCCATCCTAATAGATGTGTAGTGACAATCTTGTTTTAATTTGCATTTCCCTGATGACGTTGGATGTGGAACATCTTTCATATGCTATTTGCCATTTGTATCTTTGTTGACAAGGTGTCTGTTAAGGTTTTTGGCTAATTTTTTAACCAGGTTGTTTGATTTCAATTGTTGAGGATTTATTTTAATTCCAGTATAATTAACCTAACAGTGTTTTATCAGTTTCAGGTATACAATATATTGATTAAACGCTTCTGTATATTACTCAGTGCTCATCGTGGTAAGTGCATTCTTTAATCCCCATCACCTATGTCTCCCATCACTCCACCCGCCTCCCCTCTGGCGACCATCAGTTTGTGCTCTATAGTTAGGGGTCTGTGTCTTTGCTGCTCTCTTTTCCCGCTTGTTCATTTGTTTTATTTTTTTAAATTCCACATGTGAGTGAAATCATATATTTGTCTTCCTTTGACTAACTTATTTTGCTTAGCATTATATTCTCTGGCTCCATCCATGTCATTGCAAATGCCAAAATCTCATTCTTTTTGTGGCTGAATAATATTCCATTATATATGTCATTTTAATTAAAATATGTATTATATTTAATAAATATATTTAAATTTTATAATATAAATTTTTATATAAAAATATATTTAAGGGATGCCTGGGTGGCTCAGTGGTTGAGCGTCTGCCTTCGGCTCAGGGCCTGATCCCGGGGTCCTGGGATTGAGTCCCGCATGGGGCTCCCTGCGAGGAGCCTGCTTCTCCCTCTGCCTGTGTCTCTGCCTCTCTCTCTGTGTTTCTCTCATGAATAAATAAATAAATCTTTTAAAAATATATAATATAATATTTATAAAAACATAAATATTATATGTTATATTTATAAAAATGTATTTTTTTCCTTATCCATTCATCCTTTTACGGACACTTGGGTTTCTTCTATAATTTGGCTATAGTAGATAATGTTGTTGTAAACATCAGGGCACATGTATCCCTTTGAATTATCAATTGTGGAGTTTTAAGAGTCAAGTATTTTGGATTATAACCTGTATGAGACGTATCTTTTGCAAATATTTTCCCCCAGTCTGTGACTTGTCTTCTCATTCTTTTGACATTGTCTTTGTAGAGAAGAAGCTTTAAATTTTAACAAAGACCACTTATCAATTATATCTTTCATGGATTGTGTCTTTGGTGTTGTGCCTTATAAGTCATCATCACACCTAAGATCATATAAGTTTTCTTTTATATTTTCTTCTAGGAATTTTATAATTTTGTATTGTATACATTTTATATTTAGGTCAATGATCCATTTTGAGTTAATTTTTGTGGCAGGCACTTTCATCTTTTGTGTAGGCTCTGTGTCTAGATTCATTCTTTGTCCATGATCTTCTTTAATATTGTGTTGGCTACTCTGGGCCTTTTGGCTTTTCAAAAAAACTTCAGAATTGCTGTGTCAATATTCACAAAATAACTTACTTGTATTTTGATTGGAATTTCATTGAATTTATATATCACGTTGGGAAGAACTGTCATTTGACAATACTGAGTGTCCCTATCCAGGGACATAGAGTATATCCATTTTTTTAGTTCTTTTACTTCATTCATCAGAGTTTTATAGTTTTTCCCATAAATATTGTATACATATGGTGTTAGATTTATGCTTCAGTATTTCATTCTTGGGGTGCTAATGTAAATTGCATTTTTTTAATGTCAAATTATGCTTGTTCATTGCTGGTGTATAGGAAAGCAATTGACTTTTGTGTATTTTATATTTTGTTTATATATATATTTTATTCAATGGCCTTGTATCCTACAACCTCAATATACATATTTATTAGACCCAGGAGTTTTTGTCATTTCTTTCAGATTTTCTCTATAAATAATCATGTCACCTGCAAATAAAGACAGTTTTATTTCTTCCTTCCCCAACCATGCCCCTTTATTTCCTTTTCTTCTCTTATTGCATTAGCTAGAACTTCCAGTATGGTGGTGTAAAGGAATGGTGAAAGGGAACATCCATGCTTTGTACCTGATCTTAATTGAAAAGTTTTAGGTTTCTCACAATTTAGTATGTTAATTTTTTTCTATATCACACAAGTTTTCTTTATCACATGAATTTTTTTAGCCATTAGGATTAAAAGAGGTTCAAACAACCTCCTCTCATATTCCACGGGCTAGAAAATAGTTCATGGGAATATCAGACTGGGATCTGGAAAAAGTCATCTTTCTATGTTCCTAGGAATATGAGAAAATAGATTTATTAAATAACATGCATTTATTGAATAACTTGTATTTTGATAATTCAAAGAAACATTTTCCATTTGAGTTGCACAGGTTACTGCCAAAATGGTGCCAAATACACATGAAATGTTAATGAAGGACAAAAAAAGGTTGAGAGGAAAAAGAATGCTATGTTGGCTTCAGAAAAAAACAAAAAACAAAAGCAATGAGCTTTAGTGTCAGCTCTGACATGTACAGTCTATAGCATCTCTCCCAAACAGAACTGTCAATGGGAATTGTAACTACTCCTCCCTCATAAATTGCAAAGTAAATATAGATGAAGAGATTTAGTAAAATGTAAGCTTTTTCTTAACCTGCTTATTATCCATATTGCTGATAGGAAATAATTTCCTAGAAGAAAAATATTATGTTACTCCATGTTTAAAACCTTTCACTGGTTCTTTATTACCTATAGACTATAGTATTGTAGCCTATAGATATAGTCTTCAATTCTATAGGATTAATTCTAAATTCTTTAGTATTTAACATAAGACCTTATAATATGGTTCAAGTAATGTGTTTAGGAAAATTTTCTTCTGTTTTTCTCTGATCAACTTATTTCCTCTTTTTTTTATGTTTTTTTCTTCTTCTAGAATACTTACTAAAATTGGATCTTGGCATAACAGCATACATCCTCTGTCCCTAATGTTCGTTTCTCAGATATCAGGTAGTGAAAATTTCCTTCTAATTCTCTAGGATATTTTTGACCTTGTCTTCTAATCTAGTATCTTCCAACTGTTCTATTTTAGCAATTTTATTTTTAATTTTTGTGTATGTTGTAATATTTTCCCAAATTTCTTTCAGGATAATAATTAGAAGATTTAAGTTGTCTTTCCTGCATTATGTGTGGATCCTCTCTTTATCTTCTCTTTCATGACACTGTTTTCCTTATATATCTGCTTATTCTTGGTTGTCCTTTCATATTTAAGAATTGTGGGCTAGACTTATTTTCTTGATAGATACTTGGGGCTTTTTTCATTGTCATATGGGTATTTTGGTTTCCCCATTTTTTTCATCCCTTTAAATGGGAAGAATTTCTTGGGATATTTGTGTACCTTCCTTATTGGATGGTTCACTTCATTTTGGGGTACTTAGACAACAATCTAAATGGTAAGCTTCAATTAGAATAGCTTAATGCTGAAGGAGATTATGTTAATACCAGACATCTTAGCTCCCCACCTCCAATCCATTTATTTAATTTCTTTATTTAATTTTCTTTTAACACTCTGAGGATTAGTACAATATCAGCACAAATATTTCATAGCTAGATTTTCAATATACGTAAGGTTACAAAGTCTCATGATAGTAGACATCTTAAAAACATTTTTTAATATCTTTCTAAGATATTTAGAACAGCCAAAATTGTTAAAAAATTGAGGATTTGAATAATATAACCGACGAGCTATATCAATAATTTTTTTCTTCTTCCTGGAATGTTCTTCCCCAAGATCTCCACAAGATCAATCAATAACTGCATACAAGTCTCTTCTCAATGTCTGACTTGAAGAAAACTTGCCCTGGCTACCCTATTGAGTCTAGCACCTCTGCTACTCTCCATTCCCTTACATTGCTTTATTTTTTTTCATAGACATTATCACTAAAAATACCTTTATTTATTTATTGGTTGATTCCTCCAGCAAAGTGTCAATTATATTGAGATTTGTCAGTTTTGTTGACTCTTCTGTCCTCGTAGCCTATGACAGAGCTATGACAGTACATAGTACTGTATGACAGTACATTATCCTACTATGAATATCTGTAGGATAAACTGATACAAAGAAACTAAACTTCCCCTTAACCTCAGAAAAAGGGAAACCTTTTCAGCATAGTCAGTTTAAATACAAGTAACAATTACAAAAGTTGTTTAGGTATTAGGTAGAGTGATATTTATAACTTGTAAAAACCATGCCATATGGTTCATAATTAATAATACAAAACAACATAAATAAGGAATTAATAAGTTGGAGGTGGGCCCCAAAATTTAAACAATGTCTTAAAAAAATAAAACCCTTTTAATTCACTGCTGGGTTAAAAAAGTTTTTAAAATACTATTTTATTTTTTTTAATTTTTATTTATTTATGATAGTCACACAGAGAGAGAGAGAGAGAGAGAGGCAGAGACATGGGCAGAGGGAGAAGCAGGCTCCATGCACCGGGAACCCGACGTGGGACTCGATCCTCGGTCTCCAGGATCGCGCCCTGGGCCAAAGGCAGGCGCCAAACCGCTGCACCATCCGGGGATCCCTAAAATACTATTTTAAATTAACTACATATCAAAACCAATGGAAACTTCTTTCCATTGTAAGAAAGAAAACTTTCTCTGAGTAAGAATCATGCTCCTAAATATATTCACCAAGTTGAAAAACCTGAGAATAAATACATTTTAATCTCAAAAAACTAAAAAAAAGAGCAGAAAAATGACCACCTTCTTCCAAATAGAACAAATCATAAGATTAATAAGGTAAAGATTTCCTTACTTTCAGCTAAGGAAATAGAAAACTAAGCTATTGTGACAAACTTTATTTTATGCTGCTTACAAGCACAAGTACTGAATAAACTATTTTAAGAATCTTCTTGAAAAGCATTAAAAAATTGACAAAACCGAGTAAGAAAATAACTGAACAAAGTGGGAGGAAACAAGGCAGGGATTCCAGAAAGATAGAGACCCCAGAAGTCATTTTGCCTTAAGAACGTTGGCCATTCCAAACAATTTAATCATTTTGTTTAGCTCTGTGAGGATAAAGGAGGCTAAATGGTGGTCAAAATCTAGGGTCCGCTCAAGATGGGAAGTGTACGGACGCCTGGGTGGCCCAGTGGTTGAGCGCCTGCCTTTGGCTCAGGTGCTGATCCTGGGGTCCTGGGATTGAGTCCCACATTGGGCTCCTGTGGGGAGCCTGCTTCTCCCTCTGCCTGTGTCTCTGCCTCTCTCTGTGTTTCTCATGAATGAATAAATAAATCTTAAAGAAAAAAAAAAGACAGGGAGTGTAGTGTATGTTGTAGTAGAGATGTTCCCCACAATAGATTGTTACAGAGAAAAAATATACAAAACAGACCTCAAAAGTAGGTCAATAATCCTACTCTGTGGGGAAGGGAACACTCAAACCCTGAATTTGGTTTATGATTGCTCTGGACTAGTAGGACCTCCTGCGCACCTTGTGGAAGTCATCTTTAGATAAGGCCTCCTTTTCCTAGTCTTCAAACAACTTCCCCATATAATTTTTGAAGTACACTGAGCAGAACAAAGTCAGAGATATCGCAGCACTACAGAGCTGAAGACAGCATGACCAAGAGCCAACAGACAAATAGAATGGAAAATATTTGTAGCATACAGAAAAGACAAGAAGTTAAGGCTTAGAATATAAGCTTACAAACCAATAAGGAAAAGATGTTTTCTAAAAAAGAGGAAGAAAAATACTGTAAATAAGTCACTCATAGAACAATACCAAAGTCTAAATATAAGCATGTAAAAAGTATTCAACATTAATTGTAATTATGAAAATGCAAAATAAAACACAATTTTTTTTTTCTTCATGATCCTGGGAAAAGTTTTCAAATGTTAAAGGTAGATGGATAAAAGCGTTGGGAAAATTAGCATTTTCAGACACTACCTGGGGTGATGAGTATCATATTAAAATTGTATTTGCCAATACTTCTCAAAATGTAAAGTGTATGTATGTACATATCATCTGACAACAGTTTCATTTTAAACAAT
Source organism: Vulpes lagopus (assembly GCF_018345385.1). Classification (NCBI taxonomy): domain Eukaryota; kingdom Metazoa; phylum Chordata; class Mammalia; order Carnivora; family Canidae; genus Vulpes; species Vulpes lagopus. Next base: position 133,021,928 of record NC_054829.1, read on the forward strand.
GTATTCTGTATATACTTATACCAAAAGTATGCCAAGGTAATTATATAAATGCACTTTGTATTATTTTACATAAAAGAGGAAACTAGAAAACCCCAGACGTCCATCAATAAGAGAATAGTGAAATATTTCATCAGAAATCTGTTCAATTATGTTGAATAGCCATAAGAATGAAGCAGATCTGAAGGTCTTGATATGCAAGGAAGTCAAAGCTCCTCTAATATGAAAAAAAAAAACTGATGAGCAAACCAGAAATCGATGATCGTGTGATATAAAAATATGCCTACAATTTTGAGCTATGGTATATATTGTTTTAGGGATACATGCATGAAACTTTACTGTGATCACCTTTGAGGAGAAGAAACAGGGTTCTGAGTGGGAAGAAAGACTTTTACTTATTGTTTTATACTGTTGTGTTTGGTTTTAATTAAAACGATTTATTCTAAACCATCATTTTAAATCTTTAAAATTCATTTATTTCTTAAATTACTCATTCAGTAATTCAGCACACAATTTTAAATAAAGTTTAAAGTAATTTTATGTATTTAAAACCATTATTTAAAATAATTAAACCTTAATGAAATAATGGTTGAGGATTTGTCTTTCACACCGTCTTCCTGACGTTGTTTTCCCCCCTCTTCCCCCTTTTTGCTGAAGCACCCCACAGTTCCTCAGTGATGGCTTTCCCAGCAGTTCCCAGTAAGGAGGTCAGGCTCCGCCCCGCCTAGGCCCATCAAGATGACCCAACTCAGTGTCTCTCCCTGCTTGTGCTCCTGAGGGCAGTGATACAAGAGGTCAGAGTCTGCAATGGCTCTTGAACTTCCTTCTTCTGCAGCAAACTTCTGGGCACTGCATTTATTAGAAATCCCAGGTTAGCAAAAGGCTTGTTTTCCCTCAGGAAACAATAGCAGAGGTTTTCAGTTGTTGAGCCGATGGAAGGGACACAGTCTGCTCATTCAGAATTTTTGTATTCTCTCCAACTACTATGTTTTCAGTCTGTTCTCCATTAATTATTACTGGCTCCTCATCTGAATTTTATCTCGTTTTTTTTTTTTTTTTTGAGGTCATATTTTACTTCCTTTAATCAGGAAAACCACACAAATGTTCCTAAACTGAACTAGATCCTAATTTTTGTGATTTGTGAGAAATTAACTAAGATGTCTCATTTTAGATTTTTTTTTTAATGTGAACTTTTTTTTTTTTTTCCCCTTCTAAAATCTACTGTTGCAAATTCAGGGTTTATCTTTGTTCTGACTGAGTGAAGTCATATGGTGACTATAATTTGAGTTAATTCCAATAAGCAAGAAAAAGATTACCATATACCCAAATCAGCAATCTGGTCCTGTGTTACAGCTCGTCCCCACCAAATAACTCCCTTTTCAGCCTTATGCCTCTGGGTGTGGTGTTCTGATTTCACTGTCACCACTTACAGCATTGGGCTCCAGTGGTGCAAAAACATTTTCCCAAATGATTCCCAAACTCAATCCATCCCTCAGTAATTACATTTGTAGATAATGGAAAAGAAACCATTAACGCAGACTGCTTTTAAATCATAATTAATTGCACATGCAAATGCACTGCTAAATTTGGATGCTCAATTAGACAGCTAATTGCACTGAAAATGAAAGTGTGCCCTTAAATTAACGACCATGAGCCGTGGCCCACCTGTGTGCATCCTTGCACTTAAGCAAGTCTCCTTTCTTGATACAATTGCAGGTATGGAGAGGGAAAAAAAAATACCACCTGCAGAAAGTGGAAGATGTGGCCAATCATAATTGTCACCCAATTTACATCCATAATAAAGACGGTCTATTTTAAATCGGCTCCTCTGAAGATGAGGCACCCTGGGGATTCGATGAGTTTAAGGGCTCTCTAAAAACATTTTACTCATGGAGGAAATGCTGTGCTTATACAATAGTTCGTTCTTTGAAAATGTAGGAGACGTTTTCCCATGAGCCTTTAACCAATTCTTGTAACATTCAGTATCTTGAAGCTCTGAGATAAGGAACAAATAGTGGAATCGGAACATTTAAATGATCATAACCCAAATTATTACTAATAGATAAATTGTCTTATATTTGCATAGCAATGACAGTGTAATATTTTAACATATATTTGCTCATCTCACCATCACTCCGTGAGATACGTAGGAAATTATCCACACGTTATGAGCTGGAAACTACAATTCACACAAGGGTTTGTCCTAGAAAGTCAATAGCAGAAAAGAAACTATTTCATTTTAAAACTCGGCCTGATAGTCTTTCATGAAACCAGCAGTGAGTGTTAAAAATATACTTTGCTAAGTCAGTGAGCCTGACATCTCTAGCAGCCTAAAATAATACTGAAAATTTTGAGATGAATTTGAAATTAAATAAGAGAACATCTTAAGAGCAAAAGGACAGTGTTCAGCAGAGTAACGTACCCCCCCCCCAGCAGATGCGCATGTGCAGTCCCTGAACCTGTGAGTATATTAGGTTACATCAAAAAGGGGAATTAAGGTTGCTAATCAGCTCATCTTAATTCAGGACCTTAAAATAGCTCCTGGATTACATGGGCAGCTCCAAAGTAATCACAAGAGTCCTTAAAAGTGGACGAGGGAGAAGAAAGAAGAGTCAGAGGGGGAGAGCCTAGGGGGAAAGGCCCAGATGGATGCAGCATTGTTGGTTTTGAAGGTGGAGAAAGGAAGTTATGAGCCAAGGAATATGGGCAACGTCTAGGAGCTGCGACGGCAAGGACGGCAGCTCTTCCCTGGAGCCACCAGAGAGGAGCGTGGGCCTGCAGGGCACCCTGATGCCACCCCAGAGAGATCTGTGTCACCCTCCTGCCCCCCAGACTTGTCAGATGTATGTCTGTGCTGTTTTATGCCACTTAGTTTGGGGCAATTAGTCACAGCAGCAAACCAGAAACTAATACAAATTTTTCTAGAATGTACACGGCTGAACTGGAAACGATGTTTGTAGGGAAAAAATGATAGATGTCTCCTGAATATTGTGACTGTGTCAGGATGATCTAAGTACACACGGCATTTGCCTCTCAACCCGTCTCACTCCATTAGTGCTCAGCAACCATCCCTGACCCTTCCTTGAGAATTCACTCACGGTTATTGAAATTGCCGGTGAGAGTGGACTCACGAGTTCTTGCTTTCTCATTTTACCCAAATGAGGCTTGTCAGGCTCTGTCACTGGAGGTCCCCCGCTTATGCTGATATAAACTGCTTTGATGGATGACCCTCTCACTCTCTTCTGGACGTCAGACTTAGTCTTCTGAACTGGCCCCTGACTTATTCTTGCGTGATCCTAAATATAACAGAAAAGTTGCTTCAGGATATAATTGGGGAGGTCAGAGAGGCCTGGGTTGGTTTTAATGAGGTTGAACTGCACCTTGAAGACAACCCGACTGTGTCCCACACAACCATTGTTAGAGAGAAACTTGGACGATAATAGGCATTTACGGATTCAAAGACACGCTTTTATATTTTAACGTATTAGAAATGCACATTTATCATGGAACCAAGGGCATTTTACCATCCTCCCCAGCCAAGCAAGTGTCCATAACTTGTTCATAATTGTTCTTATTTGTCATCATTTCCATGAACTTACTGACCTGTGCATTGTTCCTACTGCAGGTAAAATCTAATTGGCATTGAAGGAGAGGCTGGTATGTAAGCAAAAAGGCACAAAAACAGTGCAGCACGGCATAAATTTGCTCTTATCAAACAGTCATTGAGGATAGAGCAACTAAAATCATCCTTTTTTTTTTCTTTTTTTTTTTGGCAAAGCAGTAACCAAGAATTTAAGAAAAAGCTACTGACCCATAAGCCATATTATTTTCTTCATGGGATATGGGCAAGGAAGTTGGGTCGGTAATAGGGGAACCTGCAAAGAATTTGGAGTCTGGAGACAAGAGTTCCACTTCTGGCCCTGCCTCTCGCAGGTGACTGTACGCTTGTCAGCTAACTTCTTGGTTCCCGTCGTGGTGAGCCTGAAGGTGGAGGCGGGAGCCCCCGCGTACGCCCTCCCTCAATGGACAAGGTTGTACCTGTGTGGCCGATGCCGTGTGGCAGGAATGATGTCAGGTCACTTTTGAGATCAGGCTATAAAGACCAAAATTTCTGCCTTAGGCAGCGTGCGCTGCGAGGGAGCCGGAGGCTATGTCTTGAGGATCCCCAGGCAAGCTTGTCTAGAGGCCTCTGCGGCAAGAACCTGAGATTTTTAGACAATAGGCAGAGGGGAACTGAGGGCTCCAACTCATAGCCATTGGGCTGAGTCTCCTCGGAGGCTGAGCCTAGAATCCTATCGAGGCTTTACAGGATCACGTAACTGCAGGTGATTGAGGCCCCACGAACGACCCTGAACCAAAATCATCCAGCTAAGCTGCTCTGGGGTCCCTGACTCTCAGAAATGATGAGATAGTACTTGTTTGTTGTCTTCATTAGGTTAACTTGAGGGTTTATTTTTTTTTTACACAAATAAATAACAAATATAGTTTCTTATCTAGACAATGAGAATAATACCTACTTCAGAGTTTTGGAAAGAGTCTGGAAAGAGAGCAAGCAAGTTGCAAGCTATAAAGTGTCAATACAAATGCCAATTACTATGATTATGTCACATATTCCTTTACCACACTCCAGGTGACCTAGGTGCTCTTAGGCTTTCCCTTAATCGTAAATAAGCCACCAAGAGGTATTGCAGCAGGGATCCCCAAGACCATGCTCGGGTTTAATGAGTTGCTATAAGGACGTCACAGGACTCAGGGAAGTTATTATACTCATGATTATGGCTTATCACGGTGAAAGGATACAGATTAAAATCAGCAGAGGGAGAAGGTGCAAAAGGCAGAGTCTGGGAAAGACCAGATGTGAGCCTCCAGTTGTCCTCTCCCAGTGGAGATCTACAGATAGCACCCCACGCTCCCGGCCACAATGCGTAATAAGACCTACAGGGTATTGTCCGTTAAAGAAGCTCACCCGAGTCTTGCTGTTCAGCATTTTAGTTGGGGAACAGTCATGTAGGCATAGAACACCCACGTGGCTGACGTTAAGCTACTCTCCAGCTTCTCCAGCCTCAAACGGGCATGGGATGGCCCAAGGCCTCTGCCATATATGGCACTGCTGGCACAAACTCTCTGGCATGGCCCAAGTTCCCAGGCATAATATCCCACTCTTGGGATATTCTAAGGACTCTGAGAAGATCCTCCAGGAGCTGGGAAAGGCCAGGCCTTTATTTGCAATGCTCAGGGTTTGGGCTCCCACACTTGCTGAGCTAACCCTTTCCTGTGTAAGTATGGAAATATAGATTTATAGGCTTTCTTTTTTTCCCTGTATCTGTGGAACATCCTCACCAGGTACTCTGGGATGCTCTTATTTCCAATTATGATGAGGGCATCCTGGGATTTTTGCTCTTCTCAAGCCTTCAGGGGACCTCTGCATAGCTCTGATATGCAATGGAACTATACTGTGTCTTCCTCCGGACAACCAATGGAAACAACCCAGATGTCATAGATGTCACTGTGTGCACCAGTAATGCTGGGGATGGTGGCCTGGTGTTGGCAGCCCAACAGATTATCAGAAAGGAGCATATTGTAGTGAGAAAGTTGCATGTACCAAAGTCAGGGCTTGGTGTTCTTGTTTTCTTTTTATTTTTTTTTTTGTTTTTTGGTTTTTTTTTGTTTTGTTTTGTTTTTGTTTGTTTGTTTTCTTTTTCTCTTGACTAGCTGTGCAACTTTCTCTGCGTCTTTCTCAGGGTCCTCATCAACAAAATATAGATAAAACGGTAGTAGGAAGTGTTTTCAAACATAGGCTTAGCTGTGCTTGAAAATTACTCATGGCTGCAAATTAAAAGAAAATAAACATTTGTTAAAAATATATTAGATTTAGTGTGCTGTACCATACTTTGGTAGGTAAAAAAAAAAAAAAAAAAAAAAAAAAAAACAAAGGTGAATGCTTTAAATATTATTCTTCCAAACTGGAGAAATCTCTATAGACTTCTGAGCCAGACACTGACATAAATAAAGTGGATATTTGAATGGTGTAATGTATACAATGGACTGAAGGTGGGACAAAGTAAATAAAGCAAACCGTTATTGTGCTAGCAAGGAAAAGGTGGGACTAGATTTTGGGCAGGCAACTCTCATTGCTCCATGTAACACTTTTTATAGAGGTGAATTGCTTCCCGCCTTCTGGATTCCTATTCTTTTTAAATAATTTTTTTAATTTTTATTTTTTTATTTTTATTGTTTTATAATAAATGTATTTTTTATTGGTGTTCAATTTACCAACATACAGAATAACACCCAGTGCTCATCCCGTCAAGTGCCCCCCTCAGTGCCCGTCACCCAGTCACCCCCACCCCCCGCCCTCCTCCCCTTCCTATTCTATAAGCATAGCCGCTTAACATCCATTTCAACCTCTAGCCACACAAATCCCTTTTATCAGCTACACAAAGAACACAAGGTCATCCCCAGGCTTACATATCGATGTAGAAAGAGACAAAGCAGGGACTGAATGGTGCGGGCCCAGTCCAGCCCGGGTGAGACATCAGGAGCAGCCTTGTGGCCCAGGCCTGTAGGGTGGACCGGCTGCCTCCCTGAGACAGGAGTCCAATGTCCATCGCGTAGACTGCCTGCCGGAGGTCCAGTTTCCACCATTCGGGCCAGCCTTGGCTCCTGTCTGGGCAGAAGTGAATTCCTTCCGGTGTTTGGGTTCAAGAGACTTTGCAGCAACTGCGGTGGTAGATGGACAATCATAATATCAGGGTCTTCGGGTGCCCTAAAATGAAGGACGCCATCATCTGTTGCAAAGGTGTAGCCGCTTTGAGCTGCTGGAGGTCCCTTGAGTATCTACCTTCAAGAGATAGGCCTCACTGACCATAAGCTTCATCCTAAGTCACCCCCTTAGCTGCTGGATCGCAGTTTCCGACACGGCTGTGCCTTCCTTTCTCTGAGGACCTACCTTCTCTGATACTCTTAAGGTTACTGGACAATCTTCATCATTCCAAGTGATTGATGCTTGATTTGGGAAACAGCAAGGAAACAGGGTGCCGGGGTGAATAGACTCTACTCCTTATCTCATCTTGCAGAATGCAACTTCAAGAAATAAATGGTAAAAGCTAAAGCACCACAGCTGTGCCAAAAAAAGCTCTGGATTTTGGAGAAGGAAGAAAACACTTGACAGAAAGATGATTTAGGGACTTGATTAGAAAGTCTCGATTAGAGACTTGATTAGAAACCATGTGCGTATGTCATGGTTTGCTTGGGGCATGACCCATTTATAACCATTGCCCTGGAATGACCATTAAAACACGTTTTACCCTAAAAAGTATCCTGAGTTGTTGATAAATTATATGGAGGACCCTAAGCTTAGCTGGTAGGTAGCCCACGTGGTCATCCTCAAAGAACCAAAAAGCAGGGGGGGACTCCTAAGAGATGCAGAAGTGTGTCATGTAGAAGTCTCCGAAGTGCCCCAGGAAGGGGAATGGGCAAGCTTGGTCAATGCTGTAGAAAAAGCAAGAATTCTGACTGAGAAGACACAATTAAACAGAGTAATCTGGAGGTCACGGGTGACTTCCAGGAGGCAGCCTCTGAGCATTTTCGAGCCAGAGGTCGCAGTTTCCATGCAAAGGGAAGTGAGTTAGTGCTTCTGCACTGCACACCTACCCTTTGGAAAAATGTGTTAGTTTAAACCAAGAAAAAGATTAAAAACAGGGGCAAGTAGCAGAATGAACTGATCTGAAAAAAAAAGGGAAAAGGAAATACTGAAGTCTCATCTGGACAAATGCTTAACATAAATAGGTAATTAAAATGAGACTGTGCTGCAATAGAATTTTTTTGACCGTCATATTAGAAATGCTGAGATAAAGAGACACTCTCATACCACTGTTGGTGGCGAATAAATTATTATAATCTGAATGGAAGGTGGCCTGGCAGTGTGTATGAATCTATAAAATGCACATTTCATTTGACCTAGAGATTTCCATGTTCTGAAATCATTTTGCAGATATACTTGCATAATAAGTACAAAATGACTTTATATGAGGATGTTTGTGATAGAAATATTTATAACATCGAAATAGGAAAGAACTTTGCTGACTCAGCCTGCGCGTCTCAGGATTGAGGCTGAACCTGACGCAGCCTCCTGGTTAAGGCCGTTGAGATGTCGAGGCCGCCTCCACGCCAGCGACCTCCAGTGTCCTACAGCCGGCTCGGCGACCTCCCTCCTTTCACCCTCCCACACCCCCAGGCCTCCAAGCCTGACGATAAGGTCCTCGGTAAAATTTTTATTCATGATAGGAACATGACCACATATAGGAATTATGAAAAACAGGAAACAGCACTTCTGACTCATCCACAAGTTACCATTCTGAAAGAATCAGTAACGTAATGTTGTTTTTTTGGGTTTTTTTTAAGATTTGTTTATTCATTTCAAAGAGAGCGAGTGCACATGCGAGAGAGGAGCCCAAGCAGGAGGGGCAGAGGGAGAGCGGGAGGAATCTTCGGCCGACTCCACACTGAGCCCGGAGCCCAACCCAGGCCTCTGACTCAGGGTTCTGAGTTCACGACCTGAGCCGAGCCGAAACCAGCACCAGCAGTAGGTTGCTTAACCGACTGTGTGACTTAGGTGCCCAACTTGTTTTTTTTTTTTTTTTTGGACATTCATGTTCTAACAGAGTTTTACAGTAAATTTAGTTTTGTACTTTGCCTCTTTATATATTATATAATTTTCCACTTTATATATTTTCCTCTTTATATATTATATAATTTTCCAATATATAATTTATATATTGTCATAATTTTCCATGGTTGCATAAAATTACCTTTATCCACCAGTGTTTAATAGTAGTCTGGCATTATGCATTTTTTTTTTTTTACTTCTGAGGCAAGAAGGAAGGCGGACTCGGGAGACAAGTTGACCAATGTAAAGATGTTTTGGGTTTAGGCCGGCCCTTACCCTAAAAGTCAGCAGGTCATGACTTAAAAGAGTCACAAGATCCAGATTCATGGGAAACCACAAAACCCAACTCCCATCAACAGTAAAAGCCACAAAGGCTGGACGTTTTTAAGTTGCTCCCCGTGGGTGATTCCACGACCCTGAGACAAGGGAGAAACTAACCACCCAACGTAAGTGAGAAAGCCCAAGTCAGGGAACAAGCGCCCCTCTGGACAGTTAGCTAATTTTTAAACAAGCTTATGGACCCCTTCACCAAGGGGCCAACAGACGCCTCCTTCTGAGAGCAGAGATCACTCCTTTGTCTGTGAAGTAGCTCCTTTCTTCTATATTTAATAAATCTAAATCTAAATCTAAAGTAGATTATTTAATTTAGATAATTTAGATAATTTACAATAATAAATATATTAAATTAAAAATATTATATAAATTATTATTATTATTTATTATTATAAATTATTATTATAAATTAAATATAATATATTAAATTGTTATTTATAATATATAAATTATGTATATATTATATTTATATATTATAAATATAAATTATATTATATTTTATATTATATTTATTATACTTAATTTATATAAATATGAATTATTTATATATAATATTTACATATTATAAATATAAATTCTATATTATTTATAATATAAATATATTAAATTAAATCTATATTTAATTCTCTAAGCGACTTGCTCTATTGTTCTTTCTCAAGCAAAGCCAAGAAATCTACTGGCCATGGGCCTTGGCCGATCCAACATCACATCTGCTAATACCACCCCTGGCCGTATCTGAACATGTGATTTCTTCTATATGTTAGATTATTTCAAATCTCAAATATGAATTCGTGTGTTTAAAAAGTATAAACACGATGTTATGTTTTATTCTTGTCAATGACTTTGCTAAACCCTGTAGTCATATTAAAAAAAATATTATCTGTATATCTGAGGTGGACGTTTAACATAAATGGGGATCTTAATGCTTAGAGAGGTGGACGAGCTTACTCAAGGTTGTACAGCTGGGGGGGGCGGGTGAACCTGGATACGAGCCCAAAGGAGAGAACCAGAAATGAGAAGTTAAATCTTGCATAAGTCGCGACCCATGAAAAAAAGTGGACATGGAGTTTGCTGTTGAGAGTTGCAGTTTCAACGCTCTGTAAAAATTTTAAAAAATAAAGTAAAAATAAAAATAAAAAGTCAGCCTTTGACCTTAGTGTGATTCTGTTCTAAAAAGGGAAAACTAACGATCTGCGTGCCCCTAGCAGCTAAAAAGGAACAGCAGAGCAGTCGCTTCAGCATTGATTCCTCTGAACTACGAGGACGTCGTGCATAATGTCAACCACGGAGATAGACACATTAGGCAGTAAGTAGCTTTAATTACGATTTAATCACATATGTCAAAACAGGAGCTGTAAGGACCGCATCTCAGATTTATTTAATCCACTCATATCCGCCTTAATCATAGGTATCAGAGAGATGTAGAGCTCCTTAGAATTAAACTTCTGTCAATAAATTGAACTAAATAATAAGCATAGATTTCGACAGTGGATCCCCACCAACCTAAAACTTAGGCTGCCATGGCTAAAGTTACGTAAAAATATTCAATGATGTGGCCTAAAAAGTAATCTATCCATTTAAATACGGGCCTCATCAAATGACTGTGAGCAGATAAACAAATTCCAATGTGCTTTATGGGCTTTTCCTATAGAAACTATTATTTGTACTTTAGTTACAAAGCAGAGTCACCTCTTGCCCAAGAATCTGTTTGGTTCTTTTTAATCTCTAACCAGGATCCCTTAAATTAGCAATCAGTCCAAAAATACAATCCGGAACCAGGACTATCTAGACTTTCATTTTTTTCTAGTTTGTCAGAGGGATTCGCCAGAAGCAGAATGAAATTCAATCCAATGAAAAGAATGTTAGAGGCATCTACGGTGAACTAAAATAATATGGGAAGAGGGAAAAACAAAATCCTTTGAGAAAAAGGATTTTGAAAAAGCAATTCTTCACCAGAGAAAGAAAGGACAGTCTTTCACAGTCCTACCAGGAAAATATCCTGCTGCTACCTAAGAAGATCATCAAGCCGTGACCCACTATGTGGTGAAGTTATTCCTTCTACTTCCTGTAAAACATTTGCCCAAATTAGACGTGTGCCTGCCTGGGTAGCTTTTTTTTTTTTTTTTCATTAGCAGATCTGATGTAAATCTGTTGAAGTCTAGAAAAGAGTAAGCTCTTCCCTCTTGGTACCATTTGCTACCTCCTTCCATGGGATGCCCCTCCTTCAATATCCCTCCCTGAGCGTTTTTTTTTTTTTAATTTTTTTTTAATTATGATAGTCACAGAGAGAGAGAGAGAGAGGCAGAGACACAGGCGGAGGGAGAAGCAGGCTCCATGCACCGGGAGCCTGATGTGGGATTCGATCCCGGGTCTCCAGGATCGCGCCCTGGGCCAAAGGCAGGCGCCAAACCGCTGCACCACCCAGGGATCCCTCCCTGAGCATTTGATAAGATTGTTAACATTGAGGAACAAAGTTTAAAGAGAAGGAATTCATAATCCTCATGGATATTTAAATAGACATATATAGCCGACATCAAATGCAACAAAAAGTCTGCCGTTTAAAGTGGGCACATAGCAAATGTCCCTTTATAAAATAAATGTGTAAAAAAATAAAATAAAATAAAATAAGATAAGATGAAAAGAAATGAAATAAAATAAAATAAATAAAATAAAATAACACAAATAAAATAAAATAATAAGATAAGATGAAATGAAATAAAATAAAATAAAATATATAAAATAACATAAAATAAATAAAATAAAATAATAAGATAAGATGATATGAAATAAAATAAAATAAATAAAATAAAATAACATAAATAAAATAAAATAATAAGATGAAATGAAATAAAATAAAATAAAATAAAATAAATAAAATAAAATAAATAAAAAATAACATTAAATAAAATAAAATAATAAGATAAGATAAGATGATATGATATGAAATAAAATAAAATAACATAAATAAAATAAAATAAAACAATAAGATAAGATGAAATGAAATGAAATAAATAAAATAAAAAAATAAAATAAAATAAAATAAAATAAAATAAAATAAAATAAAATAAAATAATAAACGTGTTCTACAAAAAGCTTTTCCAATACCTTGAACTCTGTGGGTTCCGTGTTGTCATTCCATGGCCATCCTCGTGAGTACAGGGATATAGCCGGTAGTGATAACAGATCACATAGGGTTACATTGTTGGAATGAGTCAAAGGCAAAGCCTTGGGAAGGAAGAAAGCTGAGCATTGGCCAAACCCAAGAAGATACATCACAACGGGAAAAGTAACCTAGAGGGGTGGGTGTCTCCCATCACCAACCGGCCTGATATATAGAAGGCCAGCGCTGGGGAAGCGTGGGCCTTGGTCGGAAATAGAGGAGGAACGACAGCTTCTGCGTCATCCACTGGGTTGATGTTAAATGGTTTATTTGGGGTGGATTTGACTTGTTAATGCCTGGATTTTTAGTGATTAGGTACTAAATCGGTAAATTTCTAGACTTCAACATATATATGAACTGGGTTCCTATATATACCCAGGTATAGACCATCGTTAAAAAATGCAGGGTACTTTATCAGATTAAAAAAACGAGTCGTTCTGGGGACGCCGCATGGTTCAGTCCGTCAAGTGTCTGCTCAGGTGACACTCTCAGGGTCCGGGACTCGAGCCCCACGTCCAGCTCTTTGCTTAGCAGGGAGTCTGCTTCTCTCTCTCCCTCTGTGTGTTCTCTCGCTCTTTCACTCTCTCTCAAATAAATAAAATCTTTAAAAAAATTAAAAAAACAACAACAACAACAAAATGAGTCACTCTGAGCCAACAATTAAGAGATACAGAAACCATTTCTGCCATAAGAGTAGTTAAGCGCAGGGAAAATTCAAAGCTTAATGTCAGGAACCGAAAGTGTGTGAAGGATGGATCCTTTTCTTTCTCTGCACTCGTCTAATCAACGTCTTCACCCTCTATAAACAATTAGGTTGGATGAAGCGTACACAAATCCGCGGTCCTCAAGCCGAAGGTCAACCCACACAGCTCGACTCCTGGCGGTGGAGGCCGACCACACCTTATCACTTACCTACACAGCTTTGCTCATTTCTATGAAAACCTTCTATCGAGAAGCTTCTGCGCTAACCTAAGAACCAATTACTATTGATACCACATAAATTTTACTGAAATGAAGACGGAAGGAAGAGGATAAACTTTATTTTGTTGAGATGCTCCACCACGTGTAGCGTTAATTTTTATCCTGTGTGTCAACTATTTATTTATTTTCTTTCCCTGGGAATAAGGTGCTTCCGACAGAATTAGAAGTTTGAGATCGTAATTGAGAAAACCCCTGTGAGGGCTACAGCAGAGAGAGGAGGGGGGGGGAAGGCTGGGTGGGAAGAGGCTCAAGCTTCTAGCATCTCTGAGAACTTCTAAGCCAGACCTGGAGCCCCAGGGCAAAGAGGGTCACTTATTTCCCAAACCTGCGTTAAGTCCAGAGCAGACACGGAGAGTTTGAAGGCTCCCTCGGCGGGCCCGGGTGGCCGACTCGGGTCCATCCAGGTGGGTGGTCTTTCCCGCTGACGGCAGATGCGGACACATGAGTGTTCCCACGCGCTCTCGAGGAAGCCGCTGTAGGTGCGACAGGTGCGACAGGTGCGACAGGTGCGACAGGTGCAATAAAACCGAGCCCTCCTTCTGGCCTCTGACTTTTCTCTGCGAATAGGAGCAGGGTTAGGGATGGGCCTGCAGTGGTTCGAAAGTGAAATCTGGGCTGTCCTGCGTGGACGCTGTGCCCGAGAGCGACAGATGTCCACGACTCTGTATGCGATTTCTCCCAAGGGATGGGTACGCCGGGTGGAAAGCTCGTGTGCCTGCGTGTGTCTGTCCTGCATCTACGGGTGTATCCGTATCTCTACGTAGGAGATAGGATTTTTTTCGACCTCGGAGGTCCAATTCATAATCATCCCATACGTCTTCATCTACCCATACCCGTTGGGTCGACCAGCTCTACAACGTCTCAATCATACTTTGTTCTCGTAGGAGAGGAGTTTGTCTTCGGCGGGTGGGACTCCGCTGCCTCCTCCTCCGTCTGCCAGCCCCGAATGCCTTGCTGACCCCGCACTTCTTGGCCTGTCTTCGTGTGTGTGTGTGTCGTTCTGAGCACAATTGGAAGCAAGTCACAGACGACTGCCCCGAGGTCCGCATCCTTTTATAGGGCGCTTGGCATAATCTTCACACTATGGATATTACTCTTTAATGCAAAAATCAAATAATGCCACTACAGTGGAGATCAAATTGGGTTTTGCCCAGCCACTCCTAACATCCTTCTGAAATTTTCTTTCTTTTTTTCTTTTTTTGAGATTTTTCATTTCCTCAAGATCGCCCTTGTTGGGGGGGGGGCGTGGAAAAAAAAAATCCCTGGAGCAAGAGCTCTCTAAAGAGTTATGCTTATGTATTAAATTCCTGCCACTGAGCAAATATCCTGACCCAGAAAGATTCATTCTAAAACTTTTATGAATAATCCCATCCCTTTTCATATACTTCTGCCTGCATTCTAATTATGTTTGTTGTTGTTCTTCTTGTTGTTGTTGTTGTTTTTTGAGAGAGGTCGGAACAAATTTGATTGCCATCACTCTTAAGAGACAGAGCTGGGTTAACCTGAGCTGGGTGCAGCCCCCATTGCCCTTCTCAGCATTTTTCCTCCCAAATTTTTATCAACGTGTCAAGAAGGATTTATTTATTTATTTATCCTGATTTGATTGGATTTTTGAAATGAAGAGAAGAAGTCAGAAGTACTGAGTTAACCTTTTCCGACTCCATGGAGGGGGCGTTCTGAAACCTACGGTCCCGCAGGTCCAGGGGCGAGGGCTCAGCACCGACGTCCGTTGGGTTGTCTGAGAAGGGAGTTTGGCCCCGGTCGCCAGGATCTCGGAGGGACTCGGGACCTGCATGTGAACGCGTGTGCTCCGTTCTTAACAAATTAAGCCCAGACCGAGTGATGAGTCACAAAAGAGGGAGGAGAAAAGGCTCCGCCAAGAGGGGGTGGGCATCCTGGGTCGAAGCACATCCTCTTGGCATAAAGACAGAAAAACAGAGTCAACGTGACATTTGCTCGATTCATCGCCTCCAGACCTCCTGGACCCCCACGTGTCACAGGACGGCTGCGGAGGAGGCCACGTGCGTGTCCAGGCACGCAGGCAGGTGTGAGAGAGCGAGGCCCCGGGGGTCCCCTTGTTGAGGGGGCTTAGGTGATGCCTTAGGCCTTTGGTATTCCTGTCCCAGGGTGGAGCACGGCCCATTTCCCTTCTTATCCCCTTGCAGTCATGGGTTATTTAGAAGATGCAGAGGATAGAGAGGCTCCTATGATTAGAAAAGAAACAAAAATCTGGGTGATTTTTTAAAATATATTATTTATTTATTCATGAGAGACACAGAGAGAGAGGCAGAGACACAGGCAGAGGGAGATGCAGGCTCCCTGCAGGGAACCTGACGTGGGACTCGAACCCAGGGCCCCGGGGTCACGCCCTGGGCTGAAGGCAGGTGCCCAGCCGCTGAGCCCCCCGGGGGCCCCATGGATGCTGATTTAGACTAGGCCTCAAACACACAGACATACCTTAGATATTTAGGATGTGGCATCTTTGTGCGGTAGTAAGCAGGGTAGAGAAGGGGCCTCGGAGACCCCGAGACAGAGATCTGGTGGGAGGAGGAGGAGCCTCCATGTGCGGGACGGGGCCCGTGTGGCCTCCAGACAAGCGTGGCTGTTGGTGTGGCCAGGCTGACTTCTTGGGACCCAGGCTGGCGGAGGGGACCCACGCCGGCCGCCCCATGGGTTGCAGAACGTGCTGCGGGCCCAGGCTCGAAATTCTGGGCCATCCAACAGGAGGCTCCGCGTCTCCTTCTGCAACTGAGCCCCACCAATTCTGTGGCCCTTCCCGTCGCCCTGCCGGTCCCCGTGCACTGGACAGGCCGCCTCGTGGCCGTGACGACGACGTCGGCGTGGGGAGGGATGGGGACGTGCCCCTCCCGGTTGATTTCTCCCCAGAACCCGGTCAGAAGAAGGACCCTTGGTCGGGGTCGGGGAGGAGGTGATTAAGGTCATCTGGGGCTACCTTCTTGGTCTCTCACAAGCAAAATGTCGCAACTGAAACAAGTGGCCGTCTTCTGGCCAGTGTGCATCGGGCACCAAAGAAGGAGCCGCTTTGTGCCGCCGTCCCCCAGGTTCCCTGAGACAGCCTCGCCGACGTGGCCGTGTCACGCTGAGCCCCACTCGCCAGCCCGGCCCCTCGACTTGCACTTCCAGCCGGGAGAGCAGGGCGACCCTCGGTCAACAGGGTCAGAGGGCGGTGGGTCTGGACGGGGCCTGCGTTGGACCAAGCGGGAAGCGAGCTCTGGTTTGGGGGCCCAGGAGGAGGCAGGGCGGCCACAGAGGGCTGAGCGATGTCTCTGCAGCCGTGGCTGCACCCACGGGGCTCCTGTGGGGTGGGCACCCGCACCCGGCACCCCTCACGCTCCCCGCATCCTGGCCGAGGCCTGGCCTGCCGACCCCGCTGCGCCTTGTCCGTGCCCAACGCCACGGGGACGTGGGGGGTATCCCTTCTCACTCCAAGCCTATCTTGTATCACTCACGGGAAGACTTCTAAAAAGAATAAATACGATTCTCTGTCAAGGTGGGAATATTATCGTGTCCCGTCTCTGTAAAAAAAAATTAAACCAGGTGAGTATTTTCCTTACAGTTTTCAGTGCAAGGGTTTTACGCACAAAGGGTACTGAGTGCAAGAACCGGGAGATGGGCTGTGCTTTTTGGGGGGAAAGACGTGCCCAGGACATGGCAGTGGGTCTCGGGGGCAGCACCCCCACGTGTCAGGCTCCAGCAAAAGCTGCCCTGGCTATGAAGTGAGAAGCACCCGCGCGGTCCGTCCTGGATGGTGGCCCTTTGCAGGAATTCCATCCTTAAAAACACAGAAAATTCAAACGCAAAATTCCTCTAACGTGGCCCGACGAGCGAATACTCATTTGCTCATTTCAGGCTTCAGGCGGACGCCCCCGGGGCCCCTCCTGGGTTCACGAGCGCCGCACGTGGTGCTTTTCTATTGCTCGACGTGGAAGACAAAGGAAGCGATGCGCTGTGAAGGGCCATCAGAGCCTCGTCAAAAGCGGCAAAGGCAGAGTCTCTATAAAGTGCTTGAAAAAATACCTGCAGATGCCTGTGTTTTGATTTATCGCGTTTCCGAAGCCTGTGAGGCAGGCGTGGAGACTATGACGATGCGCGAAGACTCATTCTCAAATCCGTCCTCCTGGTTTCCTGCGCCCTCCAGGGAGACGTTCTTGTGTTGGACGCCAGATTTCAGAGACTGTAATTGTACCCTCGGCCTGGACCAGAGCCGAGACCCGTGACGACAATTAGCAAATTGTCATCCAGGTGGTCTTCTGCCCTGGCCCCGGCAGACCCTCCTTTGCTGTCACCTTCTCCTGCTGACTCCTAGTCCAAACCTCATGCAAATACACTTTTAGGGTTTCTAGAAAAAGAGCAAAATCTAGCTGCAGAGCACTGAACTCATTTTCCGGTTCCATGGTTTCCTCCGTCTTGGGGTTCCACCGGCAGCTGACTTCCACTCCATCCCCCGGGAGGAGCACAGCGCTTCATCGCCAAGAGCTAAATTAGCTCCTATTATCCCTGAGCCAAGAGCGTGAGGTCGGCCGGTTGGAACTTATGCTTCGCATCTTAGGGCTGCTGGGGAGCACTGGAGCTGCTGGGGGCACTGGAGCTGCTGGGGGCACTGGAGCCAGGTGGGGAGCCCTGGAGCTGCTGGGGAGCACGGGAGCTGCTGGGAGCACTGGAGCTGCTGGGGGCACTGGAGTCAGGTGGGGAGCACTGGAGCTGCTGGGGAGCACGGGAGCTACTGGGGGCACTGGAGCTGCTGGGGAGCAGCACAGGAGCTGCTGGGGAGCACTAGAGCTGCTGGGGGCACTGGAGCCAGGTGGGGAGCACTGGAGCTGCTGGGGGCACTGGAGCCAGGTGGGGAGCACTGGAGCTGCTGGGGGCACTGGAGCCAGGTGGGGAGCACTGGAGCTGCTGGGGGCACTGGAGCCAGGTGGGGAGCACTGGAGCTGCTGGGGAGCACGGAAGCTGCTGGGGAGCACTGGAGCTGCTGGGGGCACTGGAGCCAGGTGGGGAGCACTGGAGCTGCTGGGGGCACTGGAGCCAGGTGGGGAGCACTGGAGCTGCTGGGGGGACTGAAGCTGCTGGGGAGCACTGGAGCTGCTGGGGAGCACGGGAGCTGCTGGGGAGCACTGGAGCTGCTGGGGGCACTGGAGCCAGGTGGGGAGCACTGGAGCTGCTGGGGGCACTGGAGCCAGGTGGGGAGCACTGGAGCTGCTGGGGGCACTGGAGCTGCTGGGGAGCACTGGAGCTGCTGGGGAGCACGGGAGCTGCTGGGGAGCACTGGAGCTGCTGGGGGCACTGGAGCCAGGTGGGGAGCACTGGAGCTGCTGGGGGCACTGGAGCCAGGTGGGGAGCACTGGAGCTGCTGGGGAGCACTGAAGCTGCTGGGGAGCACTGGAGCTGCTGGGGAGCACAGGAGCTACTGGGGGCACTGGAGCTGCTGGGGGTACTGGAGCTGCTGGGGAGCACGGGAGCTGCTGGGAGCACGGGAGCTGCTGGGGAGCACTGGAGCTGCTGGGGGCACTGGAGCCAGGTGGGGAGCACTGGAGCTGCTGGGGGCACTGGAGCTGCTGGGGGCACTGGAGCTGCTGGGGAGCACTGGAGCTGCTGGGGAGCACTAGAGCCGCTGGGAGCACTGGAGCTGCTGGGGAGCACTGGAGCTGCTGGGGGCACTGAAGCTGCTGGGGAGCACTGGAGCTGCTGGGGGCACTGGAGCCAGGTGGGGAGCACTGGAGCTGCTGGGGGCACTGGAGCCAGGTGGGGAGCACTGGAGCTGCTGGGAGCACGGGAGCTGCTGGAGGCACTCTGTTCGGGGCTAGAACTGCTGGGGAGCACTTCAGCTGCTGGAGACCACTGGAGTTTCTGGGGGCATTAGAGCTGTTGGGGGCATTGGAGCTGCTGGGAGCACTGGAGCCAGGCTGGGAGCACTGGAGCCAGGTGGGGAGCACTGCAGCTGCTGGGGACACTGGAGCTACTGGGGGCACTGGAGCTGCTGAGAGCACTAGAGCTGCTGAGAGCACTGGAGACAGGTGGGGAGCATCGGAGCTGCTGGGAGCACTGGAGCTGCTGGGAGCACTGGAGCCAGGCAGGGAGCCGAGGGCCTGGCGCCCCTCCTGAGGATGGAGAAACAGTGACTGTCGCTGGGTCTGCGAAGGAGCACAGTTCCGTGCCAGTGACATGAGCGTGTGATCGGAGCCTGTTAAAGTCCATGATCATTTCTAAGAGCAAGTGCCCTCAGGACAGGTCAGCGCTTGTGGCCTTGGGGCTCCCAGGCCGGAGCGGCTGCCGTGGGGCCGTGCGTGGGGCCCAGGCTCGCTGGGGACTTAGGCTTCCGAGAGGTCACTGGGCGGTCATCGCCTCTGCCTGTCATTTGGGGAGCCCGCTCCTCTGCCGCCCCAGGTCCCAGTGTCCCCGACTCTGTCCATTAGGGCCACGGGCGCAGATGGGGCCAGTCCTGGTGGAAGCCCTGTGCCCGGGGCCTCCACCTGCGTGTCAGCAGGGGACAGACTGCACACGTGCCTCAGGGACGGACTGCATGGTCCCACGGCCTCCCGGGCCCGTGCTCCATGCTCCCGACCCCACGGCCTCCCCTGGCCCGAGCTCCATGCTCCAGGCCCCACGGCCTCCCACGGGCCGGGAACAGCACAGAGCTGCAGCCTGCACACGCTGCTCCCTCGGCTCCCTGAGTAGCCTGGACGGGCAGGAGCCCACACCTGTGCCTGGTGCCCTGCGGTGTGACCGGGGCCACCCCTGTTTCCTCTGCCCTGTGGCTGTGGCCCTGGTGTGGCCGCCACCCTGCCCGGGGACCCCGCCCTCCACCGCCGGGAAGCAGCTGCGGGTGGACCTGGGCCGGGGGGCTGCACTGCCGCTGGCTCTGCCTCCGGAGCCGTTCCTGGGGCTGGGCCACCCCTAGGTGAGGGTGCACCCAGGTAGCAGGGCGTCGGGCCTCTGCCCCCCTGGGCCGGGGTCTCTGCCGCCTGGGCCTGGTGTGGCCCCCGCGGCCCTGCTGGCGCCGTGTGCCGGGCAGGTGGCTGACTTTCCGGGAAGCAGGCCTCGACGCCCCTTCTCCGGCCTGCAGGCCACCTGTGAACACCTGCCCGACTGCCCGCTGTAACCTGAGGGCGGGCCCGGACCCCACGGAGGCCGGCCCTGCTGTGCTGCGGGGAGAAACCTGACCCCCGACCGCAGGGGAGGGGAGCACAAGTGGGTAAATACGGAGGACACGTCTCCCCTCGACGCCCTCTGACGCCCTTAACTGGGGCTCCGTGTGTCCGAAGTGGTTGGACGGAGATGCTGCAGCTCAGGAGTGGAGGCGCCTCCTCTCATGACTGGCGCTTCGAGGGCGGCCTCCTTCCCCTCCCATGGACACTGACGCTCCTCCCGACTCATGGTCACATCACGGGCCTCCGCTAACCCTCAGGTCGCTGGGGAGAGGAAAACCTGCTCCCTTGGGACTGCGTGGCCTTGCGACACCTTGTATTCCATATTTTAGGTCTGGCCGAATTTGGTGAAAACCCATCCATTTTCTGGGACCGTAGTAACACATAAAGAGGTCGCTGTAGGCTTCATGTCATCGATGTTGGAGCTGATAACCGTGTGCACCACGCTCGCCCTTCTCCCTGTGTCTAATACACGACGCGCCTGGGGGACGCCTGATGCAACCGATGCTCCAGAACAACCTGGTCCAGGGTAGCGACGTCATAGATGGAAGATTTACAAAACGAGACCATCTTTACATAACAGAGTTAGAGCAACTGAGGTTTAAAAAGTGAAGGGAAAAAAAAATAAAAATAAATATAAATAAATAAATAAATAAATAAATAAATAAATATAAAAAGTGAAGGGAGTGGTGTTGTGAGCAAGCAGGGACTGAACTGAAAGTCAGAAAAAACATCTCATAGCAGCATCTTGGGAATATTTAAAAAGAGAGAGAGAGAAAAAAAAAGACTACAGGGACTTGAAACCAAAGAGAAGAGGCAAGTTTGCTTCCGAAAATGTTCAACATTGAGGATTCAGCTCACAGACCACGCTTTCGATGAAAACTTTCTGACCCTAATCCAGGAAAAACTGATTGAGTTCCTTTGCATCTCCTCCGGGCTCAGTAATTACTGAGAACACAGGACCTATACACACTATTGCATTTGTTTCTTTTTCTTTTTTTTTCTTTTCTTTCTTTTCTTTTCTTTTCTTTTCCTTTCTTTTCTTTTCTTTTCTTTTCTTTTCTTTTCTTTTCTTTTCTTTTCTTTTCTTTCTTTTTTTTTTTTTATTGCATTTGTTTCTTGATGTGGTTCTTTCCTTCTTGCAGATGAGAATCTTCTTATGGGCCAGGAACCTAATTCATCTTTGTATTGCCCTGGTGCCCCTAACGGCAGAAACTTTCCAACTGGAGTTAGATGCCTGACATTTCAGTTGAAAAAGTCCAAAAGCCAGGTGGACACATCCACTAAATTTTGGCGAGGGTTTGTTAGAAGACACTTGGCTTTCCCCAGGGACTCAATCAGCCCCTAGAATATGAACTTAGTGTTGTCGGCCTCTTTTTCCTGTGTATTTTTCCACTCTGAAGTGACATTTCGGGCATCAGTGATTTTCCAAAATATTAAAGAACGGGGGCAGCCCGGGTGCTCAGCGGTTTAGTGCTGCCTTTGGCCCAGGGCGTGATCCTGGAGACCCGGGATCGAGTCCCACGTCGGGCTCCCTGCATGGAGCCTGCTTCTCCCTCTGCCTGTGTCTCTGCCTCTCTCTATGTCTATCATAAATAAAAAATAAACCTTTAAAAAAAAGTATTAAATAACTATTAAATGCACAGAGAACTTCAAGCGATATAAAGATGACTCTTTCCCCGTTTCCACTTTCTTTCTTTTTTTTTTTTTGCACACAAAGGGTTTATTTTAAATGTTTAAGGATAGGATAGAGTTACATCATAATTATAAAAACTACTTACAGAATTAACAGATTTATATTGTTTATACATCTAAATGCAGAGAACGGGGAACTCTCTACACATCGCATAAAATAAAATCAAAATTGAAAATGAATTCAAGCCTGAAAATGAGGTCATTCGCCTAATTGCAAGATGCGAACACGATGACCCCTCCACCATACACATCGGCTCACACCGCACTACTGGTGGAAATACCAAAAGCGCAGCATTTCCAGGGAACCACAGACATTTCTTTTCTTTCTTTTTTTTTTTTTATGGGTAAGCACAAGAAAATAATGATATGTTTTATTCTATTAGTATGGATATTTTTATATATTATTTTCTTTTTTTTTTTAATTTTTATTGGTGTTCAATTTACCAACATACAGAAAAACACCCAGTGCTCATCCCGTCAAGTGTCCACCTCAGTGCCCGTCACCCATTCCCCTCCAACACCCGCCCTCCTCCCCTTCCACCACCCCTAGTTCGTTTCCCCGAGTTAGGAGTCTTTATGTTCTGTCTCCCTTCCTGATATTTCCCAACATTTCTTTTCCCTTCCTTTATATTCCCTTTCACTATTATTTATATTCCCCATTCCTGATCAAAACACTTCAGAGTGTTGGGAGAGAGGGAACTTTCCTCGACATCTTGAAAGCCATCTACGAAAAGCCCACAGCAAATATCATTCTCCATGGGGAAGCACTGGGAGCCTTTCCCCTAAGATCAGGAACAAGACAGGGATGTCCACTCTCACCACTGCTGTTCAACATAGTTCTGGAGGTCCTCGCCTCAGCCACCAGGCAACAAAAAGACATTAAAGGCATTCAAATTGGCAAAGAAGAAGTCAAACTCTCCCTCTTCGCCAATGACATGATACTCTACATAGAAAACCCAAAAGCCTCCACCCCAAGATTGCTAGAACTCATACAGCAATTTGGTAGCGTGGCAGGATACAAAATCAATGCCCAGAAATCAATGGCTTTTCTATACACTAACAATGAGACTGAAGAAAGAGAAATTAAGGAGTCAATCCCATTTACAATTGCACCCAAAAGCGTAAGATACCTAGGAATAAACCTAACCAAAGAGGTAAAGATCTATACCCTAAAAACTATAGAACACTTCTGAAAGAAATTGAGGAAGACACAAAGAGATGGAAAAATATTCCATGCTCATGGATTGGCAGAATTAATATTGTGAAAATGTCAATGTTACCCAGGGCAATTTACACGTTTAATGCAATCCCTATCAAAATACCATGGACTTTCTTCAGAGAGTTGGAAAAAATTATTTTAAGATTTGTGTGGAATCAGAAAAGACCCCGAATAGCCAGGGGAATATTAAAAAAGAAAACCATAGCTGGGGGCATCACAATGCCAGATTTCAGGTTGTGCTACAAAGCTGTGGTCATCAAGACAGTGTGGTCCTGGCACAAAAACAGACACATAGATCAATGGAACAGAATAGAGAACCCAGAAGTGGACCCTGAACTTTATGGTCAACTAATATTTGATAAAGGAGGAAAGACTATCCACTGGAAGAAAGACAGTCTCTTCAATAAATGGTGTTGGGAAAATTGGACATCCACATGCAGAAGAATGAAACTGGACCATTCTCTTTCACCAGACACAAAGATAAACTCAAAATGAATGAAAGATCTAAATGTGAGACAAGATTCCATCAAAATCCTAGAGGAGAACACAGGCAACACCCTTTTTGAACTCGGCCACAGTAACTTCTTGCAAGATACATCCACGAAGGCAAAAGAAACAAAAGCAAAAATGAACTATTGGGACTTCATCAAGACAAGAAGCTTTTGCACAGCAAAGGATACAGTCAACAAAACTAAAAGACAACCTACAGATGGGAGAAGATATTTGCAAACCACAGACATTTCGACCCGTTTCCACTTTCAAGAGCATGCGACCAGGGGCTGAGGAAGAAGAAGGGAACAGCGGCGTAAAGCAGCATGTGCCTAAAGCAAGAAAGAAAATGACAGCTTTAGAGTTGTTGTGACTATTTTTAGAGGGATTCAAAGAAACAGAAATCCTCATCAACCTGGGGATGAAGTAAAAGCGTTGGGAAGTAAGGAAATCGTCCATGGGAAGAAGTGAGGTGGATGCTAAGGGAGGAGAAAGATTTGAAAAGCCAAAGGAGACCTTCAAGAATAGAACAGAATGAGCTCGGAGGCTGGGACCCTGGGGTAAGATCCCGGCAGCTCACCTCGGGGGAACTACAGGAATTTGAGAACTGAAGGAAGGAACCAGGAAATACGTGCTCAGTCACCTTGTGGAGGGCACCAAGTTCAAGACAGAGGAGCTGCACTTACTTTTGTCCAAAAGATGATATTTTTTTCAGGCAGCTAATGAGAAGCAATGACACGAGTTCCACTTAGGAAGATTAATTTAAAATTAGGATCACGGGGCCTCAGTTGGTTAAGCGTCCGAGCCCTGATTTCGGCTCGGGTCATGATCTCAGGGTCCTGGGATCGAGCCCTGCTCAGCGCTCGGTGGGGAGCCCGCTTGAGGATTTTCTCTCTCTCCCCTTCCTTCTGCCCCTCTGCTGCTTGTGCTTTTTCTCTCTCCCAAATAAATAAATCTTAAAAAATAATAATAAAATAAAATTGGGATCACCAGACAGTGTAACAACAACAACAACAAAAAAAACAGTCAAATCTAACAAAAGCCTCTAATAGACACTTGAAAGTAAAACTGGGAAGGAGGAAATTCTGCATCACAGTAGAGGAATCTAATATTTGTCCAATTGTTGGGTGTAGATATTGAGGATAAGAAAGGAATCAAAGATCAATTCGAGATGCAGGGGAAAGTCTGGAATGGGGGATGGGGTAGCCACGACACCAGGTTTTTGAATTTAAGATGATGTTGTATAAATTTTATCAGGTAAAAATACTATAACCAAATTTATGCCTACAAGCTTCATAACCATAATCATCACCACCACCACCACCACCACCACCACCACCACCATCATCAGATAAGTCACGGACTGCAAACTCGAGCACGTGAACATTGCACGTGGATGGTTCCCTGGTGTCTTTATAAGTGAGGTGGTCCCCCTGCCCCCTGGACTTCTGTTAGACACCGTTCGCCGCGAAGAGCTGGGCATAGACCCCGGAGGCTTGTGCAGACGTGTAGGTGGTGTGCTCTCCCCGTGTGCTTCTGTGCAGTCACTCCCGTGTTCTCCTTCTGCTGTTGCTCTGAGACCTGTTATTTCTAATCGGAAGGAAAAAAAAAAAAAAACTCTGTACAATCCAATAAGCTTCAGGTTGGGTTAAACCATCAGGGGACAATGGCATCCTTCTGACAGTAATACGAGGTGATGTGAATTTTTGCTTGAATTTTCTCTCTCTACTCTCAGACAGGGACAAAGCTTAAAAGGACATCTTTTATCCAGGGCATGATAGCCCTTCTCCAAAGATGAGCTATTTGTGTGACATCCTTTTCCAGTTGTCACTTTCCTTTGTGTCCACCTGGCACAAGCTGACAGACTCACTTAGACCATCCAATTCGAACATTCAAACGCTGAATTAGGTAACTCTTTTTTTTTTTTTTTTTGAATTAGGTAACTTCAAGTTGCCATCCAATTCTGAGATTCTAGGATTTTGAGACTCTCTTAAGTTTTATATTCTTGTGATAGTAACTGGGGTCATTTTTCAGCCAATGATAAATAGTGTCGCAGTAAGAAGAAATCTTAAATCCATTAATAAGGGGGTCTAATATTCTGAGGTCTCATTGAGCATTTTCTTTTAATGTTAATGACTTTACTAAGTAAGAGAAATACTTGGCGTGTGGAGGAGAAAGATTTTTGTGGGGCAGTTGGTAATTTTGAAGGTTTAAATACAAAATAGAAAGACATTTATGGATGTATATAAACACATATATTAGATTAAGTGGAACAACAGCAGTAATAAATTGATGAATAATCATTAACTATCTTTTCTTAAAATATCTAATTTACTTATTCATGAGAGACAGAGAGAGAGAGAGAGAGGCAGAGACACAGGCATAGGGAGAAGCAGGCTCCCTGTGGGGACCCTGATGCAGGACTTGATCCCAGGACCCCGGGATCATGACCTGAGCCGAGGGCAGACGCTCAACCACCGAGCCACCCAGGTGCCCCTAATCATTAAATATCTTAAAGCAAGAATAATGATCAGCTGTTCCTCAATGAGTTCAAGACCGAAGGAAATTATTATTAACAAACCATTGGAGATTTCAGTTTAGTGTCTGAAAAAAATATTGAGGACGACTAATAACATTGAAGTGAGTGCCAATGTAGAGACACTTTTCCGTACAGAAATGTGAAATTGGAATGAATGTCTTGCTGGGTGGTCAGATGAGAGGTTAGAGGATGGGTCAGTCATCCCACCTCCAGTGTAGGACTTATTCAAAAACCTGTCAACATCCAAATTGAACAGGTATTATATGCCCTTTGCAAATTGAAGCAGATAAGAGCAAACATAGTCTATGTGAAACACAAGGCTACATGCAAATATATAGTAATTTTTTATGGCTTCCCATTTTTTCCAATGATCACCATGTCTGTATGGAAAATGCAGATATATTTATTTTAGAGCTTATTATGATTTGGTCCTATGTTATCTTTTTTAGCTAATTAATTAGGAAATCCAATAAACCCTTATTGATCCCTTCTATATGCCAGGCACTACTTCAGATACTGGAAATGCAGCAACAAAGAAACTGTTCAAATAGCCTTGCCTTTAGGGAGATTGCATTTTACTGAAGGGATGAGGCTAATAATTAAAAAAGCAAAGTACAACACATAGTATGTTAGAGGGTGATAAGTGTGAATTAAAAGAAGGCTTAGGAGGGGAATAAGAAGTGTGTGTATGATGTGGGGGAATGTTTTTATGATCTTAAGCAAGGTAGTGAAGAAAGGCCTTACTAAGAATGTGATAAAGACCCAGAAGATGAGGAAGGAAAATCATGGCTATATGGGGGGTGGGGGCGGGGGAGCATTCCAGGCAAAAGGGAGAAATAAGTGCAAGTGCCTTGAGGTGAAGGTAGGTTTTGGAAAGGAGAGTGACGTGATTTTTTTTTTTTTTTTTTTTGCCAAATTGAATTTATTGTTTTAATGTGATGGATAAAATCACACTGTTAAAAAATCACATTGTTAAAAAATTGTTTAAAAAATCATTTTGTTATTTTTACTTGCATTATTTATTAGTAGAGTTGTACACTTTTAAAGATATTTGTAGGTCTACTCCTGTGAATTTCCAATCCAAATGATTTCTCCAGTCTTCCACAGTTTCTCAACTTTTCCAACTAATCAGATCTAACTTATTTTTAAAGGATTACCGTGCGTGCTGTGGGTTGCGGAGGTGGCGAGGCAGGCAAAGGCGGAAGCCTTTGAATAGTTGAGGAGCTTTTTCCATCATTGCAATGGGGATCTTAGATTGGACCAGAATGAGAGCCTTGTGATTATAAATAATCTTTAGAGATTACACTGTTTATCACAAAAAGCCTGGCCTCATTTTTCATTGACGTGGATTCAGCTAGAGGTGTTAAGTATCACGTGTTCATGGTCATCAAATCTAGAGTGATACCGAGTTAGAAAACTACTAAACCCACAGAATTAAATTCTCTGTGAAAATCTCATCGAGAATATAGGATTGAACTTTTAAAAGTCTCTATTATTTGTTCTTCTTTCTCAAGTTTAGGAGCCACACCAAGTTTTGCTTTCAGTACATGTGATGTTGGTGAATTTCTTTCTCCTTGAGGTCTTCAAAATCTGCTGAGGTTCCTGAACTGTGAAGAAATCACAGGAAATTTCAAGAAATTAAATTTCTTAATATCTGTAAACCAGAGCCTCTATCATCAGGCCAGTATCTTGGAAGGGCTTTGTAGATATTGGTCACAAAATAGGTATATATAACATTTTTTCCTTAATTGTGGAGATATATATATATATGATATATATATATGATTATGATATATAAATATATATTAAAATATTTTATTTTTAAAAATATTTTAAATATAAAATATAAATTTATATATATATAAATATATATTAAAATATTTTAAATATAAAATATAAATCTATATGATTTATATATTTATATATATGTATATATATAATCTATTTTTGGATACGATACCCCAGTCATGTTCTTTACTGCACAATTGACTTGCCTAATTTTATTCTGGTTAAAAAGGACAGAATCTTAGTGAATCTATGTAAATACCTACTTGGCCATGAAAAGTAGAAACTCAGTATCTATTCCTGATCACTGATGGGCCAATGAGTAAAAAATGCCATTTTTAAAAATTATCATTTTAATTCGCAAAAGCATATCCTACTAACGGAAACGGCTTGCTCGAATATTCATCAGAAAATAGTACATTAAAAATATATTACCAACAATATTCCAAAATGAATGGTTTCTCCTAAGTTCACCCAGTCCTACTTAGTCAATTCTTTTTCCACTGGATCTTGATCATCAGTCTGCTTTCATGAAGCTGTAGGCTTGTGGATTAAAAAGAGCTTTTGCAACCTCGAATCGGTCCCCTGGTAAAATCTAATAGTCATCCAAGGGATGTTGGCTTGGAAGCCTGTGCTTAACAGTCTATCCCTGGAAGTATCAGTAACGAGTAGTCTTTTATTCCGAAGCCCTAAGAACATGCTTCTCTTTTGAGGACCACGTTTCTGGACTGTAGCCTATAACGAGCCTTTAGGCAAACATGAGAGCCACACCTGCACGTGGAAGAGTGCATATTTCATCGGCATACAAATCATGAAACTTCATCAGGAGAACGCACCCAGGTCAGCAGCATACAGATTAAGGAAAGGCCTTACCAGTGCCAAGCAAGTCCCCTTGCATCTCTGGACAGTTTCTACCCCCACCCAAGATTAACTGTCACCCTGACAGTTATTTGCATAATCGTGATACTAAAGCCTGAGAAAGAAATTACAAGAAAGAAAAAAGCAACTAGAAGCCAGTCTCATGAAAATAGATGCAGACTCCTTCACAAATATTAGCAGATTGAATCCAGCCATGTAGCCTTTTTTTTTCCGCAGATGAGCCATCTGCGGATGGCGAGGCTTAAACAGCAGTGATTAGTTGCCTACAGGAGCAACATCACGGAAGTCAACGGGAGTACAATTCTCCGTTGGGTTATAGCCCATGACGGTATCTTGAGGATTTGACCCCGGTTTCTCCTAGGGCCAGACATCATGAACGATGAGGTCATTGCCTCAACGCTGAAGATTTCCAGTTCTTTCTGTAATGCGGATAATCCCTGAAACATATTTGTGTTAATGGCATTTTCCTACATAAAACTAACTTAGGGGAAGGCATAGTTTCTCCTGATTTGACAGTTTTAGCCAAGCAGCTCTTACAATAGTGTTGAACTAATTAAGAAATACTGAGCATATCAAACAACCTAATTATTACCAGTATTCCTCCTTCAATAAGATGAAAGAACCTTGGTAGGTACCCAGGGACGTCTAGAAAACCCCAAACATTATTTAGGTATTAAAGATATCTCGGAAAAATACTTTTCTGAATCTAGGATCTGATTTCAGGAGAGCAAAATCAAAAGAGTTATCAGAGGGGGTTAGACACGTAATTAAGAGAAGAACATAGGTGCCTCGGGACAATAAAGGGTTGTAGCCTGGCTACTTATTAAGCATAACGTCGAAAGAATATTTTTAAAAAATATAGCAAAAGGTAATCTAATTGTAAGATAGCTCTGCTCTTTCAGAAGTCATTTTTATTCTTTGTCTTTTTAAAAAATTAATCAAGGGCCCTATTACAAAGCCCCAGAACAAACAAAAGGTAATTCTGGTGAGCTACAGGGTTTCTGTTGTTTGAAAAATTGCACAAATGCTAAAGAGTAGCCTTTTATTATTTTCTGTTAAGAAGAGCCGAACACTTCAAGATCAATTTTTTCATTTTAGCAGGGAGAAAAATCTGAATCCTGGGACTGCATTAATCTAATCTTTGGCAGTAAAGGACTCACAAATTTTTTCTTCCCCCTTATGAATAAACTCATCAAAATTGTACCAACACGTTTCATTGCTTCTCTTTAGACGCATCCTTTTTGGGTATTACAATTCACGTCAAAGAAAATTTACTTTCCTCAAATCTACAGTTTGCCACAACCACTTAAATTTTGTCATTCACTGTAATCTTTTATATTCTGGAACAACCAGACATTTTTATTTTAGGACAAAAGTATTCTCTATTTGCTTTAAGAAAAATAACAGAAATACGTTCCATTACCTTGTATACACAGTTGTGTTTATTTTCCATTATGTTTCTGCTTAGATTCTCATCCATCCGTGTTAACCACAACTTTTAACCAATGTACCAAGTTCTACTTGACAGCAAAAAATGAAAGGTAGGTAATTGAAAACTGTCTGCCTTATACAAAAGTTTCAGCAGACCAGAGAAGCTCATAAGCACACGTTACACAACCTCTAAAGTCACATTCTTTTTTTTTCTTAAAGACTTTTTTTTTATTTGAGAGCCAGAGAGAGAGTGAACATGAGTTGGGGAGGGACAAAGGGAAAGAATCCTCAAGCAGCAGACTCCCTGCTGAGCTCGGAGCTTAAGGGCAGGCTGGATCCCAGGACCCTGAGATCGACATCTGAACCGAAACCAAGAGGCAGACACTTAACTGATCACCCACCCAGGCGCTGCAAGACACATTCCTCTTTCTAAAGGGGCAAAAAAAATAAAAAATAAAAATAAAAAAATAAAAAAAAAGAATGCTCATTAACACGTCTCAATGGTGTAGATACTTTATAATATATTAAAATAAAAATTAGGCTTGGTGACCAAATTTTCAGCATTCTATGTTACTTGGATGTAATCCATGCACCAAGATATTATCTATTAATTAATTCTGATAGTAATCAATGACTCAAATTTAACCGAAGATCTTAGATATTGGAGCATGTGCGGGGCTCAGCAGGTTAAGTGTGTGCCTTGGCCCAGGTCAGGATCTCTAGGCCCTGGGGCTCACAGGGCTGTCTGCTGCTACCTGGGAGTCTGCTTCTCCCTCGCCTTCTCTTGTGCGCTCTCTCTCACTGTGTCTCAAAAAAAATACATAAAATCTTAAAAAAAAAAAAAGATATTTGAAATTTTTTTAAGTTGACAAAACAATCCTAATAATTTTTTTTTACAATCCTGATAATTATATGTAAAAGTTTGTCAGAATTATAATCCAATTAATCAAACACATTATTTTATAATCTTAAAATTTGTATGGAGGAAAATTAATCTAAGCAATACACCAGTATAGAATTTTAGTGCATTCATACTAGCAGTCTCTTAATGAGAAAACAAACTAAAGTCAAAAAAAAAAAAAAAAAGAAAGTTTTTCTTATACTTCATGGTGATAAAAATCAGGAAACAGGCATGCAGCTGTTTTGAAAGCCCCAGAAAGCCAACCAATTTCATTTTCCCACGTATTCATTTTGAGCATGTGAACTTGAATCTTCTATAAAAATACTCTGAACCAATAATTTCTGAGAGAAGTTTTTTCTCCCTTTAAAAGTCCATGATTCCCAGAGCACCTGGGTGGTTCAGTGGTTGAGCATCTGCCTTTGGCTCAGGGCATGACCCCGGGGTCCTGGGATCGAGTCCCGAGTCGGGCTCCCTGCATGGAGCCTGCTTCTCCCTCTGCCTGGGTCTCTGCCCCCCTCTCTCTCTCTCTCACATGAATAAATAAATAAAAACCTTAAAAAAAAAGAATTAAGCTTAAATAGAGGTAAACATACAATGCAAACAAATTCACACAGTAGGCTCGATGCTGCTGGGTTCTCACATTTCTTCAGAACAGCCTGCTTGTGGGGCATCTGCTGGTTGACATGAGAATTTGGCTTTTTGAATGTGCGCCCTTTGTGATTAATTGTCAAGGGTGTCTTTCATGCTCAGAGCACTGACCTCTGTAGGACCGGTCTGCCTGGATTGCTTGTAGAAAATATATTATTTGTGGGATTCTGGTCCCAGCGGCCAGCAGGACAGGTACAGCATTTGCATTACCAGCCTGCAATGAGGCCCCTCAGCTCCGGGTCTTGAGCAGCCTTCCCTGGGCAGACAGACTCAGTACGGGCCACCCCAGTACTTTGCGGAGGAGGAAGCACGTTCCGTGTAACCCTGGGGAGGAAGGGGAGGAAGAGCTTTGGAAGTCGTGCCTGGATCCCGATGGACCCCATGATGAGCGTCACTTGCTGGTTCCTTTGTGTCACTTCGCTGCAGAACAGCACAGCCACCAGTGTAATGAAGGCCCGGAGAGTCCTAGGAGTCCCAGCCCACAGGAGTGGCCAGAGGACCCGCAAGCACGGCCGAGCCCAGGCTACCATCCAGGTCTCCTCTAGCTTTGTCTCTCGGGGAACTGATGCCCAGCGTTTCAGTAGCAGACAGCAAAACTTGATTCTGGAATATTGTCATCACTTGTAGGGAAGAACTTGTTGACCTTCTGTGGACCAGAACCAGAACCAAAGTTGGCCATGAACCAGAGATAAAAGCAGAAAGCACGGGGAGAAACGGCCAGGGGAAAATCAGCAAAGGCAAGTCTCTATGGCCACTCTTGATTCACCTTGGGGGAGCAAACTAAGGTAGATGTGATGCTGCTTGGAGGAGCACTTGAAGATCGGCTTTACACAATCCAGAGCGAAAGCCACGCTGAAACATGAGCCACACGGAAGAAACAAAACAGGTTCGTGTTGGACAGGGCCATAAAGCTCTAACCTTTGGAATTTTCTGACAAATCATTAATATCTCTTCCAAATAAAAATTAATATGTAACTTCACAGAATCTGGGCCTTAGTCAGTGGTACAGTGACATCAAACAAAGGTACATCCCTAGAAGATGATGTAATGATGTAATTCATAAGTGAATCTGCCAGTGCTCCAATACATCACAAGGACATGTAGTCATCCTTTTGGTCCTTTTTGGAGTTTTAGATAATTTTTCTTATCAAAGTGATAACAAATATATCAATAATGAACAATTGTACGGTTAATAGTATCCTGAAGAATATATACAGTTATAACTGGAAAACAGATTTAAATAAAAAAAAAATTTGCTTATGCAATCATAATTCTAACATGGAGAAGCTATCGCAAAATTTCATTTAATTCATTCAAATTCATTATATTTATGAAAAGATTGTGCTACATGGATATAACAGTCACACTGGAATAAAATAATGGGTAATAAATTTTTCGAGGAGGATATATCACACTGTGTTCTTTTTTAATTAAATCACTGGGAGAGATTTGTGCTGCTTTGAGGTAGTAAGTATCATGGAAAAGGGTTCTTCATAGGAGAGGAATTATAGCTTTGTAAGGTTTCCC